>NW_027526203.1:331411832-331775606 GCF_048455015.1 Haemaphysalis longicornis
GTGAATGCGACCAGTCGTGGCGTGCTGCCAAAGTTGACGAACTTCTTTTCGAATAGGCCCGCTGCAAACGCCAAGCCAGTGTAAGAACAAAGTGATCTTTCTCAAGAAGCTCAACGCTGGAGTCAAGCGGCAGGAGGTTGTCGCGGAACCCATCAAGGTCTACCAGGACGGCCGCAAAGATATTATCAGTACCATTAGTGTTAATGAAGCACTTCATACCCCCTCAGAAACAGCTTCGCTAGCCAGCCACTTTCGGAGGGCCGGTTGGACAGCCATTTTTACTCCTTTTAGCGCAATTTACACCTCATCCGTTCTTACGCCTGGAGACTGTGTTGTGATTCCAGTACTTTCAACTGTTTTCTGCGTCAAGGTCACAAGCGTGCTAATTTGTATAAACGTTGTACCGATATTCATTCGCAACATTTATTCCATGTTGCCTTTTTCGTCCATGACTGCATACAGTACCAATAGGTCCAAACTTCCCCACCTTCTCATGTTTCCTCAATTTCTGCTATGCTGTATAAGCATCGGTGCCCGCAGTCTTGCCTTCGGTAATCGAATTGCGCAAAACTATTCGTTCTTTCAGACTGGATGCTGCCATCAAGCGCGGGTGCGATAATGGAATTCGGCTTTCGTGCCAACATGAACCAGGGCCAAGCGCACCAACGTAACCCGTCCAAGAAGACCCACGGTGTGCACTGTCGAAAGCCGAAAAGACAGTTACGGATTGCTCTCGGATATAAAATGGCGCACGTAAAGAGACGAACCGCGTTGGAAATCAATACCGAGCACTCCACCACGGCGAGCCCTTTCTTTTTCGTCTTTTGACTGTGAGCGTGCGTGTGTGGAGAAGCGTTTGCTATGGGCTTTTCCGCGGTGCGGGGCTGTTTCGCCGGCCCCACGGGCCTGCACGGGACAATGCGTGTGAGAGTATAACTTCTTTGAAAGCGTCTTTCCAGTATTTCCGGAACCTCAATATCTTAGTGGCTGTAATCCGAAGAATGCCTCCTTTTCTGCGGAGTTGTTTTCGTTGGTGCTTGAAACGACAGCGACACCGCGACAGCAGAGATTTTTCAAGCGTAAGCGGGACACAGTATTTGCGCCTACATGTTGAGAAATGTGCAATGCACATAAGGGCCATAAAATCTTGCGCAATACAATACGACCACGTAACGAAGAGCCAAAAATATCTGCTGTAACACTAGCTTGTGAGGAAACGAGTGGGCGGCATTGTGCACATAGGCGAACTCCAGTCGTTGCGAAAATCCTCCAACAGACACCTCCATGAAAGGCATGATGTCCTGCTAAATTTGAGGGAAGGCTGACACGTTGTTGTTCAAAATTTACTCTCCTTTAGCTCGAATTTCCTGGTGGCAACAACAGCAACAAAAAAAAGAAACAACGCGAACTTTCGCTTTCGAAATGACGGACCCTCCAGTTACAACTTGGAATTGAGAACCTGCGCAAACATTAGGCAACGGGAAGCGGTGTGCATTGCGCAATAGAGAACGTAAGAAGATCGAAGCTAGCCGATGAAACACTGACACACATTCGCGAGTGAACAGTTGCTTTTTCCTCTTCATTTTTCTGATGCCACGTCCAGCGCTACCAGAAACGGCGAAGGTGAAGAGATGCGTCATTGTTGCCGTATCACCACCAGTGCTAGGGCTGGCTCCAAGCACGAGCACGGAATAAATAACTTCAACACTGTAAGCCTCGGTTACCAGAAAACAGGTATTGTTTGCTTCAATCTACAGGAAATGCACTTTTTTATTATAACTTTCTGAATAACTCGGGAACGTACCGGGTAACACTGCCGAACCAACAAGGGATTAAGGATTTAAAATTCCTCGCATATTCTGAACAAGTTCAAAAGCACTTCTTTTCCTGTCACATATTCGTTTCATTGATGTTTTTGTGAAGGTGAAAAAGAACAGGTAAGGTAAAATAATGAAGCGCAAGCACAGGCGGTCTATAATAATCATTTTTAATGCGAAACCAATAAATGGTCCATTGCGCTAGAAAGCCAGTGTCGGTTAAGGTCAGTGTGAGTTAAAGTTCGGGCTCTACGTAGAGTATTTCTACTTTCGTGTGTGTGTGGGGAAGGGGGGGGGGGGGTCAACGGGAACCTATGCGCAGGAAAATTTTGTTTCTTCCTTTTGTGTCTGCGTTGTCGAGCTAATGCAGTTGTTTTGTTTCGACACAGACTTGTGGCTCATTTTTTTTCAGCGAATACGCAACTCACCAGCTTCTACGTACAGTAATCCGGCAGCGCATAGGTTTCCATTTACCCTTTTTGCTTGTTTCGACGGGTGAACCTACTTATGTCCAATCCTTGGCTCTGGCTAACTAAAAGTGAACCTAATTAATGCGCTGTGGCCTTCGACTTAGAAACGTGTGTTAGAGACACTGTACTAAAGCCTACAAGAGTAATTTGAGTATACTGTTCGAAAAATAGCAAAGCAGGTTTACGCCGATAACGTACGTCGTATATGCACTCCTAACAAAGGCGAAGGACAGGGAAACAAGAGAGGAACGGAAAACGACGCAAAGGGAAATTTGTCATGACGATGGTAACGAGAGGACACAATCGCACCACTGGAGGCCTGCAGGAGTAATTTAGCTCTCTAATTACACAAGTAGCAAAACGTCCTTACGCTAATAGCGTATATGCATGGGTAACAAGGGCCATTGGTCAAGCCCCTCAGCCACATCAACAGATATGGGAGAAGAAAATGACGCAATGAAATAAGGGTCATGACGACGCGACGGTAATGGCAGGACGCAATCGCACTACTACACGCGCTTCTGGTGTCAGTGCTGTCTGTTCTGGGACGGCCCCTCAACAGTCTACCCCAAAGGCAGCTGTGAAACGCAACCAGCCATGGAGGCACGCCTCAGAAGAAGGCGCTCAAGGGAGCAAAAGAATGCCGTACGGCGAGTGAAGAGGCAAGCACTCGCTGCAGCTAAAACCACTACCTGCCGACACCACCGGGACGATTATAATGCGAGAATTACGCGCCAGACTAATATCCCTCTGACGACGACGAACACATTGTCGCAACAGAAGGTGCCATAATCACGACAGTCTTACCATTTGGCACAGGGTATCGCATAGCTTGCAATAAGATGTCATGGTTTCGGATTCCCCCACGTGAGCAGTCCTAAGTGCCTCTCTAATTTTTTTTTCTTTGCCCTCCCGTCCCACACCACGAAAAGATAAATTTTGCAGAAATTTGTTGTCTGTTTTTTTTTTGTGTGTGTGTGTGTGTTTGCGAATTGTATGGGGCGCGGTCAATTTCAGAGCAGCGCTGTCGGCCTCCTCCAAATTGGTTTATTTTGGCGGCGAGGCGCGCGAATTTGGTGAAGCGAATTTTGAGGTAGTTTTTTAATCTCGACCGCAAACAGTGAAGTTCCGCTTGTATAAGAAGTATAGTGGAGTGAGTGGGGGATTAAACTTTTGTTCTAGTGAGCTTCAGGTGCTATTGATAGGGCGCCTGTCTGATGGGGGGCTCCTCATGTCCGGGAAGCCCTGTTCCGCACTGGCTGCCCGTGCGCCCTCCACCAGGCTACGCTGACTGCAAGGCCGGTGTTGGTCAGCTAACCCGCCCAGTGATCGTAGAATGGGTAAAAGCTGGGGGTAAGGGATGGGGGTTGCTGACGCACCCCTGCCGCGTGGTACAGGCTGCCAGTTTGGGGGAAGAAATACAGGTAGCGCAGTAAAGGGTGGGGTATATGGCATGTAGTATGGAGTGTGTGCCCCGGGATAGAATTTAATTTGTAGCCGGCGGAAGGCGGTCGCCTCGGCTATGTAGGTGGGGGAACTGTGACGGAAACTGCCGTCGTTCGCGGCGCTATTGGGCAATAATGTCCGTGTATCTTTGAAAAGGCGTGGGCTTGGGGGTGCTTGGGTTGCTTGGTTTGTGGCCCCATGTCCACAAACGCGCGCAGTGGTGCGTGCCGCCTCGTTTCCCCCGTAAGACTCGTGTACGGTGGTTCAGACGATGTGTAGTTGGGAGATCTGGTGCACCTTTTGTAGAGTATTGTTACGTGGCGACTAGGCAAAGATGAGACGAATATTGGACGATGGAGCAGCGATGTATTTACATGATGAACTATGTTCAAGCGGCCATGACAGCTCGAGCGAGCCCGTCCACACACTGCTTCATCGTCGTCGGCGTGGATCCCCTGGAGCCATGTGCCAGTGTCCTTTTCAGCTTCCTGTAACAATATTAAGGGCCGCGGGTAATATCGGCCTAGAAGGAATTCGCGGCAGTCGGCCTGACAGTCTGTCAGAACTGTGAGGTTTTCTTCACCAGAGGTGGCGGCCAAAGCTTTGGCGAGTTCTTCTAATCCCTCGGTAGATGACCCCAAGACTGTAGCTGCTATCGGTTCTCCGCCATCGGCGTCGGTGGCTTCCGCGTCATTGACAAGTTGGGGGGGTACGTGGAACTGTCCGTGTATACAGTAAAGAAAGACTTCGGGAAGAGTTCTTTTAGGGCTGGTATCCTGCCTTCTCGGTGTGCTTGTTGTAGATGGGGTGCATGTTTTCTGGGATCGGTGCCCCTTTGATGGAGGGCCGGATGCCCTTCGAGGGGTCAACGGGCATCCGGGGTGGACTAATGATGGCGGCCTCACTCTCACAACGTCACAGGTTCAGAAGGTCACAGAGTTACAACGTCACAGGGTCAGGATCACAACGACCCAACGGCATCTTGAAACGTCGGCTTTCTGATGGCGAGAGGGTTGCGCTTCCTCAGTTCTCATTTTAGGGTGGCATGCAGCGATACGAGCGTAACCCTGCCTGCCGGCTTGAGCTTTAGCAGTATTAAATGTAACGCTCAATGGGCTTCCTGTAGTTCCTCCCAGGTGTTCCGAAGTTCCGAAAACTCCCAGGCGTAGCTGTAGGAGTTTTCGTGTGGCCGTCTTTCGGGATGTTCTCAGGGTGGCCTTGTAGTCTCGATTCATGGCGATGTTGAGGTTCTTCTCCGTGCATTTTCGGGCCAAGTACGGTGTACGATACGTGACCCGGCTGATTAGGGTGGCAGCAGGGACTGCCGGTTTTTTGTAAGGAAAGTCACTGATGGGAGACTTTGCGGATAAGGAGCATGATTCGGGTGAAAGTTATCTGCAAGGGAAGGATTGTCTGGGCACCTCAGCTAATTTTTGGTATGTTGAGGCAAAAGATGCGGAGGTGTTGGACGTTATGGGTTGTTTGTAAATAGTGAGCTTCAATAGGAAGAAACCAGCGCTCAAAAACGGGAACGAGAAGAGGGGAAGACAAACACAGCTCATTCTTGTCCACGATACAGACGTAAGCCGCCTAGGGTTCCCCTCTCCCCCCTTCCTTTTGGAACGTATGCGGGAGATGCTTAAAAAGTCTAGAAGTGAAAGGCTTCGCTGTTATAAATGCTCCCACCCTATACCAGATTCAGAGCTCGCCACCATGGCAAGTTGGGCGAGTTGACGCATATTCTTATTTGAAGAAACCAGCAGACCGAAACGTGAACGAAGATGTTCCGGGTTCTTTTCTGTTTTTTCTTTTTTTTTTGGCATCGTAAACAGATACCCGACGGGTATTCTCAGAAATAAGTACTCTGGTACTTCTGGTTACGTACTGTTACGTGGCGCAAAACAAGTGACATGAACCATGGTTGATGGTAAAACGATTTATTTTTTATAAGTGGGCCATGATAGAGCCCCCGCAAGTTGCGCGCCAGCCACTTCCTCATCGTTGTCGGTGGTGGGTCATTGCGCTATGGGGCATTGTCCTCTTATGTAGTTATGTTTTGCCTCGTATAAGGTTTCTTTTGCCCCTGAACAATGTTTGGATGCATGATCCGTGCCATCGGTATTAGTACTTCGGAACGGTCTTGCCTATATCTACATCGTGCTGAAGCATCCTTTTACCGGTGTATTATTCCTTAAGTCGCGGGCATTTCGCTTGCCATTTCTCAGCCCCGGCGCCAAATTTACGACTTGACTACTTACCTAAAGCTTTCGTATTGAAATCTAATTGGCTGAGGCGTCAACTTACCCCCCCACAGTTCTTACATACCCGCTGAAGCGAATTGGCCAGTGAAGTTGACAGCAGCCCCCGAAGCTTATAGCCAATTCACCAATTCCCATCTCGCGTCAACCCATACCCCTTACATCAAATGAGCGCATTGTCTTTCGAGTGGGCCCCTTCACGTTTGTATGCCATGAACCCTGTAGTGCCTGTCTCAGCGGCACCAGGGATACGTGGATGCCCACGGCAGTATAACTCGGAAGAAGAAAGGAGGGAACAAAAGAATTTCGCACGATGAGCAAAGAGGCAGGTACTCGCCACACATAAACACGGAGCCACCACCACTAACATGTCGCCAAAGGAACACCATGCAAGTTTACCACGTTCAGGACGACAGCCGAACGAAGAATTAAGCCAACGTCATGCTCGAGTTAAACGTCGCGAGCATCAACAAACAAGGCTCTCGCTCACATCACATGTAAGAAGTCCGATGTCTGTCTGTTCTCTTTTTAATGAGACACGAAAATATGCACATCTAATGTTCTTGCGCATCCCAACATGCCGTCATTATTTTTTTCATGATGATTTCAAGGCGAAAGATTTAAGTGCCCCATTCTGAGAAAAACCGCCGTAGCAGACCGATGTGTTAGCGATGAGCTATCACCGCACGTTGCCAGCGGTAGAACAAAGTTGTCATTTTAAGTGCGAATGCACTTCTTAAGCGAGCCTGAAGCGTCCGCCGCCGTCCGCATAGCAACAGCTGCGGGTGCGCGCGCTCCTCGTCTTCCTTGGCAACGGGAGGAGATGGGCGCGCGCTGCCTGGCCGCTGACATGGCACATACCCACGTGGGGGATTGGCCAGGAATCTCCTCGTCTTCCTTGGCAACGGGGGGAGATGGGCGCGCGCTGCCTGGCCGCTGACATGGCACATACCCACGTGGGGGATTGGCCAGGAATCGGGCGTGAGAAGGGCTAATGCACCCGCTTAAAGGAGTACTGACACGAAATTTCCAAACTGAGATCCGCTCTAGCAATCAAGTACAACGACAACACAAATAGGTGTCTGTGAATAAATGTATCTTTCTTTCTTTGTAGTTGTGTGTGTGTGTGCGTGATCTCTCTTTCGCGAACATTACCGAACCGCGCAAATTCAACTCGTGCATTCGCACTTTCACATTCTTCCCCTCGGGGAAATGCGGGGAATTTTTTTGTTCCTTTCTTCCTGTCCCATACTTACCGAGGGGATTGGCCAGGTTGTGGAGCTCTGAGGTGCTAACTTGCCCGCTTTGCAAAATTTACAAAATTCTGACTTGGAAACGTACAAGTTGTGTAATAGTACATGCCTCGCGCTTTAGGAGCAACAAACAAAAACAAGAAAGAGATGCAAAAACGGCGTATAGAAGAAAAAGGCAGGAAGTATGTCTAGTCAAAAGTAAATCAAAAACGAAAGCGAATGAAGAGACGCAGATACGACGCAGAAGTGAAGTTGTTAATAAGTCTCACCAGGCTTCCGCCTTCAAATCACGAGAACACTTAAGTTCTGCGAGGATTTTTTTTTTTTTATTCTGGATGTCGGCATTTCTTTCCGAAACGCCGACGCCTTTGAAATAAGGAAAAGAAAGAAAACGACAAGGAGGTCGAAGCTGTGGCTCTTCACCCTGTGGCAGGTGCGTCGGAAGCGAACGCCAACGTTTCGAGATGCCGTTCAGTCTGCTGAACCTTCGACGTAGTGAGAGCGAGGCCGCCATCATCAGTCCACCCCGGATGCCCATCGACCCGTCAATGTACAAGAAGCTGGCTATATGTGTAAGAGCGACACGCTTAAGTGTCACGCCGAATCGGCTTGACGGAAAAGCTATAAGCGACGAGTTAGTGGTGATGCGTTGCTTGTATGTAGTCATTTTTTCCCATTTCTTTCCGTAAGACAAACCAGTCACGTATTTTTGTTAATTTTTAGACCTAGTAACGAGTAGCTACCTAGTCACTTGTGGCCTGTGGAGTGCACGGCACTAGACAAGCTCGTTTTAATTGACGCTAGCGTTTCCTGTTACGACTATTTTCAAGCCATTGACCCAAGAAAGTAAATATGAAGGGGTCAAACAGAAATCCCTAACTACCTAGTTTTTGGTCTCATCTAAGTTTCGGATAGCTACGCGAGCTGGATCACAATCAGTTTTCTTTCTGTTGCGCCCGCTCCCTGCAATTTGCAAACGTTATCTCTGCAAGTTGGTACCCGCAGGCTTCAGCTCGAAAACCGCTATTTGGAGGCGGTTCATTCTCTATATTCTAGCTCAACAGCCAAAGACCCACGCGTGCCATTGGTGCACGGGGTCGCGCTCGACGGATCGCCTTACCACCTTTTTAGAATTAAAGTTAGGGGAGATGAGGGGTTAAGCGAGGTTTTAAGCGAGGTGCTACTGATTTAGAGCGTAAGCTGTATCACTCCAGGTGCAAAACCAAGAAACAGCTCGCAGTGTCAATCCGACCTTCAGGCTTAGTCAAAGTCAAACCAGTGCCTCGATCGCGCGCTTGCACGGAGTGAAAGCGTGTAATCGCTCCGTCATTCCAAGGGGAGGAATGCGGAAAGGGGGAAAGAATGAGGGTGCCTGCCACCAGAAAATGGTACAAGGAGGCGCTGGCTGAGTCGTGGAGCGTCTGTGTCTTGTCTTCTTTGTCTTTCCGTGCAATTGCGTGAGCGTTCACTGCGTGCTCTCGGCGCGAAACCAGAGCTTTCGCTCGACAAACTTGGTTCAACCGCTTTAAACCACGGCGAAATTTTATTTGGTAAAGGCTGCCGATGAATGTTTCTGTTGCAAGCGATGTGATGAGCTGAGACTTCTACAATGTCTTCCAACACACCTGTCAGCCAATTTGCAATGCTCCTACAGAACAAAAACGAATTAAGAAATCAAGCGCGGATATACGTGAATGGTTTTCATTTTGTTTTCATTTTGTTAGCTTTGTGTACATATTTTGTTTACCTTTCCCTTCTGTCCTTACCAATGCTTTCTTTTTTTTCTTGTGCTCCCGCCCCTACGGGAAATAAAGCCCTGAACGTCACTAGCTGTTTACAGATAGTATCATGCAGATTTTCTCTCAGCGTCTGTTAATGAAAAAGCCCGCGTACTTTTCTACCGTTTTGTATTTTATGGGAATTTGAAGATAGGCACAGTCAGCTGCCCTTCACCCAGCTCCACGCCGGAAATAAAATTCCAGAGGGGAGGGGACTTCCAACTGTACATGCAAGCGCAAGCAACTATAACCAACAGTCTCGGCGTTCCCTGTTCCCTGTCGTGTAAATGCGGTAGAGGCATGTGAACGCGTTGACGGAGTGTAGACGCGGTGCAGAAGGTGGCCGAGATTTTCGCAGCGCGATGGAGCATTGCCTGCTGCCCGCCTGCTATCCGCCTGCTATCAAAACGTGTCTCAGGGCCCCTTTCACTCGACAAAAGGAGCAAGGACGAAGCGCATGCAGATGCGTCAGATAATTTTATTACAGAACCGACGATTTAAATGTTGTTCGACAACCGCCGCCGTTCCACTAATAAAAATAAGCTTCCGCGTTGGTTCTTTTGTTTTAACTTTTTTATTCCGTTTGCTGTGTTATGTTACGAAGAACGTAGACCCACTTGACCAGCTCTATGTAATTCTCCTTCTCATGACGAAAGCGTTGACTGGGGTCCTTGGTTTTGAAACACCGGCACTTAGATATTTTCGGGAACGTCAAGCGACCATACGACGGTAGCATATAGAATAAAAAAATCCCGGGCCATCCCCGCTAACGTGAAACCTGGTGAGGGGCGAAGCATGCAGTGTTTGAGTTTATTCTTGGCGCCTTGGGTTTTTGCCCACGGAGGTGAAACCGTTGGGGTAGACGTATACATCTTTGCTGTAAAAGTCTGGTGTCTTTGAAGCACGAAGCGTTATAGCACGAGGCATTGGGAAACGAGTGTCCCGGTGTTTTTTTAGAACGCTTTACGAAGGGTTCCTGCTCGAGGCACAAACGAGCGTCCCGGTGTTTTAGTACCATGACTACATGAGACGACGGTTATGACGACATGAGACGCCGACAGCCCCGATTCCTAAGGGGCTTCGCCCCTATAAGGTGGGGTTCTTAATTGCGCCTCGCCAGTGTAGTGGACTGCCTTATCCAGAAAAAGACATAGTTGGGCGAACGTTAAATTCTTGACTGAGAGTAGAATGCGAATGCAAATTGAATATTTTCGAATACGGATAATAAATGCCGACTGCGAATCGAAGACAATATTTTGAAACACGAAATATTGTTGCTAATATCTGTGTATTAAGCCTTAGAAGATACGGATTCATACATTAGAGCAAGATCAGAAGAACGGTACGAAAAATTGAGCATGAAAGGTTAAGTTGGTAGACCAGAGGAAACAAAAACTTGTCCGCTATTTTAATGAATGAATGCGACTTCCCCAGATGTTTCTAATACCGAGAGTAGCTTTTACCGGTTGGCAGTTCCTGCAGTTACTCAAAAAGGGTACTTGTTAAGCAAGACTACTGTTTGATATGAAAAGGAATATATCCTTGCAGGTATAGCCAACAGTCTGTAACTCTTAAATATTCACTATATTGGCGAGAATTTTCCTTGTCGGCTTTGAATTTTTACATGCAAGCAGCGTTACACTCAAGGCAGTAGTTCGCGCACGCTTGTTATGTTCAAGGTTTACACGTGCTGTGATTTCTGACCCAACCATATGCGTTTTGCGAGAAAGGTAACAAAAAAATGTGTCGTGATGAGTGTTTCTGAACACTGCGCGAATAATGTTCTAAGTCAACTTCCACTCCTCTATCATTCATAATTACCAAATATTCTGGAAAAAAAAAACTCCAATACTTGGTGCAAAACAACAAACATGTGCTGTAGCGGAATAGCAAAAGTGCAGTGCTGACTTAATAAATGATATTGGCAGAAGAAGATAATCCTGGAAATTTTCTCTCCCTTTCCGGGATTTTTCCCAATCTTCATTTCTTTTTCTCCTGGTCAAGCTCGTGTATAGGTATAAGCCGCCGTTATGGACAGCCGTAATGCACGGTACCCCATTAGCATTGGTAGCGCAACATCCCGAGTGCTCGGTGTGCGCAGGTCCTGTACGTGGTGTCAGCAGCGGCGATCCTCTGGCGCGTCCTCTATCATCCCAGTCGAAGCATCCTCATCTGCATGCGCATCTTTGTGGCTGTGACGCTGATGCTGGTTGCACTAAAGCTTGGCTGCAGCGTGAGGAACTACTTCAGACAGCGCCGACATACCGTGGAGGACCCGCCCGAGACGCCTGCCGAGGTCGCTGACGGAGACGAGCAGGACAACGACGACATCTGCCTCCAGGTTTTTCCTCCACCAGAGTCGCCCCCCGGAGAGCCCGCCTCCCAGATGGCCGTCTAGCTGCAGCCCCCAGCGTGGCCGCGAGACGCAGCAACGTGTCCATGACTTTTCTCCCCTCATGCGTGCCTGCTCGACCGCTCAGCCCGAAAAAGACACCGGGCAGATTGTTGCCCCGCTGAAATAAACGCCTCGTGTACTTTGGTCATCCCAGAAAACGTGCGCCGCATGCTTCCATGCATGAAGCCACATGGCAACGATATCAGTTAGCCCCGGCCTTTACTGTCGATTTTTATCCGTACTTGCTCTCCCCGAAGAGGTTGACATTGCCAAAGCACGCTAAAGCATTGGGTAGCAAAATAACGTTTTACGGAGGCGAAAAGCGAAAAAGCCCGTGTGTTCGAGATTTCCGTTCCTTTTAAAGATCCCCAGGTGGCCAAAACTAAACCGGAGCCCTCCACTACGGCGCGTCTCATCACCTGTGTAGCGTCGCCGCATTAAACCCCATAATTGATCAATCAGCAAGATAACGTTCATGACAGACCTTCAAAAAAGCCTGTAAATATTGATCCCGCCTGCGGTGGTATACGCACCGAAATACTCGCGAACTTTGGAATCCGTTTCCTTGTTTTTGATCAATGTACAGCGGAGAGGAAGTTGTTTTTTTATTTCTACTTCGTCACAAGGGATAAAGTTCGAGTCCGACATGATTGCTGTTTTGTTGTAGTGAATGTAAACATTGAGTCATATGCGATATCATTTTTAAGACGCCCATGGTAGTTTGAATGTTCGAAGCTTGCAACTGTACATACGCTTTATTGAATTTTATGCGATTGACTTGAAGCTTGAATGCGTAATTTTTTGTATTGTTTTGAGTAAAATGCTATTCTGTTCTCTGACGTCACCTGTGTGCCGCTGCGGCACTTCGATAATTGTGAATTGGTGATGAACAGAACATTAAACAAGACAACAAGTACATCAGATATAAACCGTTAAACAAAATCAGAAATGCAGGGAAAAAATTAGTTTCCCGAACTTATAAAAATAGTGCATATGTTGTGACTTGGGAGCCCCCTTAGTGTGTGGGCTTTGAAAATACAGCATCCTAAACCAGTCATCATCATTGTCATTAGGACCGCAACGATGCGGGAGACTAGTCTGCAGGTCGTTCCGTCGTATCCCATTCCTAAAAAGGCTGTTTCAACATAACGTAGCATAACCTAAGCAAGCCCAAACTCAACCTAAAATAGACGAAACACAATCAAAAACTAATTTAAACCTAACCTAACCTAACCTAATCTGACCGAACCTAACCAGGCTTCCTTCAATTTCACTTCGTTCAAAACAGTATGATGCGGTGGGACGACCTGCGAAAAGACTCCTCATTGCTGCAGCTAGTCCCGGGCCCTGAAATTCCTTTATCCGTAACTGATCTGAGTATTTAGCGGGCACAAATTGTGTTTAACACGTCTTTCCATTTAAGATAGGAGTCAGTCTGGCCAAAAAGTAAATACAGCGAGCCCTCATTATAACTTAAACACTTTGTTCTAAACCTCATTTTGTTCGAAGTGTTTCATGCTCTCCACAGGGCAGAAGTTGGAAATTTTTTTTTAAAGCGGAGCTGTTCTACAAATCGTAAGTTCGCCGTTGCAGGAAAAGATACCAAGAAAATGCCGACCGATCGCACGTGAGCGTGTGCCCCGCGGCGACCGCCGAGCGTCCTCGGTACGCGCACAGGCTATCAAAAAAAAAAAAAACTCGCAAAAACCCCGAGGAGCGAGTGCTCGTGACCGCGTGCCTCGCAGCAACCGCCGAGTCGCGGCTCGCGCAGTGGCTGTAACAAAAAAAAACAAAAAAACTCACGCGCTGTCGTCAAGCGCTACCGCGCATGTGAAGGGAAAAACAGCAGCGCTAATGCCGAAGGTGAATAGACACCCTGCTTGGGAGAGGTCCCGGCGGCCGCCGCATTCTCTAGAAACCTTTATGGATAATTGGAGACATGGCTACCAGTGTGCCAATCCTTCCCAAGACGGCTTGCAGATACCGCCACCACTGCCTCGAGTCGATGACGAAGATCTGGGGCAAGTCTACACTGCTGAGGACGACTTTGCATCCACCACTCGGCCCGAAGAAGCCTACGACCTCTTCAATGCATATGACGACGACTACTAGCACCGCAACTATGCAAATAAACAATGATACTAAAGCTTAACTACGTGTCCGGCAATGCTCACCTACAACACCTCCGAACATTCAAGTCTTGCGCGTGAGTGCAAGTTTCCCTGAATTTTTTCGGTGGGGGGGAGAGGCTTATGGAAAGAAGGGGTTTTCCTACGGGAACTTTAGCACTCGCGCACGCGCTGCCAGGAAAAAATGGCGCGAGAGAAATAGCGGGTGAGTTCTACCCTGCGCCCCCCCTGGCTAGGTCCATGGTCTTCACTGCAGTAATTGAGAGCAAATCAGGTCCGCCTTCAACGCAGCATCGCTCGTTGTGAATCCAGTTTCGTGCCCCGACGCGGAAACTGGTGGTGCACCCACCGACGAAGCACTTTCCATCACGAGCGCCATAGGGATGCATAGCTCTTAAAGGGACACTGAAGTGAATCTGTCGAGCTCCTGTTTTTGCTTGCGCTGCGTAGGCTGGCTCAAAAAAAAAAAAAAGAAAAACACTTTTCTTCGTTAATTCCTTGTATAAGGCAGTATTTATTTTATAAAGCCTGAAAGAAGGAATAATGCCATGCGTGGTCTGTGGCGGCCGCACCAACAAAAGCAGTGACGTCCATATAAGGTGCTACTGTCTGCGATTGGACGATGTCCAAGATTAGAATTCAAAATAGTTTCGGTTCCGGTTTTGTGAAACAACATGCTTGGCACCCGACGTTATCGTTAGCTGGGCATGCTCGATATCTCAGTAATCGGCATACCACCCTTTTGCCATGCTGTCGGCTGTAGAAAGCGTCAGATAAGCCTGCCTGGACTACTTGGAATCTTAACAATTACAACCGCGAAGTACTCAGTGGATGAACGCTCTCCGAGACACCGGAGACGCTCAAATGAGATGCGCCCCCCCCCCCCCCCCCCATTGCAGCTTCGCACCCCCCCCCCCCCTTCTCACAAGGCCAAGGATCGGGTTATCCAGGACTGTACCCGAAAGTAGTCGGTGCTTATCGAAACTCCCCGCCAACGAGAACTCGCCAGCGCGGCAGGGTCAGTCTGCATGCATTCTGCCAACTCGCTCGTGGAGCAATGAAGGTTTGAGCCCAAAATGGTGAATTTAGTATAGAAAACATTGCCCAAGTAGAAAAGAATAAACTAAAGGAAAGAAACACATGCGCTATTGTTGATTCGAACTTGCGAATTGCAAAACAAATTAGCTAGCGCTCCAGACCACTCGCCCATAAGCCAGTGCTGCCAGGGGCGGAAATATAAAGCATGTAATGTATAGCCAGTTGACATTTTTATTTAGTTTTAGCATTCCAAGCAGCCTAGATTACTACTTCTTGAATAGCGTTCGTGCAGTAAGCGTCCCCCAAATTCCCACGATTATCTCATCTCTAGTGACTGCATACCGCTGTTCTAATTCACCCAGCGCAACAAGTGCTTCCTGCACCTTGGTTTTCCGCTGTGCGATAAATGTTTCGGTTGATTTTGATTCCTTAGTACCTATATTAACTTCCCTCACTCATCTCCCTCCTTCGATTGGCCTTAGACTTTTCTACTAGCGTACCAGTCAGCGAAGCGTTGCATGTGCGCTTGTGCGGAGTGGCTTGGACTCAGAGCGTGATACAGTCTACAAAGCAACAAACTGAAGCACAAAGTGTCGTGGATTAGTTTCAGTCTTGGGCAGCAACCAGTTACAAGTTACGCGTTACCGGTAACTCGTTAGTTTCCTATTTATTTATTTATTTATTTATTTATTTATTTATTTATTTATTTATTTATTTATTTATTTATTTATTTATTTATTTATTTATTTATTTATTTATTTATTTATTTATTTATTTATTTATTTATTTATTTATTTATTTATTTATTTATTTATTTATTTATTTATTTATTTATTTATTTATTTATTTATTTATTTATTTATTTATTTATTTATTTATTTATTTATTTATTTATTTATTTATTTATTTATTTATTTATTTATTTATAATTAATACATACTGCAGACCATGACTACGTCCAAGCAGGGGTGCACAAGAAGATAAAATGCAAAAAAAGATACAAACAATACAAACAAACAAGGCACTTATACAGGTGATAATTCATTCTACTCTAGTATCGTACGCGAAAAAAAAAAATGAGTATTTGAAGGTGTCAGTAGCAGCGAAATATGGGACGAAAGTGTTCGGGTTGCGGTTCCTAGTAGGTCTTGTTGACAACGGTGGCAAGAACAGAGATGGGTTAATCGACAGGGCACCTTTGCTGAGTGAAGAAATAAAATGAAGGCGGAAGCACTTTCTCCTGGTTTCCAGGCTTGGGATATTGTTATTAAGCATTATTTGTAAGGGAGAATCGGTGCGGGAGTATTTAGAGTAAATAAATCTTACGGCTTTTCTCTGAATTCTTTCTTGTTTATGGATACTGTGATTAGTGTAGGGGTCCCGAACTACACAGGCATACTCGAGCTTAGGTCTACCAAAAGTGAAGTAGCTGAGGAGCTTCGCGTTAGAAGGGGAATTCCTCAATTTCGGTTTTCGGAAGCATAGCTTACGAAAGGCAGATGAGCAAATATTGTCAATGTGTAAATTCCACGAAAGATGGCTGGTTAGTGTGACACCAAGGTATTTATGACTGGTGACTTGTTTCAATGGCGATGTTCCTAGTGTGTATCGATGGTCGCACGGCACTTTCTGTCTCGTTATGCGAAGATGCAGTATTTTCTCTGCGTTAAACACTATTCCCCAGTTCTTGCACCATTCAAGTATACTAGTAAGATTGGTATATTAAGTTTGTAGGGATCAGCACAGCATGAAACATCTCGAAATAGGACTGCATCATCCGCGAACAACCGAATTAGCACACCAGTGGTAATTACATTAACAATGTCATTTATATGTACGATAAAAAGCAATGGACCCAGCGCACTTCCCTGCGGAACTTCCGAAGTGACATCGATAGCCGGACTCTATCCCATCTATTGCGTCCAGTTGTTTGTCGTTAGTAACTTGTAATTTTTTCAGTAACTTGTAACTGTAACTGGTTACTTTTGAGTTAGAGGAACTTGTAAGGGTAACACTCTTACTTTTTTACGCATAACTGTAACCGGAAATGCGGTTACAGTTAGTTATACTTGATAAAAATATTATCTAACAGCAACACTCGTGAAAGGAGTACGTGGAGTTCGTGCTTCGCACTTTTTCGGACTTTCTTCTTTCGCATATCCTCTCCACTTTTCACCATCCCACAACATGGCTTTCCTCGAAGTTTTGGAGAGGAGTTCGCTAATAAAATCATCTTCCCTACAGAATACCGAGGTAGGATATGGGACCTTAGTCGAGCGGAGTCAACAAAAGAAGGAAGAAACTGGCAATGAGACCTCCAAAAAGAAGGAAGACCTGGGATGCCAAGTTGGAGAAACAACTCATCCTAAGTTACAATGGATTTTGCAAATACATTTCCCGACACCAAGGTTGAGGCGAACACAACTATTGTTAGTGTTGGGCTTGAGTGTTCCCCTTCAAGGTTCGCTTAGTCTAGGGTTTTACCAGGAACGATTTTGAGTATCCGCATGCCCTCGTGTGTTTTATTCAATAAACTTTACCATTTGGTTTGTGATCTATTACTTACCTTCATTCAGTAACGAAAAAATAACGACGTTTCTTTTTACGGTAACTGTAACTGTAACAAGTTGCTTTTTGAAACGCTGTAACTGTAGCTGTAACGGAGTTAGTTCTTTTTGGCTTAGGTAACTGTAACTGTAACACTCACGTTTTACTGGTAACGTGCCCATGACTGCTTAGTTTCAACTAAGCGAACGAATAGTGACGACCCGCCGGCGGCCGGCCGACTAAACGCTGAGACGACTGATTCTGTCGAAGGGTAGGCGAGCCGTGCAGCAGCGCAGTCATGCCAAGCCATCTGTCTTGACGTCATACGAAACGTCATAGGAATTCGGCAAGGAGGATGCAGAGAGGAGGACAGAATTTTCGAATTGATTTGTCTACAGAATGAAGTCGCGTAAACACAGCTGGAGTTGTGGAAACATGGCTTAGATACTCCAGACTATACAATTTGAGCTAGTAATCCCGCAATGTTTACAAATCACTACAGTGTCTAGTATGCAATCAAATGTACTGGGGCCTCCACACTTTGACGCCAGACCGGTGTTACGATTCAGCGCCCCGCTACCCTGTTCGCGCGTGCTACAAGTAGGTGTAGTGTTGTGAAGCACCTGTACCGTGCGGAAAGCCCGCCTTCCTCGAAAGTGTTGAGACAGGCCCTGCCAGCGATGAATGCACGAGCAGCCTATTTACAGCATCGTTCGCATGTTCGCCGTAATATATAGTATACGCCACGAGCGCTGCTTGTACGGGCGCCAGTGATATCCTCCTAGCGGCCCGTTTCGAAAGAAGCCGCGGCACGATCGGGCCGGCTCCCCACTGTCGCCGCTGCTTTTGGGGCACATTCACGACTGAAATTTACCCCTTATAGGTGTTCAAAATGCATTTTAATGTCTAGAAGTCACTCTGTTCGCAGGTCTGTTGTGTATTCAGGAGAATCTAAACGTTTCTGACGCGATCTAGTGAGTTATGTTCAGCCTGCATAAGCGCCTGGTGTGCGTCACAGACCAGCGTCGTGAAGCCGGCATATGCATGGAGCTGATTGTAATGTCACTGCCCTGAAATGTACAAACAGTGTCTCCGTAAGCAGTGTTTCCTCAGATGGTTATGCTACGGCTATACACTATGACATAAGTAGGTTTTGTGAGCTTACATAATCTAGCGGAGCCCTCCTTTCTGACAACACGCCAGTTACGCTTGCCAAATCAAACTTCGGATATTGATCACTAGCTAGGACAAGCAATGTGGCATAACCCGCAGCGGTGGCTCAGTGGCTAAGGCGTTGCGCTGCTGAGCACGAGGCCGCGGGTTCGATTCGCGGACGCGGCGGCTGCTTTTCTGATGGAGGCGAAAAGCAAAAACTCCCGTGTGTACGAGATTTCGGCGCACGTTAAAGATCCTCAGGTGGCCAAAATTAATCCGGGGCCCTCCACTACGGCGCGCCTCATCGCCTGCGTTGCGTCGGCGCGTAAAACCCTAACATCAATAATCAATCAAATCAATCAGCAATGTGGCATAGATTTCACGAACATTCTACGAAAGAAGTACAGTGGATAATTCAAAATTATACCCGGGTATCAGCACACGACAGAGAATTTAATGCCAGGTCGTCTTGTCCTGAGATGAGCACTCGCAAACATTCATAATCTGCTACATATATCTTCCGCGAGCAGCGCGGCGGCGGGTTTATAGAATAAGCTGCGTCCGCGACTAAACGCGTCTTTGAAACATCACCGTATCACACAGGGAACCTGCAGAAATTAGCTCAAACTAAAATCAGGGGGCCTTATCAGATACCACAGTGTTCCAACGACCCGTTTTATTCTGTGAACTGCATACCCTGTGCTTCAAAAAATGCGACCGCCGAGTGATCGGCTGTTTGTGGCAGTCGAAAAACAAGATGAAAGTGAACGCGCAGCTTATGTGCGTGATTACTAAAACGTTCAAATCCTTGATTTCGTTCCGCATTCAGGCACAACGATAGCTAGGCGACCCCCCGCCGCCTCCATGTCCTGCGAAAGAGCAGTGCATTTCTCATCTAGTTGGGTCCGGTGAGCCCTGCATGGAGTACGTTTAGGCGAAAGTCTTTAGCATTTCCGAAGCTGCACTGGGCCTTTTCATTCCCTTAGGAGCTATCCTGTTTCTTCCCGACATGAGGACCATTTATTATTCTGTGGTTTCAATAAATTTACTTGGTTCTCGCTATAATGCATGAGTGTGCACATATTTAACGACACAGAGCCTACCACTAGGCTTAACATTTTCCCGTGCCTTATATTCCTTTAAAAGACACCAGTGGTTGCCAGATGTTGGGATAATCACATCCCTGAGACAGATTTTTCTACGACGTATATATTAGAAACGAAGACGCATTCTTTGTACGCGCTGCAAGACGAAACCAGTCTCTCACGGTGCCAGTATCACGTCTAAACGAGGCGACAATACAATTAATTTGTGCCTGACGTGTTCGGAGGTGACAGTGGTGTGATATGCTTCTTCCGTCGCTGACGCTCGTAAAAGCGCTCAGGAAGGGCGGAGAACCACGCCCAGGATAGCTTTTGTTGGCGTTCGAGCGCTCTACCAGGCCGCAGCGGTTTTTTTTTTTTTTTTTTTTTTGAAGTGTATCAAACGTAGTATTTGCTTGCAGACGCGTCCATAAGAAGCTGTATAATAAAGGCGTGGAAAGGCAAAAAGAAGCGAAAGGGACCCAAAAGCGAAAGGGAACCAAAGCAACTATCAGCCACCCAGCTCTCATGCAGTAGACGCCGCAATGAAACGGCAGAAGGCGGCACAGCCATTGCGAAACTCCGTTCAATGCACACACTCGCCACCGAGTGGTATGTAGGTCAGGTTTCGCGAGAGCTGTATCCTAAAGTGTCCAGATGGCGGCACCTATGTACCGCGGCCGACGTGAACCGCGAATATCAAATACGCCGTGTCCGTCCTAGGGCCGTAGTAACACACATTGCTGCGTCTTTTAAAATTTCGTGTAGCCCCGGAAGGCGAAATGCATCCAACAAACAACCTTCTCAGGGAACGCCATAAAGGTGTAACAGAATTCTGATTTAGAATTGCGATTTATGCGTTATTATTTACAAACCCAGTGTCAACACTCCCTATGCCACACGATCAGCTAGTCTGTACAGTTTGTGGCGTTAGTGGTCACAATAAACTGTAGGGGTCCTGCGCAGCCCACGCGGCGCTGCGCTGCAGGAGGCCAAACTGACTTCCGGGTAGTACTTCCAGGTAGTACAAAGCTGCGGGGGTCCCACGGGACCCCGTGTTTACAGAAGCAAGATGAGCTCGATACGCCCGATTGTTTTGCGACATGGTCTCGAGCCCATCCCCGGCGCGTCCGAGCTCTTCCGGCGATCAACTTCGCATTAGGGGAAAAAAAGCTTTGCAGCGCTAAATATGTTTACAACGTCGAGGAAACTGCTGGGACGGTGTCGGAGCTCTTCCACTCGCAGGTTCATCGATGGCCGTATAACGTGGAATTTGAAGTGAGAGATTATTGTTTAAACTAATACACTTGAAGAAAAAGACTTTTCAACCACCGCCGATTAAAAAAAAAGAGTGACGCAATCGGAGACCGCGACCGCGCAGGCTCGTCGTGCGGTGCGCCGCGCTTTTGCACACCTGTGCACTTATGCGTGTACTTTCATTAAACACTGCTGGCTTGCGCCGCCGTTACGAATAAGTAGCGCAGCATTGGCTTGCCCTTTTATGGTATCGTGGCTTAGTGACAATATACTGCGATTGTCAGAAGATAACGAACACATCAGTGACGATCGTATGTAATATTTGGGCCGCGCACCGTGTATGCGGCTGTGTTATGTTCGTAAACGTAGAAGTACACATACAAGCAGGCAACGTACAGCCGGTAAAACGCTTGTCTATAACAGCGATTTCAACTTCAACCAGCTACATCCGAAAACTGCCGAAACATACTCGTTCGCAACATGTCGGAGGCAAAAGCGAAGGGCTAAGACTTCAGAATTCCGTAGTAGTTTTATTCAAATCCCGCTCCGGCGGGGCAGGATAAGGCTGAGAGTACGAACGCTGTGTTATAGACAAGCCTTTTACCGGCTGTACGTGCGATTGCTTGTTCCGCGTATTTTCATTGCGCTTAATTGGTTTATTTGATCCTACTGCGTGACCTTCTATTCACTAGTATACGTGTGCCCTGCCGTTTGTGAATCGTGCGGCGTAAAATGTTGCGGGAAAAATCATTTAGTTCGCGAAAATATAACAAAATGTTCACTCGTTTTCAAGGGGGTTCCGGGCCGCTGGGGTCAGCTGAGCCGGCTGCGCTTCTCGCGTCCGTTTGCATGTTCCCGCTAAAGCAACCGTTTGCAGTTCTGTGTTCTATGCTACTTACGAACTGTTCGTTTGTCGACCGTACCCAAGAAGAAAGAACGACAATTATCGTCAGGAAGTTGGACCACCCGACGTGGCGATACTGACACACGTCCGGACGAACGCGCCAGCTCGCTCCAAAGAAAGGCGATAAAGCTGCTTGTTTTAGCGGATATTTTGCGTGGCCTCTGCAACTACCTCAAGAGCTTTTTTTGCAGTACTTTTTCAGTAGGCTATCATTTAAACGCACCAAAACGCGAACAAAATAAGTACAACCAAGTTTTCTCTGGCTTGTAATTAAAAACACATGGAGGGCCGCGTGGGTCGTCTGCTTCTGTACTACCCAGACGCGGCAGGCACGAGTGGATGAGGACCTTTAGTCTTCCTTGGGCTACTTTTACGCGAAATTTTTGGTCTGTCTGTATGCCCCTGTCGATTTATTGGTTGTGGCGTTTAAAGAGCCGACGCTACACCGGCGATAAGGCGCGCCGTAGTGGAGTGCTCCGGATTAATTTTGACCACCGGGGGTGGTCAACATTAATTCGATGATGTTTAACGTGCGCCGAAATCTTGAACGCATGGGCGTTTTCGCTTGTTGCCTCCATCAGAAATGCGGCCGCCGCGGTCGGAAATCGAAACCGCGTCCCCATGACTGCAGTAGACGAGTAGACATACGCAAAGCGTTGTGCCCCACAGCATTACATTTTACAAGCTCATTTCTCTCTGTTTAACCATTAATACAGCACTGACAATCATTGTAGTAACTGCAGTCATTTGCATATCGATTACAGCACTAAGCCATCGGTTACGGTAGCACGTTCACATGCGATTGAACAGCAGCGCATGTGTAGAGAGTTGTTGCTGTTTGTTGTTGCTGCTCGAAGGAGTTGTAGAGACCAGCAGCCCGAAGCTTGTTTAGGCACTTATTTCGTCTGCGATAGGGACGAGTATGATATCCGAAGATACAGACGCAGCCTTACTGTAAGGTCCACTTATGAGATTAGCGGCCGGGCGCCCGGGCTGCGCGTGAGAACCCGCCGCTCTGTCTGGCGACGTAGCACTGCCAACACTGCGCTGCAACCGCCGCCAATTCGCCACGGCGTGCACGGGAGACGGATTGTCTGGCCCACCGCATACCACAAGGATAATCCCCCATTGAGAAAGCAGACAGCGCCGCCGGATTCCGGGAACGTCTGCTAGACGAGCGGAGGTGGAGGTATTACCGGCGTCGGGACGAGCGCGCGCCGTGCAAGAAACTATTGTTAAAGCGCCCCCGCCGGCGCAGTGCACTGCGCCAGCGTCTTTCGCGCTCATCCCTCGATGTCGTACGCGCCTGCTGGCCCGCGGGCGGTCCATTGGCCCGAGATGGCGGCGACTCATTGAATATTCCGTGGCGTGCTGAGTGACAGTTTCTACGTGAATTTGGGCACTCCCATACGCGTGTAGGAACGCTACAGGGGCGTTCCCGAGAGAGTGTGATCTCGAGGTTTTATAAGGCCGAACTTGGCCGTTGGAAATCGTTCTTGTCTGAGCGCTGAGATGGTAGTTCCCGGCGGGACAAGGAGTCTCGACCGTTAAGGCTAGGTTGGGATTTGTGAGCCCCCTAGTCGAGGTTAAGATCGCGTCGGAGGTTTAGGGTGCAGCGCCGTACCGGGCAACTAGACGGATCTTGCGGCGAGACAAGGTCTCTGCCGTTGTTTCTCGATCGGTTTGTGTACGCTCCGAGAATAGGAGAGTTAGACGAAATTGAGGAGCTCGAGTGATTTGTGCGCACTCGGAGCTAGCGTCTAGCTGCAGTTTGAAGTTTTTTTCTTTTATTACTCATGTACCCAGTTTTCCTATTGTAAATAGCTGTATATAAACTCTTCGTTTCATTTAATCAACCCCAACGCCTTGAGTTCGTCAATTCGACCACCGTCTCCAAGAACTTCAACACCATCGCCCTGCCAGCCTCCTGCCATATCAACCGGAGCCCGGGCGATTGGGTTCCTGATCGACACCGGACTTCGGGGAAACGAACTTACTCTTACTATTACAAGAACACGGCCAGAAACTTACGCAAGAGATGGTTTTGTGTGCAGTCACTTCTCCGAAGTCCCACGCCGAACGTTTTCTGCATGCAGCGATGCCGTGGTACCTACAACGCACTCAAGGGCGATGCTTGCTGCAGCTACAAAAACCACGCGAAGACAAGAAACAAAATGTAGTTAAGAAAGGAGTAGTAAACACGCATGAGTTCTGAATCAATGAGTTATGAACCTGGCAACACGAAACATGACAAGAACAAGTCATAAAGCTGGTGGAGGACGCCGCCAGGACCCACAGGCTCTTGGATGCCGTCTGACGAGGAGGGGTTGACGCCGCTCTCCCAGGAATGAACCCTTTTAACGCAGCTAGTAACAATAAAGTTTACCTGGCCTGACCTAAGCCTGTCAGCCTTGAGACCGCGTGACGTCTGAAACAGTGTGATTCAGAGTCTATATTAGCTCTAAAAGCTTCTGAGTTGGAGGCCATAATATTTCTGAGTCGATGTGAGTTCTGAGTTCTAATGAGTTCTGAGCGTGGATGAGTCCTGAGTTCTAATTAGTTGGGAGTCAGAATGGGTTTGTGCAGAAATGCGTCCACAGTAGTCGTGCGCAGATGGTGAGTTCTGAGCGCCTGGGAATTGTAGGAGGTGCTAAGTCTTCGGCTGACTGGGAGCCTTAGTTCGAGTGAGCACATAGGAGCGCGGCGCCGCTTAGGATGAGTTTGAGTGGGCCGGGACGATCTGGTCAGCAAGGAGTCCGAGTCTGAGGGAGAGGTGATTTCTAAACAAATGTGTGATTTTGACTGAGCAAATTTAAATTTTCTGGGGTACATAAGGAGGCGCTGACGATTTTGTGATTACGCAAGCTCCTTGCTGCTTGATGCCGCTAAGCACCTGATGTGGGACAATCCGAAGAGCATCCTCTCCACCTACCATTCATCAGCAAGAATATGGGATCATGTGAACGAATACAGATTTAAGATTTGATTAACAGAAAAGAAAGCATTGAATATCTTTCAGACTGTATTTGTGGCTTCATTTCCGCGGTAACCTAACATTTGACACGCAAAGGATCTGCGCCAGGCCAACGTTAAAGGGGCAGAGCAAGCTGCGTCACCTTTTAAGAGTAGGTTCAGTACAAGGAAAAATCAGAGCAGAAACCTATGACACCGCCATTGCTGTCTGCTCAAAATCAAGAACAAAGAGTGGGCGATTGAAGCTGTTTCTAGACCCATAACGTAGCCGCGTAAGTTAATATTCCAGGTAATCGCGCGAAGGCGTGGGAGAATTGCAGTAATAGAGGGAGAAACTCCCGTCCGCTCGACGTTCTAGGGTACGTGCGCAGACAAACCGAAAAAAGAAGCTTGCCTGCAACGGCCCCGTTAAGAAGAGCAGCGCGAACATTTATACCACTGAGCGCCCAGATGAGACACACATGAGCTTCGCTGGCGCTGAGCAGCAGCAGAACGGCCCCATTTCTAGGTCTCCAAAGGAGGGAAGGGAGCGGGGTATTAAAGGCGCGCGGTGACCTAACGTCGCTTATACAAAGGGACAATCTTCCAGAAAGCCCGGAAGTTGTCGACCATTGACGAGCTCACAAAGCAACCATGGGCGAAAGCGGCGAGCACGCGCATGGTCTGCCAGCGACTAGGGCCCGTCGCACTGCCGCTCGGCACGCGAGGGAACTGCTCTGAATCACCCCCCGAGAACAAAGCGGTCGTGGCGACGACGCCCACCCCGAGAAATGCTGGCTTTCTTCGCGACATTTCGCCCAAGCCAGCGCGATTGTTCTAAAAATTGCAACCCTGCAGGGACTCGGAGAGATTACTATACGTTGCTATGGGAGGTCTTGATGCGAACAAAGCGCATTTATTTCAGAACACGTTAACGAGAGCAACATACGCGGCGCCATTCTGACACAGCGCCTCCCTGCATATATTGTTTCGAAGGAGGGGAGCATTCAAGGAAGGTAAGCAGAAAAGCCACCGCTTATGATCGCCAACGAAGGGATAGGGGAGGGGCTTAGTCTACTTTACGTGCGATGACAGAAATACCGAAACGTTAGATGACATAACGAATGTAGAAAACATGCTCCCTTGGCAGGTTACGATCCCACAGCCTTCAGATAAAGCTTCCGATGTTCTTACCGCTTGAGCTACTAGGATGTCGGGGTTCGCCATCATTCTACAGTGCATTTATGCGTATCCAAATGCATACCGCGCTAGCAGACGGTAGCGAGCACCGCTTCGACGATGTTGGGTGATTGGCCTTTCTAACCGAGTTCATGACTCGAACCTATACAACGTGTCAGTAGCTGTAGACTGGCCGGAAACCCTTTAATTTTACATCTGGCACTAAAAGTGCTGGAACCAAGGCCCTCGCTGGGCATGCGAATAATATTAGGAATACCAGGCCCCTTGAACTAACATAATAAAGTCAAAAGCAGGGAACGTCAAGGAAAGCAGAGAAGGGAGGTCCTATCTACTGCTCGTGTCACAGCAGTGATTTGGAAATGTTAGGATATCAAGAAAAAAATTAGTGCCCTTCCACTCTGTGAAGAAGGATGACCTGCGAAGATGGGTGCGGTCCAAGAGACGCAAAAAATAAAACACGTTTGTTTGTAATTTGCGATTTAGCATACCGCCTAGCAAGTTAGCTGAATGAAACTTGGAAAAGCAAAAACGCCCACGTGTACGAGATTTCGGCGCACGTTAAAGAGCCCCAGGTGGTCAAAATTAATCTTGGTGGAAAACAAAAGCGCTCAAAAAACAAGGACGAAGGAAGGCGTAGACAGCACGGCGCTTACTCGCAACTAGCCCAACTTTCCGTTCTTCTGCGGTCAAAATTAATCCGGAGCCCTCCACTACGGCGCGCCTAATCGCCTGCGTTGCGTCGGCGCGTTGAACCCTACAATCAATCAATGAAACTTGGAAGGACTCGAGCTTTAGTCTGAAAGACAAACATGGAGCTGTCTATTTCACTCCCGCGTCGTGGACATCTTAATGTTTGTGTATAACACACCAAACCAACCCACTCGACCACTCAGGACACCGGACAGGTAGCATTGGGCCGTCTGACATCTACGTTTAAACTTCCCGCCAGCACAACAGACTGTTCACCGCCGGGAACAGGCTTACAGCATTTCTCGAACAGAGCTACAGCGGGATCTGACGCTGGCATCGAATGCGTTCCGCTCTGGGAGGAACTGCGTATTTATCTCCGAAGCGCTACAGCTTTCCTAGTGCTTTGCACGCGGCACAAAAAGAGTAAAAACACCCACAAACACTCTTTCCAAGTTCGTGAGGGCCGGCAGTAGCGGCGCTCGTTGAGCCTGAGAGAGGGGAAGAGATCTCTGATTAGGCGTCCGCTGGCAGATTCAAGTCTCGGCATGCCGAACAGTTTGTTTTGTATTTTTCAACTGCCGCGGCTCGAGTCATCGCTGGCGGGGCCTGTCTCAACACGTTCGAGAAAGGGGGGCTTTCCGCAACGCACAGGTTCTTCGCCACACACCAACTTGCAGCACGCGCGAACTGGTTATCTCGGCGCTGAATCGTAACAGCTTCTCCGCCGGTGTGGTCAAAGATCACAATGAATAAGGGTCTTCAACCGTTGTCCGGAGGGATGCCTTCCAAGAGAAGTGCTTGGCAGATGCTCGAAACTCTACTTTGGCCGTGCGACACCTTGCCATTCTCCTGGGCGATTCGGCTGAAGGCAGTGTGCTGGACCTTCACCGGGTCAGTACCTGGGCGATGAGTTGTTCCTCACGAACGTCTCTGGCTTAGTCAGGCAAGCAACAGACCAACACAAAAACATGACCGCATAGCCGGGAAGTGCGAAGACACTTCCAGACAGAAGCTTTACCGGCTTGTGATTGCGACATAAATACGGAACTAACTAACTACGCTGGTTATATTTTAGCTCAGCAGTACTTTAACCAAGCGCACAAATCTGATAGGCTGACATTTTGCGTCAGTGGAAATTCCCCACGAAAAGGAATGAGCCGCTTGCGTCGCTTGCTTCGATCGGACGTGCCTCGCAAAGCTCCGCCAACTTTTCGAGTGTTGAGCTGAAGCTCCCTCCCAGAGCCCTAAAAACCAGTGCACATCTACGTAGTAAGATGTAAGAAACGGCTGGACATCAGTTTTCCTGACTTTCCTGCGTTTTGCTGGACACAATTTCCACTTCTTTGTGGACCACGCCGGGGTTAGGCCTGACGGCCAGGCCTACCTGCCACCAACCACCTGACCCACGCCTGCAGCCGCGGCCATGGAGGTCGTAGTGCAAGGAGAGGATATCGACCCGTCCGAACTCAACCAAGACGGCTGGGAAGTAATACGACAACGGCAACGCGCCTATCAGCAAGCCAAAAGTGAGTCTTCTCGAATTCCCCCAACAAACAACGCACCTGGCCGCAACGGTGCCAGGAACTGACCTGCCCGCCGTTGCCCGCCGGCATTGCCATTCTCCGAGGAGGACATTAAAATCATCCTACGCCCAAGAGGAGGACTCGACCTCGGATCAGTGGCCCAGGCCATACTGGGCGATGCTACCTTCCAAGAAGCGTGCATTGCCCAAAACGTGATCGATCAAATACGGGTTCACCGAACTCCTATTTGCTCATCAGCACCCCCACAGAGGAGACGGCTGAAAAATAGGCCTCAATTCAATCCATAGGCATCAAAGATCGACGATACGAGATGGCCGCACACGCCTCAGCCCCAGCCAACACCGTCGCTGGAGTCATAATAAATATCCCCGAAGACGACTCTCCTGAAGACATTTCCCGCAGCGTCACTAACTACAACCCCGACCTGCAAATCCTGTCAGCAAAATGCCTTAAAACCTCCAGCATGACACAAATTCCATTCAATGGCACACGAGTCCCTTTCTGGATCAGGTACAGAGCAGCTACTTACCGGTACAAGCCCTTTGAACGCAAGACGGAGGCCTGCACAGCTTGTTGCCAACCCGGTCATCGACAAGACGTCTGCCCTAATGCAAGGCCACCACCAAGGTGTCCCATCTGCGGGACACCCAACGCTGCTGCAGACCATACATGCCTCCCGAAGTGCATCGTGTGTGATGGTCCACACCTCACTGGATCAGCGGACTGCCCGCGACGATTTCTACCCCGCCAGCAACCCCAAACCTACGCCCAGGCGGCCATTGCAGGCCACGACCAGCACGACGCCAACACTACCCAAAAAGAACGCCCCAAGAGATCCGAGTACAACCAAACAAAATAAACCGGAAACACGTGTAACCAGAAACAGGAGAGCTCGCAACAACAGAAGAAAGCACTAAATGTACGATCCTCGAACAAGCAGCCGGGCAGTGACAAGGTGAGCAGCCCAAGTGCCTCCTCTCACTGCTCACGCCAAAGCGCTCAAATATCCACCCCCCTCCCTCCAGAGCTTGTCAAGGAGCTAGCTAATTAACATAAAAGCAGAGTTAGCGCTTCTTAGGCAAGAAAACTGCACCCTACAACAAGTAAATAAGGTACTAAAATCGCAGCTTGAAAACCGCCCCCAGGAATACTTAGATACTAACCTTTCTGCCTCCAAGCGTAGAACTGTAGATTACTCCCCAGAAAATAGGGTAGAGGAACCTATAGAGGATGAGGAGGAAGATAAAAGAATTACCATCATAGAAAATAGCTTAGCCTCAGCAAGAAAGACCTTTCACGAACAAAAGAACGAATTATACTCCAACATGACCGCAATGCAGGCTAGCTTAGAAGCTCTCCGAAATGAGTTGCACACGTTCATAAGTTACGTCATGCAAAACATAAGCACCCCTACAGGGCTTGTCCCCCAAACTGGACTTCAAACAAGACTTCAACATAGATCCGCAACCCAATTATAAAAACCGCACCGTTAGAATCTGGGAATGGAAATGTAAAGGTTATTCGAAGAAAATGTGCAATCTTCAGTTACTCGTTCAATCAGTCGAAATTCCCACAGATGTCATAGCCCTACAGGAGACGGACAAGGCAGTCATACTGCCAGGCTATAAAGCCTTCCGAAGCGATAGCGATCACAAAACAGTAGTACTTATTCAGCGTAATATCCCCGCCAGCAGGACCCAATTCTACAGCACACTACCGCATTCATGGAGACACGCAAAATTAACATTTATATCCAAGCCCGGTAAACCCCTCTCTTTTGAACACCTGCGACCTATATCCCTCACGTCGTGTCTGAGAAAACTGCTTGAACATGTGATACACGCAAGACTAGTCGCTCACTTACAAACTACGAGCTCTATACCACATACTATGACTAGATTTAGGATGGGGCTTTCCACGCAGGACATTCTTCTCCAAATCTCGCACGAAATCATAACCCCTAGAAACAGCCTCGACACAGCAGCCATCCTAGCACTCAATCCAATAAAAGTATTCGCCAACGTATCCCACTCAGCCATTATGCGAGGACTTAGTTCAGTAAACCCAGGGCATCGCATGTACAATTACTTACGGAGCTTCCTAACCGATAGAACAGCCATCTTGCAGATTGAAGGAGTTACGTCGGACAGGGTAGAACTCCAGGCTAGAGGAACACCCCAAGGAGCAATTTTGTCGTCCTTTTTTTTTCAGTTTCAGTTTCAGTTTCAGTTTATTCTCGTATTGAAAATACAGTGTTGAAAGGGGTCCCCGAGTTATAAACTGTAATGGGACCCCTTTTTATTTATTGTACACAACTAAGCATTTAGTAGCAGTCATGAACACGAATAATATGCATAAACGGACAGCTGCAGTAATAATAATTAACTATGACATGGAAAGAAACTCTATAATTATGACAACAATGTAGGAATAATAAAAACCAGAAAATGAAGTACAAGTACACAAAACATTGGAAAGGAATACATTAGTAAGCAACTACATCAGCGTAAATTGTCAGAGAAAAGAAATGTCCTGATAGCATGCCTGAACGATGACAAGGATGATGCAGATTTAACATTATAAGGCAAGTTGTTCCAAGCTTTTATAGCAGCAAAGCCGACTGTATTTTTCCCATAGTTTGTGCGCACTGAAGGCAGTAAGAAGTTATTTAACTCTGCAAACCTAGTTTTATTGGGGTTAGAGAGGGTTTGGCGGTCAATTATGTGAAGAATACCGGGATCATGAACCAGGCGGTAGGCGATGAGGCATAGATTGTGGCTTATAAGTTGTGTGATTGAGTACAGATTAAGTTGGCGCTAAAGAGGTGCGACATGTGCGCTGTAAGTGCTGGGTGTAAGTATTCGAATAGCTTGTTTTTGAACGTGCTGTAATGGAGCGATATGGGAGTTGTATGTTAATCCCCAAAATGCTATGCAGTAATTAATATGGCTATGTATAAAAGCGTAGTACAGCGTGAGGAGTGTTTAAATAGGAAAATACTGCCGTGATTTAATTAGCACTCTAATTCCAAATGCCGTTTTTTTTCTGAGGGAATTAATATGAACATTGAATTTCAAGAATGGGTCAAGTTGAATACCGAGAAATGAACACTGTTCTTTTGAGAATATTGCATTGGAATTAATGCGCAAAGGTGGAATATTGCTTCGTTCTTTGTGACGCCAGCTAAAAACCATGAATTTCGTTTTGCTTGGATTTATCAGTAGATGGTTTTTGCGGCACCACGTGTTAATACTGGTGAGGTCACGATTAAGATTTTGTGTTAGATCGTCTGTACACGTATGCGACGAATATATGGTGGTGTCATCCGCATATAAAATACAATCAGATGCTGGCGTAAGGCAATTAGGAAGATCATTGATATAAAGCAAAAATAGAAGTGGACCAAGAATGGAACCCTGCGGAACACCTACGTTATTTGTTTTAGTGGTAGATGATACGCCAGATATAATGACTGTTTGTTGGCGATTTAATAAATAATTGCGTATTAACTTTAGGGGAGGGCCATTAATACCATAAGATTCGAGTTTCTGAAAAAGAATGTTATGAATAATTGAGTCAAAAGCTTTCGTAAAGTCAATAAACCCGCCGCGGTGGCTCAGTGTCTAAGGCGTTGCGCTGCTGAGCACGAGGTCGCGGGTTCGATTCCCGGCCGCGGCGGCCGCTTTTCTGATGGAGGCGAAAAGCAAAAACGCCCGTGTGTACGAGATTTCGGCGCACGTTAAAGATCCCCAGGTGGTCAAAATTAAACCGGAGCCCTCCAATACGGCGCGCCTCATCGCCTGCGTTGCGTCGGCGCGTTAAACCCTACAATCAATCAATCAATCAAAGTCAATAAAAACAGCACCAACAAATTTACCCCTATCAATTTCATTTTTGGTCTTGTCAGTTAGTGCAACCAACGCAAGATTAGTGGAATAACCGCTGCGGAAGCCAAAATGCCTTGGAGTTAGTAGGTTGAACTTGCAAATGTAGTTTGAAAGACGTTGTTCTATCAACTTTTCAAGCACTTTGCTAAAAATGGGAGAATATAAATGGGCCGATAATTTCCTACGGATGTTTTATCACCCTTTTTGAAGACTGGGGTCACTCTGGTTTTCTTCATTTCGAGTGGAAAAACAGCCGTTTTAAAAACCAAGTTAACAATGTGAGCGAAAACGCCAGATACGATATCAGAAATTGCTTTGATGTGTTGGGCATGAATGTTATCAAGGCCGGGACTACAACATTTAAGATTAGTAATGACTGATCGAACTTCCACCGAGGTGGTAGGAAAGAGATAAAAGGAGTGCAAAGAACGCTCCAGGCTATCGTCAGGTCTAGTTAAGTTCGCAACTGGAGGAGCAAAAAACGCGTCACTAAAGGCATTAGCAATGTCACTGGGGCTACTTAACAAAGTTCCATTTTGAAATATTTCTGAAATCGAATTGTCAGCAGTGTTTCTGTTCAAAAACGAGTTAATTATGCGCCATTGTTTGCCAGTATTATTACCTGCTTCATTTATTTCTTTTTCATAGTATGTACGCCTGGCGCGTTTTAGTAGCGTATTGAGTAAGTTGCAGGATTTCTTGTAGCGTGGCTTGAGTTGGCCGTTAAAAGGTTTCTTTTTATTTTTCCTTTATAGGTTATCTTTCTTCCTTAGGCTAACTAGTAGGCCCGGCGTAAGCCACGGAGTTTGTGGGGAGGAGTACTTACGTCTGCAGATTACATCACGAGTTGAGGAAGAAATGCAGTTCACAACGATTTCACAAGAATTACTGTAAGACGTCTGCGCAACCGAGGAAGAAGTAATTCTAGTCCAATCACACTGATTCGTTAATTCTATGAATTGTACCTTATTAAAAACAGACTTCGTAAACTGTTTACGATGCGACTTCCTTGGAGGTGGAAAACGCAATGCTACTAGATATTGATCGGTTATGTTGGCGCGTATGATGGAAGCTTCGGGAGGAGAAAGTAGGTTGGATAGTGCATGATCGATGAACGTGCCATGACCAAGGTTACTACATCGAGTTGGCAAGTTAATGAGGGACTCAAATCCAAACCCCTGATAACTGTTCATGTAATCCAGAAGAAATGAGTGGCTGTCACCCAGCAGATTTATGCTAACTTCCCCCATAATTATTACATTTTTTTGTTCTTGTGCGACAGTTTGAAGCAGAGAAGTAAGAGCGGAGCAGACGTCGGAGACAGAAGAACTTGGTGAACAGTAAATACTTCCAAATACAATGTTTTTGTCGTTAGATCCAAAGGCGGAGCCGTCAATATCAACCCATACCCATTCGCAATCAGCGACATTAACTTGAAGGTCAGAGCGACGTTTGTAGCTGATTCCTGATAAAATAAATATTGCGGAGCCCCCATGGCCAGAAGCCCGATGAAAATATTCACATGAATACGAAGGAAAGCTGTACATATCTTTGTCCGATTCAGTTAATCACGTTTCCGAGATGCAGAAAACAGAAAAAGGATGCCGGATCGAAGAAAAGAGCAAAAGAAATTCGTTGTAATGCTTACGAATACTGCGAGCATTGAAGTGGACGACAGAAGAATGAGGAGCGGAAAATAAGGACGAAAGTTCACTAACGTCTACGTAGCAGAGCTTGAAGTCGGTGTACAAGTTTAAGAAGAGTGGAAGATTGCAAGGTGACCCTCAGCCCGGATACGAAAGACCCGACTGTCAGACGAATAGCGGGCCTTTATGACGCAGTCCTCAGTCCAAAGGTACTGCCACTTTTTTTCCCTTTTTAGTGCAAGAGCTTTGGCAAAAAGCTTCTTGTTCTCTTGTGTTAAATGGTCATTGACATAAACAGGGGTAGTCGCAGTTCCATGAAAGCCAATGTCTCTCGTCTGCAGTCGTGCTCTACGTGCCTTGGAAATGACCTCTGCTTTTGTTGTGCGATAGCGGAACCGGACCATCAAGTTCTTTGAGCTGGACGACGACGGAACTCGATGAACAACGTCTACGTCATCTTTAGAAACGGAGCAGTTGATTTTGTTTCCAATTGATTGGACAATCGCAATGCAATCCTCTCCCTGAGTACATGGAACGCCTCGAATCTCTACGTTGTTTTTACGAGAGTATTGTTCGAGATCGGCTACTTTCTGTTCTAGCATGGCGTTATATGCTAACAGGGACCTATTGGTGTCTTTGAGTTCCTTTTTTTCGGCGGTTAGCTGCTCAACTGAAGCATTCAGGAACATAAAACTCTCGCGAAACTCATCCATTTCTTTCCGCATGTTCTCAATGATGTGGCCGGGATTATCAGCTAACTTAGAATGCACACTGCAATCTTCTCAACCATTTCTGTAAGCTTGCTTTCAAATCTGTTTTCCAAGTTTTCAAGTCGCTTGGACAATTCAGCAAACTTTGGCGCCATATTGACGATGGAGCATAAAACAGGATGAAGTAAAGCAGCAGCAGCAGCAGCAGCAGTCACAGCAAAGTAACAGAAGTATGTACGTAGTACAGAAGGCAAAGGTGCACACCTGTGGGTGAGAGGTGGGTGATCAGCGACGAAGCTTCCCGCGCCGCGACCGCTGCTGCTCTGTGCGGAATAGGCGATGTGGTGATCATCTTATACTCAAGGGCGGGCTGGGATGCTGCGCAGTAGGTCCTGTCCGTGGCTTTCGCGCAGCAGGTCAGTAGACCCTCAGCGCACGCGCAGGGCTCTCGCACGTGCAGTACCAGAGATACGGCAGCCAGCACGCAGCATCAAGGAAATCTGTGGGTGAGAGGTGGGTGATCAGCGACGAAGCTTCCCGCGCCGCGACCGCTGCTGCTCTGTCTCTGTCGCTGCGGCTTTATTCAATCTGGCCGTACCAGAAATCCCCCAACGACTTGACCAAATTTCGAACCTTAGATACAGTTTATACGCCGATGACATCACCCTGTGGGTCAAAGGCGGAAGTGACGCACAAATAGAACAAACCTTGCAGGATGGAATACAAGAGGTGGTAACAGGAGCCGAGAAGGCAGGATTAACTTGCTCTCCTAACAAATCCGAATTGCTTCTACTGACCCCCAAGACACGCTGCAAAGTATCCCCCAACATCAAAATCCACATAGGGGATGATCCCATACCAGAAGTCTCCACGCTCAAAATTATAGGAATTCTCATCCAAAACAACAGAGCAAATACCGAATATCTGAAAAAACTCGAACGGCACGTCGCCCAAACGATAAGCCTTATCAGTAAAATTTCCAACCGTCGGAAAGGCCTACGCGAAAGCGAAAGAATCCGGCTAATCCAATCATTCGTCATTAGCAGAATCAAGTACTCTCTAACATGCTTGCCACCCTGTAAAACCGAATGGCAAAAAGTCAGTATACTAATTAGAAAGGCATACAAATCGGCGCTTCAGCTCCCTCTAAGCACTTCCAATGCCAGATTCGAGAGCCTAGGGGTCGGCCGAAGAGCTTATAGAAGCTCACATATCGAATCAAATCGCTCGTTTATCCAAAACCCCAACTGGAAACCACATTCTCAAACAACTTAAAATCAACCAGATCAATAATACGGAAGACAGGTTCCCCTACCCCCCGAAATTCACAAAAAGCTGACTCAAACCACTCCCCAGAAATATGCATCCTGTATACCACGCCAGACGTAGAGAGCAGAGGGCGAAGGCTCTATCGATATCCCACAAAGGTGGAAACATTCTATGTGGACGCCGCACAATATAGGCATCGTGCTGCATTCGCAATAGCAGTAACCAACGACCCCACACTCCCTCCCTCCTTAACTCCCTAACTCTTCTCACCTCCAACCCTGCAACTGCGGAAGAGGCGGCTATAGCTCTAGCGCTCGTACAAAGGACAACCTCTACAACCATAATCTCCGATTCTAAGAGGGCCATTCAAAATGTTGCCGCAGGCCTATTATCGCTGCAGGCAACTAAAATTATCCAAGAGCACCCACCACAATCCCCAGTAGAACTCGTATGGGCTCCGGCGCACGCTGGCCTGGAGGGTAACGAGGCCGCCCACAGTATGGCTCGAGGGCTTACTATCCGAGCCGGGGCGAGCACGTTCCCCTACCATGGTGCCACATCCGCCAGAGACAGAATGGTCTCATATCAAGAAATAACCATGCACTACCGCCTCTCCCGCAGAAAACTCCCCTCAGCCAACGTGCTGCTCACACCCGCGCAAGAGCACACGGGGAGACTCCTCCAAACGAATACCTTTCCGAACCCAGTCAAGCTCAACCTCATCCACCCTTCCCTTTACCCCTCACCAAACCGAATACAGGTGCGCCTGCGGTGCGCATGCGGAGCCCTCGCGACCCTTCCCCACATCATATGGGGATGCACCAAAGACCCTTTCCCCCTACTTCCTCCAATGAGGAGTGGGAGGAGGCACTGGCGAGCTCAGACCAGGTGATCCATAACTCCCTGGTCACCACAGCCCCGACGTCGCTGCCCGGCAAAAACTGGCAGCCATAACGGTCTTCTAACCGTTCAAAGCTCAATAAACTGCTTTGTCTCTCTCTCTCTCTCTCTCTCTCTCTCTCTCTCTCTCTCTCTCTCTCTCTCTCTCTCTCTCTCTCTCTCTCTCTCTCTCTCTCTCTCTCTCTCTCTCTCTCTCTCTCTCTCTTTCTCTCTCTCTCTCTCCCCCACGCAAAAATAAATGCAGTCCTAAAGGGCGAAACTTATATCAGGAAAAACGAAGCAGTCGAGAAAGTCAGGCGTCTGTACAGGCTACCTCTCGCGCCTATAGAGATGCGACTCCAGTCCTCGGCATTTCCTTGAGCTTTCTTCCCATTTCCGAATCGCACCTTAGGTGCGCCCGTTCTCCGAGTGCAGCTGCGACCATGTGAGAGGACACCGGTCATTCTTTCCGACAAGGTCGAGCGCATAGAGGAGCGGGCGAGATTTTCCAGCGCTCAAATGAGAGGCGCGCACTCCTTCTTGGAGGCGGCGTTCTTTTGGCGTGATGCTAGCTTACGGCGTTACCCCTCGACATGTCCGCTCTGAAACACGCGCCGCAAGTACGCTCGGAAGTTCTTTTTCTCTCGTCGTTCCTCGCTTTTTCAGCAACGCCCTTAGTAAGGACGATATTCTCCTTTCCGACTGCCACGGCTACACTATATCCGTGCTGCTCGGTGTCAAAAGGCGACTCAGCCTCACACGACACCGGAATCTCTAAAGCTCCGCTGGCCGTTGCTCGACATCGAGTACCTGAGCTGGTGGTAGGACGAAATCGACTCGTTCAGTCGTGACATCGTCGTTACTCCCAGCTGCACTGCGAAAACCGTTTGGAGTTCCGACTGCAGGCTTTGCCGCAACGTCGCTTGCGTCTGAACGCACCCGAAGAAACACCTTCTGTTTTAGCGGACTCGTGCTGCCCCGTCCCGGTACTGTTGATACTCTGATCGCTTACGCGCTTCTGCGAAACGTAGTTATCCCGCGAAATGTTCACGTTCGAGTCGGTAGCCTTTCCCAATGCCTCCCGTGTACCTGAACACTCTGGACATTACTCTGAACCCATGCCGACATATTTCTGCGCTCAGTCGACTTGCGTAACCCTTTGTCGGGAGCCTCTGTTAATGCGCTATCTTCGCTATCTCTCTCAGTCACCCCGTTCCTCTCAGAGGCGACGATGCTATCCCTAGTAGCGCCTTTCGCAACGAGCTCAGTGCTGCGTTTTCTCGGTAGTGCTTCGAAAATGAAACCTTCCATGCGCATAAGGTCATCGGGCCTGTCCGAGAATAGGTATCTGTATTCAGGAAAAAGTTGTGGGGATACCGCTGTTTGGGTGACCAGTTCACCGAATGGACCTCCGATACTGACTCTTGCAATCAGCAGGTGCACGTTCCGCGCTGTTACGGCCTGTTTCACCCAAACACTCTCTCCCGTCAGCTGATATAGCTTGGCGTACGAAGGGTGGATCATGTCAACCGTCACCATGGAGTCGAAAGGGCTCGGCACGGTTTACCGTTGACCACGAGCTCACGTACGTAGGGCTCCAGAAACTGCCTGCAGTCCTCCCTCTGGCTTACCACGTGATAGGCGAACTTGCCTTTCTTGCAACTGCCCTTTTTCGCCACATTTATAACACGCTGACTGTTTATGCGTTTCGAAAGCTTTCTTTTGACGACGCTGCTCCTCTGCGTCTACGCCGTTTTCGTTTTCCCGGCCGGTCTCACTATCCCAGAATACAGACACTTAAGCTTGCGTTTGTCATAGGAAGCTTTGTCTTTCGGCTCTCACTTGTCAGGCCTCTGCCTGAAGTCATTTTGCCGTCTTTCGGCCCCTGCGCACCTCGACGTGCGACGAACTCGTCGGCGGGTTGAGCCACTCTGTCAAGAGTGTTTACCCCAGGCCAGTCCTGCTTCCAGTGCCTCACCGTTTCCGGTAGTCGGTGGTAGAACTGTTCCAGACCGAAGCACTCAACTACCTCGTCGTGCTGACCGAAAGCCTTTGCCTCTTTGAGCCACTCTTCCATGTTAGCCCTCAGCTTATAGGCGAACTCCGAGTATGACTCGCCCTTAGCTCTCTCGGCTCCACGGAGCTCCTGGCGAAACGCGTCACACTAGGTCACTCATTCACAACATAGATCGCTCAGTCGCCGCAGACTGCATGCTGCGGTCACTCTGACGCCTAGGTCGAGACGTCTCGACCTTGAAACGCTTCATCTCCAGCTTATGCTGTTGCTTTTCTTTCTCCTGCTGAAGTAGAAGTTCTTCTCTCCAGCTTTTCTCGTTCAAGCAAGATATCCTGTTCTTGCTTTTCTCGCTGGATCTGGATTTCCTCTTCTCGCTTATTTTCCTCCCATTGGAGTTTCTCTCGCCGAGGCTCAGCCTCTGCAGCCTGACGTGTGGCGGCCTCCCGTTCATTGTCCAGCTCAATGCACTCCGACAGCTCATCATCGTCATCCCCAACAGTGAATATAGCCTGTATCAGCTCTGGATTTCTCAGCGTGCCCGAAGCATCCAAGCGCAACTCTTTTGCAAGCTCAAACAACTGTGGTTTTTTCAACGCTTTCCAATTCATGGCTGTCTCGAGTACTACTTTCCCACTGTACCAAAATAGTCTTGCGCGAATAACCCACGCGACAAAGACACACGCCCTACCAGGCAGTACCAGCTATCCTCGAAATCCTGGGAAAACTCAGTGAAGAAAGGTCCCGCACTCGCCATTGACCGCCGTGAATTCTGCAAAGTCCAAGCCGCCTTGACATCCGTGGTGTTGGATCTCACACCGCTGGCACCAGTTGTTACATTCGGGAAGGCGTCCCCGAACCGAGCTCCGTCGCCTCCGTCATCTGTGGCAGCGTGGTGGTCGATCGGCCAGGAAAAGTTGCTGCCTTGGTGCTTACTACACAAAGCCAGAGGGAAAACTTAACTGGTTTGCTGCATAGCGAGAGATGATTAGCGACGATACTGGGACATCACCCTTCCGGCCGAGCTTACAGCATTTCTCGAACAGAGCGACAGCGGGATCCGATGCTGTCAATCGAATGCGTTCTGCTGCCGAGGCTGGAAGGCTGGGAGGCTGAACAAAACTGCCGAGGCTGGAAGTGTCTTTGACGTGCGAGTCGCTCTGTTGCGCGAGGCGTTGGAAAACGACATCCCGGTCTGCGGTCCCTCATGTTTAAAGTGGTCGATAATTTCGAGGGTAAGCGCGCAGTTATAGAAAATACTGCGATGTTCATTTTCCTCTCGAAAAGAGCTCGGGACTTGGGCTCGAGCGTGACACGTGCCCGAACGCGTCGAGAAAGCATTTCTTTAATTGCTGTTACTTAAACTTGCAGAATGAAGAGTTCCGAGTGCGGGGCAGTCATAGGCTAGCTTCCGTGCATTCTTGTTCTGCTTGCGCAAAAAAAAACTTTTCGGCAAAAAGGACTTTATCGCCAATGCTCAGCCGAAAATGACTGTAATTGAGAGTCTCTTCCTTAAGAAGACGTAAAATTTCGTCACAGCTTTAAACTAAATTTTGTGTCCCCTTATTTTTAACCGTGTCATCTCAGCCGTCATTACCTCCCTCCATGTTTCTCTGCCCCCCCCCCCCCACCCCCCTCCAGGCCATAATTTCATTCGGTTTCTCTCGCTCCCTCTCTATTTCTCTATGTCGTGTGCCAAAAAATGCTCCGCTGGTCATCCACCTTGACACAGTGGAATGTTTCTCATTAGGCTAGCACTGAATTCAATTCCGCTCTTTTTCTTCCTTTTTTCTCGATTTTTTTTCTTGGACTCTAAGTGGCTTCAAGGTAATTTGTGTTGGGTTTTTGAATGGTCGTTAAGTGGCCCGTGAAGACTGCTGAGAATCGATATATTTCCAAAAGCCTGCATATTGGCAGCCCCCCTGACTGGATATGGGCCATTAACAAACATCATCATCATCTTCTTCTTCTTTTTCCTCCCGGGCAGGTGTGTGCCAGTCTAGCGAGGCTGAAGTGAAGTAGAGCGGCCCAAACCGTCTAACAACCTACGGCTTCCGTTGTCCTTATTTTTTATTTCCTTAATCGGTCCCTTCGTACTCAGTAAACTTACTCCCTCTTTCCGCACTTGGTCAGTACCAGAACTCAACCAGGCAACTATGCTCTCTAAGCGTGCACCAATCTTGACGGAAGCGCGAACTCCCACAGTGGGGATAACCGTCCCGGTTGTCCAGTCAGATCATGTACCACCAACAACAGCGTGGAATGGCGACCCGGCGATCCAGTCAGAGAAGGCACCAGCAGCGACAGCGAGGCATGGCGGCAGGGCTGTCCAGTCCAAGAAGGTACCAACAACAACGTGGAATGGCGACCCGGCGATCCAGTCAGAGCAGGCACCAGCAGTGACAGCGAGGCATGGCGGCAGGGCTGTCCAGTCCAAGAAGGTACCAACAACACCGTGGAATGGGCACCGGGCGATCCAGTCAGAGCATGCACCAGCAGCGACAGCGAGGCATGGCGGCAGGGCTGTCCAGTCCAAGAAGGTACCAACAACAGCGTGGAATGGCGACCCGGCGATCCAGTCAGAGCAGGCACCAGCAGCGACAGCGAGGCATGGCGGCTGGTCTGCCCAGTCCCAGGAGGTACCAACAAAAACGACGTGCTACGCCTACTGGGATAACAACTACTACAAGTTCGCACCTAGTAAGTGTCCGAAAGCATTTGGGAACATTTTCCCAGGTTCAGTTCATTTCCCAATGGTGGCATGTCCCGCTTATTTCGGTAATTTAACACGAAGCGCCTGAATTTCCCACTAACCGCCGCGGTGGCTCAGTGGCTAAGGCATTGTGCTGCTAACCCCAAGGACGCGGGTTTGATTCCCGGCTGCGGCGGCCAATTTTCTGATGGAGGCAAAAAGCGAAAACGCCTGTGTGTTCGAAATTTCGGCGCACGTTCCCAGGTGATCCCCAGGTGATCTAACTTAATCCGTGGCTCTTCAGTACGGAGCGCCTAGCGTCGGCACGTTAAACATTATAATCAATAAATGAATTTCCCACTTATCCAGACACTTCTGAACATGAGAATCACATTGGATTTGTCGTCAAGTTTATTTTATCTGCCTTCCAACGTCTGTGCTATAGAAACAAACAAATTGGCGAGATAAAACGATGACGTCTATTGCGCAGAGGCAAGCAGCTAAATGATCAGGTCAGTCAAAGCGCGACACTCGCTGCGTATAAGTCGCCTCTGACTTCTTACACTACCCGTCGTAAACCCCATGTACAACCTAATAAAGATTTCTTGACAATTTGGAATTTTAGAGTCCAGCTACGGCACTGTGCGGCCGCTACCAAGCCCGGTGCTTTAATTCCCGCGCTTCATCATGCTGCAGCCTTCGTCCCGGTATGGACAGCGTTCACCCAAGTGGCGTCCAAATAGACATCACTTGGGTGGACGCTGCCTGAACTGAGAGATCTGACGAAGGTACTTCTGCCGCCAAACAGCACGTCCCGTCCCTAGATCATCATTCAGTTTCGTTCACGCTTCTTTAAGATGAAACTGAAGTCGTGTAGGAGTATGTGGATGGTTTGATTTGATTTGATTGATTGATTGATTGATTGATTGATTGATTGATTGATTGATTGATTGATTGATTGATTGATTGATTGATTGATTGATTGATTGATTGATTGATTGATTGATTGATTGATTGATTGATTGATTGTAGGATTTGACGCGCCGACGCAACGCAGGCGATGAGGCGCACCGTAGTGGAGGGCTCCGGATTAACTTTGACCACCCGGGGATCTTTAATGTGTGCTGAAATCTCTAACACACGGGCGTTTTTGCTTTTCGCCTCCGTCAGAAAAGCGCCCCCCACGGCCGGGAATCGAACCCGCGTCCTCGTGCTCAGTAGCACAACGTCTTAGCCACTGAGCCATCGCGGCGGGTAGTAGGTGGATGGATCCACGTGTGAAGTTTTGGAAGATTCATGCTACTCCTGATGATTTGTTCAGCAATCTACTCTGCTAGGGGAAGGAGGGGAAGGAGGGGAAGGAGGGGCTATGCAGGATGGGGGCTATGTGGGTGCGTGCGTGTGTATTTGTGTTTATATGCGTGCGCGTGCGTGTGTATGTGTGCGTGTGTGTGTGCGTGTGTGTGTGACAGCGTGCGTGCGTCTCGATCCAATTCTTACATACTACGTAAAAATTCAGTTTCCGGCAACGAGGAATTAAAAATCGTTCATTCGGAGTCGAGATCGTTTCAGTATATATATTTACAAGCTTATTAGTAAAAATAACTAAACTGCCAAAATGAACTCTTGGATTTCTTATTAAATGCAGCAAAAATCAAACATCCGTAGCGTTAATAGACTACTATATTGCTATCATTCCGGTTATATGTGGAAACCACCAACCACTGTCTTCGAGAGAGAGAAGAAACATTTAATAGAGCAAACGGTGGTGGTTCAGCTGTCACTCGGTGGGGTGGGTTCACCTCAGTCCAGGTACCCTTGGGCCTTGGCTGCAGCCCTGGCACAGGTGACCAGAAGGATCTGTCTTCGAAAAAAAGAAAAAAGTCACGGAGACATCTACATTTGTCCTAAGACGTAAGGCCCGATAGCGATACTTCAACTCACACGGAGTGTTTTCGTACGGAGTTGCTGCTTTTATGATGTATGGTTCATGAGCGCTAAAGGTGATCGAAGAGAGAAAGACTTGCAACCAGGGTTTTTAATCGCTGTGTGTCAGGAGAGACAAAGGCTCTCTGCCCTTCTGCGGATTAAAATGTGAGCGGGAAAGGTTGCCGATGCGAGGTGTTGGTCAGTTTGTTCGAGGAGGCATCAGTGTCAGTGTTTCAAAATGTTTATTCTGTGATTTCTAGGCCGGGAAGAACAATTTTGCTTTTTACAGAGAGAGAGAGAGAGAGAGAGAGAGAGAGAGAGAGAGAGAGAGAGAGAGAGAGAGAGAGAGAGAGAAATGGAGTGAAGATCTTTGTTCCCGAAGAAATAGTTGTGGTCTAGGAAAGCGGGGTAAAGAGATGACAGGGAGCTCATGGGTGGAACCTTAAGAGTAGGGCACCAGGTGCACCAGCTCCTTCCCTTGCCCTCTCACATGGGATGCAGCTGGTCAAAGCTGCCTCCCATGTTTAGAAGGAGTAGAATATGTTATGTTTGAGTTGTTGTCCCCTGGCCATCCCTTGGACATGGCTAAGATTCGTGCAAGAGAGTGCATGTTTCCCCGATTGTAGCCGAGAGAGAGAGAGAAATAACTTTTATTTATCCAGTTTGTGGAGGAGAGCTAGACCTCCACCCTAGGCGTCGGCCAGGAGGACGGCCCAGACTTGATTCGCCGGCTCTGAGCTGAGCAGTACGGTCTCCCACTGCTCATTACTGCTAATTTTGCGGCTCTGAGGAGTCGCCTGAGGACATGCCTATAATATATGTGCAAGGTCGGCCCGTTCCTTGCATCTCCGACATTTATCTGAAAACTGTCCAGGATAACAATGACTATACGCGACGGGGTTCGGGTACGAGTTCGTCTGAAGAAGCCGCCAAACCACAGATTGCCTTTTACTGAGGGATGGATGAGCGGGGGGGTAGCGGGCTCGTTCAAGCCGGTAATGAGTAGTCTGCTCCCTCTAAGACACAAGCCTGTCTCTGCCCGTCCAGCGGAGCGAGTGAGCGTCTGGGTCAGAAGTGTCGACGCCAGCTCGGTCGGTAAAGCCTCGAGCCGCATCGTGCGCACACTCGTTTCCGGCCAGGCCCGAGTGGGCCGGTGCCCATATCAAGTATATCTTCCCGTTCCGCTCGTCATGGGATCGAGATTTTAGGATTTGGGACGCCTCGGGTGAAATTCGCCCTCTGGAATAATTTAAAATAGCCGACTTAGAGTCGCTAACAATGAATTTAAATTTTGGTGAAGCTGTCATCGCCAGGGCGATGGCCGCCTCTTCACCCACCTCTGTGTCCGTCGTCCGGACCAAGCATGAGGCAATTGAATCCCCACGGAAATTGACCACTGCGAGGGCCATGGCGTCGCGAGCAATGTAATCAGCGGCGTCTACGTATACCACGTCCTCTGATTTTTCATATCTTTTGTGTAGGGCTTTGGCCCTGGCCTGTCACCGCTCTTGGTTATGTACGGGGTGCATGTTTTTCGGTAGCGGTGGTATGTGCATGCGATCCCCTATTTCCGCTGGTAGGTCTATTTTGGCTCGGGGTATCCCTGTGGGAAAAATGCCAAGTGATTTGAGGATATGTCTGCCGGTTAGACTCTGGATAAGTCGCTCCCGCTGTGACAGCCTTTGAGCTTCGATAATCTCGCTGAGGGTATTGTGAAGCCCGAGTGCCTCGAACCATGCGGTTGGGGCTGTTAACGGGATCCCTATGGCCTGTTTATAAGACCGCCTTATCATGGCATTTAACTTGGCTTCTTCATCGCATTTGAGGTGCAGGAATGGGGCGACATATGTTACTCTACTAATGACGAAGGCTTGTACCAATCTCACGAGGTTGTGTTCTTTCATCCCGTGGTGTCGATTGGCTATTCGTGAGATCAGGCGAGTTGTTTGGTGTACGCTCTTTTCGAGAGCGAGTATGGTCTCCGAATTGTGTCCGTTGGCCTGGATGCGGAGGCCCAGGACTCGGATACTTGAAACTGTCGGGTTGCGTTGGCCTCCGCATGTAAAGAGCTGAATGTCCGGAGGTACTGAGTCTGTCCGGCGTCCCCTGCTAGTCGGGCGATAGAGTAGAAGCACTGATTTCTCTGGAGAGCAGTTCAGGCCACGAGGGATCACGTAAGTTTCTATTACCTCTATTGCCCTTTGTAGTGTGTCTTGTATCTGTCCGTCACTGCCACCCGGAACCCACAGCGTGACGTGATCTGCATACAGGCTGTATTGCAAGCCGTGAATGTTATCCAGGAGTTCGGGGAGGCCAATCATGGCTACGTTGAACAGGAACGGAGAGAGGACAGAGCCTTGCGGCGTCCCCCTGCTCCCCAGTTCCAGCGTATCCGATTGAATACCCCCTACGCTGAGCGTAGCCGTGCGGTCCGAAAGAAAGTTGCTAACGTAATCGTACGTCCTTCGGCCTAGACCCAGTTTGGTTAGGTTTTCGAGGATGGCCGTGTGTCTTACGCAGTCAAATGCTTTCGTGAGATCAATTCCCAGTATAGCCCTGGTGTCTAGTGGTGAGCAATGCGCTCCGTCTATGATGTCATGTTTAAGTCGAATCATCACGTCTTGTGTTGAGAGTTTAGGCCGAAAACCGATCATTGTGTGTGGAAATAGGCCATTTTCCTTTATGTATTTGTTAATTCTGTTGAGGATCACGTGTTCCATAAGTTTCCCGGCACATGAAGTAAGAGATATAGGTCTTAAGTTTTCTATCTGGAGCTTTTTGCCTGATTTGGGAATTATGACTACCTTCGCGGTTTTCCACTGGCCCGGGATTTGACCCCGTTCCCAGCACACGTTCATGTATCGGGTTAAGGCCTCGACAGAATTGTTGTCCAGATTCCGTAGCATTTTATTTGTAATGCCGTCTGGACCCGGGGCGGAGCGGGTTCGCAGGTTGTGAATGGCACCTTGTACTTCGTGCACCGTGAGGGGGCGGTCCATGGTTTCGTTCCCGGTCCCTGAATATGGCGGGAGCACTTCTGCGGAGCAGTCCCCTATGTACTTCTGTCGAATTCTTTCAATTAGCTCTTTGTCGGAACCTTCAAATCTGTGAAGCAGAATACCCAAGTTGTGCCTTTGCGTGGTCTTGCTACTTTCCGGGTCAATGAGGCAGCGGAGAAGATTCCAAGTTTTCGCAAGACCAATCTGGGATTCCATGCTGTCGCATGTACTGTACCAGTTTTGCCGCATCAGTTGATTGGCGTAGTTTTCAATGTCCCTATTTAGGGCGGCAAGACGTCGTCGTTAGTTACGATTTAATTTTTGTTTTCGGAGTCTCTTTTGTAAGCCTTGTTTGGCCTCCCACATGTGTAGGAGTTTAGCATCAGCCTGGTTGAGATCCGCCTCTACAGGGATATCCTTGGTGGCTTGCTTAGTATCTCTGTGCAGTTGTTCTGCCCATTCTTCAATATCGTCTATGTCGCTTGTAAGAGGGACATCGTTTATATCATAGACACGCTCGGCGTCCCTGATCTTGCGAAAGGTATCCCAGTCAACAATCCTAAGTTGTTTCCCATTGTGCTTGGCGATCCTAGTCTCCACTGTGATAGTGATGATATAATGGTCACTACCTAAATTTCCGTGTGTGTATAACCACGTGGCTTCTTTGCGTGTGTTTCTGGTGAACGTAAGGTCCGGAGTCGTATCATCGCTAACACTATTTCCCATTCGTGTGGGGTGCGCCGAGTCTGTCACCAGGGAAAAACCCTCCTGGTGCGCGTCGAGCCACAGGTTCCTACCCTTAGTCGTGGCCCGCTTGTATCCCCACTCCGTGTGGTGGGCGTTAAAATCTCCTACTATAATTATCGTGCTCCCTCGAGCTAAGTCTAACACTTTACGAAAAAGCTTAGCGAATCTGTGGTTGCTTCGGGGGAGCTGTAAATTTTTAGTACAAAAATGCTGCTTCCCCTGTGTTTTCTATCTGGGATTAATTCTACAAGGACGTGGTTCGCAGACGTCGTGTCCTTTCCGATGTCGCGATGCACGGCCGGAAGGTTCCGCCTCACAAGAGTGGCTACTATTCGTTTCTTTTTTGGACATTCACCCGACGCGCCCTCTTCCAAATCGCAAAATGATTTATAGTTTGAAAGTTTTGTTTGGACGCCAGTTTCCTGGAGACAGATGACGTCCGGCGCTTCATCCGAACCTGTAGTTTTAATAAATTGTTATAAGTTACCTCTTTTTTTTTTTGGAACCCCCGACAGTTCCACTGCCACAAGACCAGCGCGTTACTCTTTCCCTGCTGCGTAATCTATGGGCGATGCATACTCAAGAGAAGTTCTTGTGCCTTCCACCAATGTGGGTCGGGAATATGGTTTGGTGGCTTTAATGGGACCCGCGCACCCTTCCCGCCCAGCTCCGAGGCGCGGGATGGCGGCTTCTAGAGCTGTTACTCTGGCGTTCAGCGCTGCGATTTGAGTTCCAATACTCGCGGCAAGGGCGTCGAACTTGGCGCCAAGCGTGGCGCTAATTGTCTCGGTAAGCTTTTCACCGAATTGGAGGAGCGTTCCTTCATTAACGTATTTATTTCCACCCGACGGGGCATGGCTTTGATCTGAAGCTAATTCCTTCGCTCTGCGTTTCGATGGAGGAGAATCTGACTTCGATTCTTCCATCTCATCGCTAGACGAATTATCAAGGATCGGAATTTGCGGTGGTTCTGTTGCCCCCAATGGTTTCTTGGGGGGCCCAGTTTTGCCTGCTACCTTTCCAGAGTTGCAAGAGGGAGCGACTGATTTGGACGAGGATGGTGTCGTGCCATCGCTAGCGCCCTTGAGCTTAGATAACTCTGATTTCAGCAATTTGTTTTCTGCAGGAACGAGTTCCAGCATCTGTTTGATTTTTACAATTTCGGATTCCTGTTCTGCCCTCCCTGGGCTAATTCTGTCCTCCGCTTCTATGTTATTCGGCAGAGCTTTGCTGTGGGAGACCGCACTAGCCCAGCTCACCTTGTTTTGTTGATCGCTGCCTTGTGAATGCCTTCCATTTCGGGACTTGGATCTGGACTTGCGTCTTGCACCCTGAGTGCTGGGGCTGCGGCGCCGCGACTTTGATCTCGACCGACGTCGGCTTCCGGTAGAGTGGTCGGCTGCTAAGGTGTCGCTTCTGCTTTGTCGGTCTTGACAAGAGAGGTGTGGGAAGGAGCTCGAGCGATTACGCGTGTTGGTGTTGCAGTCTTGCTTGAAGCTGGGTGACTTCAGTATAGTGTTACGTAAGCCGTCTTCCTGTCTTCTGTAGTTTTCTTGTCGTTGTCTCTTCTCCCATTTACGCTTCTTGAGAAGGTAGGGGGTGCAGAAACGAATTGGGCACTTTTTGTCGCCGGTCGGGTGATCGCGGCCGCAGAGCGCGCACTTTAGTTCACAGTCGTGATCTTCGGTTGGGGCCTTGGTGCCGCAGCTCTTGCAAATCTTGTTTTCTGGGGCCGGGCAGACATCGGCGCGGTGTCCAAGCCTGCCGCAAGCATCACATACTTCGTGTCTCTTCTTGTGTAAGAAGCACCTGTATTCGGCTCCGCGGTAGTAAATGTAGTATGGTACCGTGTTGCCTTCAAAAATAATGATGGCCGAGTTGGTTCGGCCCATCCTCCTTGCTTGAAGGATGGTGGGCCCCGTTAACATTGGGTTTGTTTATTTGTGTTTTGATTTTACCGCCCGGCTGCGCCGGTCTGTGTTATCTCTGCCCCAAGGGAAGCGCGTGTTCCATTCTTTCTTTCTGTGCCGCATGTGTTATCTGTTGTGATAGGGAGAGCATTCCGATCTAACGTGAACAGCCCAGAATAATCTTCTTGGAACTACTATGTTCTCGATGCGAATCGACGTTTCGAGAACCACGCGCGCCAAAAGATAAAAAGCCTGCAGTGCGGACGCCGGGGCATTCGATTCGACGACACTCGCCTGTGCAAGTCACTTTGTTGACCGCTGCTTCGCCGCCTCTGTATTCTTTTGAGTTGTTAGGGGAGCACAAGTTCGCTCCAATAAACGTGTTTCTCATTCAACACAACTGCATCGTCCTTGTCTTCGTGACATCTGGTGGAGGTGCGGGGTAGCAGGGTGATGTGATCGTCGGCGATCCTGACAGCAGCACGGTGATCGGGGTTCGGCTGCGGCGTCGTGGAGTGATTGGAGGAAAATGTTATCGACTTGGTCTGCAGATCAATTATTGCGCCGTTGTCCGTCAAAAAGTCCATTCCGAGAATCACGTCGCGGGAGCAGTTAGGCAGAACGACGAACGCCGCAGGGTACGTTGTGCCGTCTATGGTGACGCGCGATGTGCACGTTCCACTTGGCGTCACGAGGTGGCCTCCTGCTGTGCGTATGTGCGGACCGTCCCATCTGGTCATAACTTTCTTCAGTTTAGACGCAAATGGTCCGCTCATTACCGAATAGTAAGCTCCCGTGTCTACGAGGGCGACTACGTCAAAGCCGTCGATGGACACCTTGACGTCAGATGCAGTCGTCCTCGAGTTCCGGGTTCGTCGGGGCGTCGTATCTCTGCTTGTACGTGTTGATGGTCGGGCACTGTGCATCGTCGTTGTCGTCGTCTTCTCAACGGACGTCTCGGTCAGGTCGGGTACGCGTCGCGCCGTGTAGCTGTCGTCGTGTTCGGGAGTCTCGTCAGGGTTAGGTCGGGTCGTCGGGATGAGGGCATGTCGTGAATCACTGTCTTCAGCGCGTCCTTGCGTCGTTGGAGGGTTTCTAGTTTTTCGCCGTAGAGCAACTTCACCTCCAGAAGTTGCCGCCTTTAGTTTCCCCCGCGTGGGCTGGGGGACCTTCCACGGGCGAAGTCAGCGTTGCTACGGCGGTTCGGCGATTGGTAGGGGTAGGGCGACGGCGAACGGTTGAAACGCGCTGGGCCACGGCTGGTTTCAGATAGATACTCGTCGATCTCACGTGGTCGTTGGCCAGGGAGAGGGCGAGGTGCGTCGACGGAGAAACCACGCAGTCCGAGTCTTTTGTATGGGCAGCGACGGTAAATGTGGTCGGCCTCTCCGCAGTGGTAGCACAGAGGACGGTTATCGGGAGTTCGCCATACGTCCGTCTTCCTCGGCGTCTGGTTTCGGGCTACCGGGGTTCGGGCGGGTGACAGTGGGCGGCGGTACGGCGGGGCCTCTTGACGGCGTGTTGGAGCAGGGCGGGGTCGACGAACAGCCGCGGAGTATGTCATAGCTTGTGGCTCTCGGGGTACCTCGGATGGCGTAGAAGTTCCCAACGCTTGTTGCACTTTTTCTCTAATCACGTCGGTGAGGGAAGCGACTTGGGGCTGCGGCGGCGTTGGGAGAAGTTTCCGCAGCTCCTCTCTCACTATTGCGCGGATAGTCTCGCGTAGGCTGTCGGCCGGGATCCGCGTGCTGCCAAAGTCGTTCGCATTGGCCGCGCCAACAAAGTTGCGGTCATACTGCTTAGCACGCATTTCGAGGGCTGTCTCAATGGTGCTGGCTTCGGTCACGAATTCGGCGACGGTTTTGGGCGGATTTCGGACAAGTCCAGCAAACAGTTCCTCCTTCACTCCGCGCATTAAGAAGCGCAACTTCTTTTCTTCCGTCATTTCGGGGTCCGCGCGGCGAAATAGCTGCTTCATCTCCTCAACGAAGATCACGACACCTTCGTTGGGGTGTTGCGTGTTGCGTCTTCCGGACATCTGGGCACAGCCCGCACTATTGGAAAAATCAAGGCGAGGTACTACTGGCCCGGCCTTACCTCTGACGTCACCCACTACGTCCGGAGCTGCCGTGACTGCCAGCGACGAAAAACGCCGCCGACAAGACCCGCCGGACTTCTGCAACCGATCGCCGTCCCATCGAGACCATTTCAACAGATTGGAATGGACCTTTTAGGCCCGTTCCCTACGTCACGATCACAGAACAAGTGGATTGTCGTAGCGACAGACTACATGACGCGCTACGCAGAGACCGCCGCTCTTCCGAGGGGGACTGCACAAGAAGTGGCGAAGTTCTTTATAAGCCAAGTTGTGCTGCGACATGGAGCCCCGGAAGTCCTAATCACCGACCGCGGAACGGCATTTACTGCGGAGATGATGCAAGGAGTATTACGCTACAGCAGCACGGATCACTGAAGAACGACGGCGTACCACCCCCAAAAGAACGGACTAACAGAACGTCTGAACAAGACAATCGCAGATATGCTGTCAATGTACGTTGACGTTGAACGTAAGACTTGGGACGAAGTGCTCCCGTATGTCACGTTTGCGTACAACACGGCTATCCAGGAGACGACACAGCTGACGCCGTTCGAGCTTGTCTACGGTAGAAGGCCGACTACGATGCTCGACGCCATGCTTCCGCACGTAGAAGACGACGACCTCAACGCCGACGTCCACGGATATCTTCAACGTGCGGAGGAGGCCCGCCAGCTCGCTCGAGTTCGTATAACGGACCAGCAGCTGGTGGATGCGGGCCGCTACAACCTCCGACGCCGAGACGCCGAGTACCAACCAGGGGATCGTGTGTGGGTTTGGACTCCCATCCGACGACGCGGACTCAGTGAGAAGCTCCTGCGACGGTATTTCGGACCCTACCAGATTCTACGACGTGTTGGCCAACTTACCTACGAAGTGATCCCCGATGGTGACTCCGGCACATCACGACGACGCACGCGGCCTGAAGTCGTCCACGTGGTTCGCTTAAAACCTTTCTACGGACGATGACGAACTTTTATTTTCATTTGTTCGGACTGTCGCTTATGTTAGCATCGGGTCGATGCACTCTTAGAGGGGGGGTAATGCCGCGAACCATACATTGGGTTTGTTTATTTGTGTTTTGCTTTTACCGCCCGGCTGCGCCGGTCTGTGTTATCTCTGCGCCAAGGGAAGCGCGTGTTCCATTCTTTCTTTCTGTGCCGCATGTGTTATCTGTTGTGATAGGGAGAGCATTCCGATCTAACGTGAACAGCCCAGAATAATCTTCTTGGATCTACTATGTTCTCGATGCGAATCGACGTTTCGAGAACCACGCGCGCCAAAAGATAAAAAGCCTGCAGTGCGGACGCCGGGGCATTCGATTCGACGACACTCGCCTGTGCAAGTCACTTTGTTGACCGCTGCTTCGCCGCCTCTGTATTCTTTTGAGTTGTTAGGGGAGCACAAGTTCGCTCCAATAAACGTGTTTCTCATTCAACACAACTGCATCGTCCTTGTCTTCGTGACAATATTACACCTCTGCATAAAGCAGGGGCCGCACAAACACGCAACAAAGATGCTTTCTTTCTTCCTTGCTCACCTACCGCTTCCTTGCCGCCATACTTGCGCACTGTGACGTGCGACAGAGCGGTTGTGACGCACCCGTGTGACGCACGAAGCTCTCAACAGCACGGCTGCGCTATTGGTGGGCCCCGTTAAGTTCTGTAGCCAGTCAGCGTTCCCGGCTCTGGGAGTAACGCGGTTGCGCGCAGCGCTCCTGCACCGGCGGCACGGCGTATTCGTCCTGTACGGGTGGCACGGACGAATGTTTATCGTCGCCATCCGTTACACGAGCGTAGCTGAGTTTGTAGTCGTTTACAAGGTATTAATAACGCTGAAAAACACGGAAAATCTCTGCGGGCACAAACGGCCGCTACACGCGCGACCGCGGCAAGCATCTGCCTGCTCGGTCGGCAAGCAGCCCACTGTGCGGTGTACGCACGATAACGCATACACCGCAGCAGCTAAAACTTGTCACCGCCCGCCAGTGCGGGACTATTGCTGAAAATCAGTTTGCAAATACGCGAAAGGGGATGATAGCGCAGTGAAAGATTGCGCGGGGGGTCGTCGTCGTCGCGGCCTCGCAAAGCAGTGTCTGGATAACTGCGGCGATGCTAAGCCTTTTCACCGACCTCGGTGGGACGAGTTCACCGCGAAACGCTAACGCTAGCGAGCCGCTAGCGAGCCGCTATAGTCGTCGGTGGCAATCTTCAATTATTGTTGTTAGCGAGCATGGTGAGTTAGGAAGCCCCCTATCTTGCCTTCAAACGCTCGTTTGCGCTCGTTTCCGCCGACGCGAGCACGGCCGGGCGAGGAGCCGTTCGATGCGGGCCGGCCAACGACCGACCCTGCTGAGCGGTAGTAGGCGGAGCTTGGCTACAAGCGTGACGTACCACAAGCGTGACACAAGCGTGACGTACGACCGAGCGGAGCCAATGGCTGCGCGCTTCTCGACGTAACCCTGTTTCTCTAGGTGTCACCGATCAGGCCTTGCGCCTGGTTGGTGGCGTCTCCGCTTCCACAGTGCTGTGGAGGAGCGGTTAAAGAGGGAATGCGCCAGGCCTTGTTGCGGGCCCTTTTTAATGAACGATAGCTCGGCTAATACTGGACGCTTTAAAATCATTTTTGCGACAGGATGTTCTTTGGATAGTACTCCAATGATTGCGCCCGTAAAATCTCAACCTTTGGAACCCTGTTTAGGGCCCCTTTAACGTGTAGTCGCTGGATTGGTGACAGGTCTATCATGGCGTGCAGTAATTTCTTTTCAAATAGGGGTGGGTGCCTGTCTTCTATACGATGCCGTCTTTTTCCATCCGCTCTCTTGGTGTTCGGAGAGTAATCACTCCGATTTCTTGAAATGCGTTAGGAAGACAGAAGTTGAGGACATATTCATAGTCAGTATCACTAACATCCCATTTAGGACGACTGCAGGGTGAAGTACACTACCATTGACCTTCACCCGCTCCTGTCCTGCGCTTCCCGAGTCCATTCTTTCCCTTGAATATTGTTAGTTTATCTTTATGGCCTTCCCCTTCGAGACCCGTCTATGCATGTACATTCTGCTACCCCGGTGGTCCAGCCTTTGTTAGCTTGTCTTATGGGCAAAACTGCGAGGTTGAGGACTGCTCAAGTGCTGTCCTGATGATGGTGTTTCTGTCACTTACCTTGGTATGGGTAAATCTGTGGTATCGTAGGGTCTGGAATATTCGGCTCATGATCAGTGGCTGCACGAGTCTTGTCGCTTCTTCTTCTCTTTTTCTTGCTTTTCTTTTGGTTGGGCGTTTTGTTTGTGGGCTAAAGATTGGTTGAAGATTGGTTAATTGGTTAAAGATTTTTTTTTTTGTGGTTGTGGGTTTGGCACCGCCGCTCGTCTTCAGAGCCACGGTGAGCATTGTTACGCGACTGTTCTCTTGGAGGGAAACCGTAATTATTTTCAGGGTGATTTCTAACTCGGCCGTGTGGTGCCATTTGTTGTTTGCCAAACCAAGCTTGCAGCGGAGAGAGAACCGTGGGAATATTGCAAAGTATTCTGTAGAGTTAAGTGATTAGATTCTATACAGTGGGATTATTTTACTTCTTTTCTGGATATAATATATGCCTGTCTTGATTTCTGAGAGACTGGCGTTAACCATTTTCCCCTGTTTTAGTTAGGTCACCCGATGTTGGTGCCGGCATAAAATGTGGTGGAAAACACGGCGCGGTGGCTCAGTGGGTAAGGCGTTGCGCTGCTGAGACCGAGGACGCGGGTTCGATTCCGGGCAGCGTCGTCGTTATCACGAAAGCGCCATTGTGTCGCGATTTCAGCGGACGTTAGAGTTCGTTAGGTGGTCTAAATTATTGGGGATACTTTCACTACGGGCCGCCTCGTATCCTACGTGTAGCTTTGGCGGATGAATTACCAGAATTTTTTTTTTTTGAATCTCTCGTGGAAACACGCTTTTGTGTGATGACGTAAGTTGCCGGCACAGCTGGCGATCGTGTCTGCCGAGCATCGTACCACCGAATGGGCATAGAACTACCTTCACCGCGCAGGCGCGGCACCTGCTGAAAACGCGTGTATTTTCTTTCATATCCGCCTTTTTTCCTTCTTTCCAAACTTAAGTTGCCGTTGCGCCACAATACAAGTCGGCGGAGCCCTCGAATTTGGCTGCCTCAGTCGTAGCTACCGGGTGGCAGCGGTGACGTATTTCCGTGGACGCCAGATGAGCACGGCTGATAGCGGATGGCTAGCAGGCACGCAGAAATCGAAAAATGAGCCTAATAACGCTATCGCGTTAAAAAAAGGAACATGGCGTTTGTGACAGGTAGTTAACTGCTTTCCTCTTGGGTCCTTTATTTTCTTCGTCTTTTTAAGTACGAACGCGCATTGTTCTTCGCTGCAATAAAAAAGGAACATCGCATTTTTTGCATTATTTCTGCGCATGTTACGCGACTGCAGGCAGTCGCAGATTGCGCCCTTTGTTGTGCACTTCTTAAGCTTGCCCACTTATTTTTGCGCTGTTTTGGGCATAACATGCACTCAGGGGAACCCGACACACCTTCAAATTTCGTGCGTGCGTGCGAGGAACTTTAAGCCCAGTACTGAGGGTTAAACCCACGTTTTGTTGTTTCTGAAGACGGAATTACCTATGCCTCCACTGCTACTTCGGCGGCATGACTGTGCGTTAGAAGTTTTTCGTGCGCAAGCATTTTGTACCTTATACCCGAATGAGAACACCGTAACGTTATATAGAACCTCAAAAATAATGAGGTAATAGGTAGGACATTTAATCGATACAATAGTGTAAATGAAGACCATTATAAGAAAGAAGTTGATTGAATGATTGATTGTGGGTTTTAACGCGCCGACGCAACGCAGGCGATGAGGCGCGCCGTAGTGGAGGGCTCCGGATTAATTTTGACCACCTGGGGATCTTCAACGTGCGCCTAAATCTCGTACACACGAACGTTTTTGCTTTTCGCCTCCATCAGAAAAGTGGCCGCTGCGGCCGGGAATAGAACCCGCGACCTCGTGCTCAGCAGCGCAACGCCTTAGCCACTGAGCCACCGCGGCGGGTTGTAAGAAAGAAGTAACAAATATGCTATTAACAGACGATAGACAAATTGGAATATTGATAGTCCAATGTGACAATTTGGCTACAGATAGCCAAATCTGGCAACCATAGACCATCGTAGGAAGTTATTATAGCCACATTTCAGGCAAAAAATTTCATAGAAGTTTAACTGAATTTTCTGCCGAAGTCAAGCCATTCTGTAGTCTATTAATGTCGCAGATAAAAAATTGGTCGCCATCCCGCCCCGCGAAAGTGGATTTCCAGCAAAGCTGTTGTAAACCTCTGCAATTGGTGATGCAGGAGGGTATGAAACGTTTCTCGTCGTCTGGGCGGGCTTGTCGTGTTCTATCGGCTAGTGTGACTAGATCCTGCCTAGATTTCAAAGATAATCTAAAACATAATATATTTACCAGGAACGCATGGGGGAGGGGGCATTATTTGAAGGTACCTTATCATCCATAATGCGGTTTCGATGCTTGTTTCATGGTTTCCTTAAACCAATTCTTAGCTCTGGCTGTATTCTTTATTAGACGGACGCATGCGCTCAGTGTCTTAGGCCTTGGCCCCTTGCGTTTTTGCCCACGGAGATGAGACCATTGGGGGTAGAGTCATACAGCTTAGCTGTAAAAGTCTCGTGTCTTTGAAGCACGAAGTGCTTTAGCGCGAGGCGTTGGAAAGCGAGTGTCCCGTGTGTTCGTTTAGTACGCGTTTTCGGAGAAGAGTACTAGATAAGACAAGGCACGCATCGATCACAAAGAAGGAGTACGATAGCACTCCTTTATCTCGCAAACCACGTACCAGTGTACATTTAGATCCTTCGTAGATGCGTTTGTTTAGGGCAATAAAAATTGTCTCACAGTTCGTTCTTCGTTTGCAATGTCGGCCTTTTAACGTTTGACGATCGATTGAGCGAAGGCTGGACGCACTCTTAGCCGAGGTTTCGACGCAATTTTGGCGCAGTTTTCATGTTAAAAAGCTTTCGCGCTTCTCCCAACTTTCTTTTGGAAGAGATGGGAATTTTTCTAAGTCGTCTCTTTCAGGTTTCCAGTGCGGTACGATTGTGCCAACGCTGCATCCGCAAATATTAGGCATGTGCGTTCATTTGTTGTTAGTTACCTGCGCTGAGTCACTTGCATGATTGTTGGGCAAGTGTTTGCGCCAGCTAAGAGGCAGCTATGGAAGCTGCCCGTTCAGTTCTATGGATCGGCTTAGACTCGGCAATGTCGGCATTCGGGTTACGTGCGGGTGCGGCAGCATTCGCGCTGCGCATGATCTTACAGGGCGGTGCCTGATCTTCAACACTTTCTTGTCGAATTTTTGTGGCGATGAGCACTTGCTCTCTACCACTTTTTAGCGGCTGGGTGCGTGATAATGGACTCGTGAGGTTATAAAGGGAGGCTATCTTGCTATTTCCTCCGGAGCCTCTGGAAAGGTAGGACAGAGCGGGCTCGTGCGCGCGCTCGCTGGTTGTTTGCCGTATTCTTTTAACGGCTAATGATATGTTCTGGGCGAAGAAGGAAGAGGGGGCTGAAGGGGCAGGGTTCGGCGTGCTTGTTTCCGTGTGCTAAGAGCGGTGCGCGCCGCCTCCTCTTCGCAGCTGTCTTTCCCGCAACTATAAGACGCCAACCACTGTTGGCTCTGACATTCTGTTGATCCCCACGTTTCGTCCAATAAATGAATAAAGCAAGCAAGCACGCAGGCAAGCACGAACGAACGAACGAACAAATGAAGAGATGAACGAACGAACGAAGGGACAAATGGACGAACAAATGAATGAACGAAGGGATGAACGAAAGAATGAATGAAGGGACAAAAAACGAAAGAACGAAGGGGTGAGCGAACGTTACTGTGAATGCGTTTATCGTAGATACCGAGACGTCCAGTAAAGCGTCCACACCACTGCGGAAACCTGGGGGTTAGACATATTGCAGTGCAGCTTCGCTGTTAATTTTCTTCGTATTTCACCAAAAGTTAAGCGAAGTACAGGGGGAGCAAAAGCCACGCCATAAACTCACGCAACGACGCATTGAAGAGGCGTACCAGCACTCTTCGTGCAGCCTGGATAGAGGGAGTTGCTGAAAATAAAGCACACAACCGAGGAATTCCTAAAACACGTCCAAAAACCCAGGCAAGAGTGAGTGGTGCTTTGACGCATTCAACCCGCCACAGTGATACGGTGCACACTTTACAGCACACAGCGATGCCGTGGCGCCTATGGCACACTACGCGCTGTGCTTAGGTAGCCACCAAAACCACGCGAACGCCGCAAACACAACAGATTTTTAAAAAATAATGACCAATTCCACTCTCTGAAGGTGAATGACCAACAAAGCTAAGGTGACAAAAAAATATTGAACTAAGGAAGTGGTGTTGCGACTAGCCGGTCCTCGCCGTCATACAAATTCGTAAATTGTAATGGAAAGACAGACACATCCGTTCGCAGTAGAGAATCGGAGGACGCACTTTTAGCAGAGAGTCTAGATGTTCCGCATACTCGGATATTTTCGACGTCCTCGGTGTCTTGGAGTCCGAACTATATATACACCCCTTACCCAATACGACGAGACAAAAGATGTGCAATGCAAAAGGCAGAACGGCGTCTTTCTAATTTCCTCTAACGCGCTCGTCCGGCAGAGTTAAAAGTCTCTGCCACGGCGGACGCCTCCTTCGGCATCAGCCGTCTAAAAGCAAGCGAGCATGCTAACAAACACAAAGGCACACCCATGAACGCCTCGCGCTTCACCGACTCGTGGGAGGTGGCGCTGCAGTCACCGAGGAGAGCGAACGTGCTTACATCGGCTCCGTAATTAATGCCCAATTAAGTAGCGCTAATAGTCTCAGCCACGAAGATATTGCTACCAGTGTTTTTGAGAAGTCGAGAGCTATCGACAGACACCGGATTTCAACGAAAAGGTGCGTTTTTCGCCAGTTAACGAAAGTGAAATTTTTGACTCGGGCATGGTAAAGCTAAGCCTAACGCACCACTAAGCCTACAGTCCGCGTTCTCGCCGTGCATGCTGGAGGAAGACATGGCGACGACGTCATCAGAAAACGGGCCATCGAACCGGATGTGCGTAGCAAGTCGAAGGGGAGGAAAATTTCACCACAAGACTTCAAGAGCTCGGCCGTCTGGCTATATATCGGCGGCCACGACAGGAAAAAGTGGCAGAAGCAGGACCCGGAGAAGCAAGACGCCCAAGGTGAGCCGATCAACATCACCGAGCGTAACGACAAAGCTTCGAGAGGCACGAGCCCAAGAAGGGAGGCCATTCGGGCCGCCCACATGCCGAATATGCCAGCGGTAGAGATTAAGATTGTACTGGGCCCCGCGGTGGGCTAGACATCGCGAGAAGAGGAGCAGCATGCGTCGCGACATCCATCATGACGGACGCGGGCGTAAAGAGGCAGGAGCGAGCCGAAGACATGGCGTTCCCCAACTACCAGCAAAACATCATGGTGCTCAGCCCTCCGAGCAGAGAACGCGCAGAAAAATACGTCCGAATCCGCGAGATCGAAGTTTAGGGAAACAAGCAAGAAATCTACGCATACAGAACGGCCGCCCACGGCACGGTGAAGAGAGTAATCAAAGGGATACCAACGGAACACAGCGAGACCGAAATATTCGAGCAGATTCTAACAAGCACAATCCGACGGCAGTGGGAGTTATGCGCATTGGATCGTTTATGACAGTCACCGTAGCCTTCGAGAGCGAAAAGGTGCCAAGATACGTGAGATACGGATCAATGTTTACCAGTGCAGCTGATACAGAAAACAGATTGAGGTGCGTAGGTGTTGTGGCAGGGTTGGCCATTGGGGCGGCGCGGTCCCGACACCCAACGCGAAATTGTGCTTGTCGTGAGGAGTGAGCAACCCGAAACACGCACACAAGTGCGTTCCCGAATGCAAACTGTGCGGCGAGGGTCACCTCACCGGAGATAAGACATGCATGTGAAATGTAAAATTTAAAATTTCTTTTGTGGTGACGAGACCCAGACGGGAGCGCAGAAACGCCGAGGGGCAGCGCGCACCATCGGCAGACTAGTTTCCTCAGCTGGTCGGCGTGACGTCACGGGGCATGAACGGATCGTATTACGCTTCGCGCAGCGCCTCGCGAAGTGCATCGCGCCGGCGCCCCGCGTCCCGGAGTGCGTCATTAATAGCGACTTCACAAACGAGACACCTGTGCGGCAGCGAGCAGCAGCAACCGCTGAGGGAAGGCGTGAGCTGGGACGACGCCGCCAGCGGTAACGGACGCAAGAGAGGCAACCAATGCGGCGAACAGCTGAGAGCGGCCAACGAGATGATGGCCAAGAAGCTCGAAGAAATGGAGAATAAGTTCCGGAGCATGCAAGCGCTAATACAACAACAGCAACAACAACAGTGCACCAAGGAGAAGAGCTGCAAGAAAACAAAGCGGGCCAGACGAGCGCTCCACAAACGCAACAGCTACAGTAGCAAAAGCAACCGGCCCAGCAGGAGCAGGAACAACCGCGATAACAGTAGAAAAAGCAACAACAGCAAGAGGTGCAGCCAAAGAAAAGACATGGCGATGGAAATCGCAAAAGATGAAGACGAAGATGAAGAGACGCCAAAGAGATGAGCGCGACCATCGACCAAGAAAAATTACGAAGCCCAAATCGAAAAGTTGACGACCACGGTGGGCAACCTAACGACCACTGTCGAAAACTTGGCTACGGCAACGGAACAGCGCTTCTTAAGGCTGGAAGAGATGCTCTCCACGCTGACGGCGTCCCAGAGGAACCTGTGCGAGTGCTTCGAGATCGTCGAACAGACGCAGAAGATAATGATACGCAACCCGATATTCTCGGCGGTATTCGCCTGCCATCCCTACGTCCAAAACTAGGTCAGCAACCCAAGATGCAATAACAACAATGCCAACACCGCGCACAGTAAACCCGGAAACCTAGCCGTTTACGATCTCGCAATGGACCGTCAAAGCTTCGGAAACAAGAAGGCGGCGCTGCAGCAACGCATTCGGAACTCGCCAAAAAAGCCGAACATCATCGTGCTGCAGGAGACGGTGGTACAGGACCCGAAATTAATGGGGTACAGAGCCCACGCTAACACGACCGGTCGACAAAGGGTCTGCACCTTCGTACGGGAGGTACTGACCGCAGTAGAAAGACGAGTAAACAAACCAAGTGCGAACTCGTCTGAATCGAAATCGCACCAGGAAAAGGTTGTAAGCGGAAACTGTACATAACGACTGCAGCAACCCAAAGGACTACGGTGAAAAGTTCAAGACCATTCTGAGAGCGACGAACAATCTGGCCAGAGGAGCCGCACCGATGGTGGTGGCAGGCGACTTCGACGCACCGCACCAGACGGGGGCTCCAGAAGAAAGACGGTCAAGGGCAGAGACCTAATGTACGAGACAACGGAGCAAGGGTACACACTAATTACGGACGACAAACAGCCCACGAGAACGGCCCCCACGTCGACCCAACGGGACTCCACACCGACCTGACCTTCGTCAAAAACGGAGGGGAAGTCACGTAGCGCAACACCGGGGAAGACCTGTGGCGCGACCACTACATACTGGAGATCGAGGTGAAGAACAAAGGGGGAGGCACAACTGAACACAAATGGACCGACTGGGACGCCTTCCGTCTACAGAGAACAAACGGCCCGGGACAGACGGACATCGAAGACATCGAAGCATGGACGACCGAGCTAAGGAAGGGGATACAAGAGGCGACCAAAAAGATAGAGACGAACAAGAGCGTCGCGTGCGTGGACAGTCGCTTGGCGCACCTAATCGAGGCGAGGAAGTACACCAAGGAGCGCTGGACAAAGCAGCGGTGGAACCGCAAAATACGCAAGAAGGTAACCGCGCTGAACCGGTCCATCGAGAGGTGCAGCGCGCTGCCATGCAGGCAGCAATGGGGCGAGGTATGCAACTGCATCGACGGCAGCTTGCACCAGAGCAAGGCCTGGTCCCTAATGAGACACCTGCTAGACGAAACCAAAATGAAGTCGTATCAGCAGAACCGCATGGCCCAAGTTGTGCTTGAAGCTGAAAAGTCCCTAGGCAAGGAAGAGCGGATCAAGAAACTCAAAACCAAGTACATGCCGCAAACGGAGACCGAGAAACAAACGGGGTACGCTTGAGCCCCTAACAAAAAACTGGACCGAGAGATCACGACGCCCGAGGTAACGCAAGTCATACGAGAGCTGAACACCAGATCGGCCGCGGGTCCAGACGGGATCTCGAATAAGGCCCTGACGAATCTTGACGACTCATCCATAGAAGCACTGACGAAATACTACAAGTGCTGGCAGAGCGGCAAACTACCGTTACATTGGAAAACTGCAAGAACGGTGCTCATCCCGAAACCGGGCAAACCTCCGAGCATCGAAAACCTGCGACACATCTCGCTGACATCGTGCGTGGGGAACGTCCTGGCGAACAGGTGGCAGGACTATCTCGAAGAAGAGAGGCTGTACCCGGACTCAATGATCGGATTCCGGAAAGGCTTAACCACCCAAGATGCCATGCTGCAACTAAAATAAGAAATCATCTAAAACGAAACCAGAGACAGTAAAGTGATAGCGGGACTGCACATACAGAGCGCACTTGACCGAGTAAAACACTCGGCCATACTGGCGCAAGTGTCGAGACTCAATATGGGAGAGCGAAGCTACAAGTACACAGTAGACTTCCTGACAGGCCGCAAGATCGAGCTACGCGCGGAAGGAATTGAAATACCAGAACAAGACGTGGGTGGCTTGGTCACCCCAGGGGCCGGTAGGCTCGCCGCTACTCTTCAACATCGTAATGATCCGCGTGGCCGAAGCGGTATAGCGAAAGTCAGGGGCGTCCGGCACACCGTCTATGCGGACGACATTACCCTATGGACGGCCGGCGGTACGGACGCGGTCATCGAAAGAAGAGTGCAGAAGGTGAGATCACGGCCATCGAGAACAGCCTGGAAGGGACGGGCTTACAGTGCTCACCGGCCAAGTCAGAGCTCCTGACGTACTCCCCCGCAAGCCAGGCAAACAACCACCGCCCCCGGGAGAACGCGACCGCCTAGAACTAATCACAAATACTGGCGAACGAATCCTCGAAGTGCAGGAGATCATGGTGCTGGGCATGCTCATCAACGGCAAAGGCAGCAAGGAGAACCTCGTGAGAAAACTGACAACCAGGACGGCAAGCATGACGCAACTGCTACAGGGAGTGTCAACCAAGAAGAGGGGCATGCGGGAGGAGGAGTTGTCGAGACTGGTACAGTCCTTCGCAATCAGCCATGTCGCCTACATGGCCGCTTGCCACAAGTGAACACAGACCGAAAAGGCCAAAATCGGCATCATGATACGAAGAATGCACAAGCGAGCACTCGGCTTGAGCGAGTCAACCAGTACAAGAAGAATGCTGCAACTAGGCACCCACAACACGGTAGGCGGGCTCATCGAGGCGCAACTGGAGGCGCAGCGAGGGCGGCTATCGTCAACTAAGACAGGCAGAACCATCCTCGAGACACTGGGCCAAGGACACCGAATCACGGGAAGACAACTGCAAGAACACGACGCAGAAACGCGCGCAAACATACGCGTGAGCCCCATACCGAAGAGCGTACACCCAGAATACAACCGAGAAAGGAGGACGGCGAGAGCCAAGTATATCTTCGAGCAACACGGCGACGACCCGAGCACGAGATACGTCGACGCGGCGTACTACGGCCAAGGCAGATACGTCGCGGTCACGATCAACGCAAGAACGGGAAGTATAGCCACGGCAGCGAGTGCAAGCTAGGTGCGAGAACGCCACGGAGCCCGAGGAAATCGCCATAGCCCTGGCAATGAGCGAAGCCACTGCGACACCCAAGAAGCCGTCCGAAACCTGGCGAACGGACGCGCAAGCAGCAAAGCAATCAAGATCATCAAGAAGTCTGGTATCCGAGAAGACCGCAGGGTGGAAGTCAGGTGGACTCCGGCGCATGCGGGCGAATGCTGGCTGCACGCACCGAACCACAACGAGACAGCCCACAAGGAGGCGCGCGCAGTAACACACCGCGCCCCCAGAGTGGAAAGCCGCCCCCAGTGGGAATGGTGGACAGTGACCAAAGACAGGGCCTGAGGCTACGGCGAACCAATGAAGAACGCGCGAATGTCCAGAAGAGAATACCCCCCGCCCCATCGGGCGCTGAGCCGCGAAGAGGCGACGATTTTCAGAAAGCTACAGACGGCGTCGGTCACGTCACCGGCGGCACTACACCGCATGTACCCAGAGGAGTTCACAAGCAGCCTATGCGAGATATGCAAAATGGGCCGGCCAACCAGTGTCGCATCATGTGGGACTGCGCCACCGACCCAGAAGGTGCCAGCTTCGAAGAGCACCCGGCACAACTGCACGAAGCCATCGAATCGAGAGACAAGACAAAGCAAGAGTGGGCCATCTAGCAGGTCTTCAAATGCACTCGAAAATCACGACCTCCGTAAAGGGCCCTGGGCCTAGTAGGGTAGCGAAGAAGGGACGACGGGCCGCGTCGGGACGGGGGCCCTAAGTACAACCCCCCACCCACTGCACGGTCGATGGGAATAAAGTCCTTTCCAGTCCAGTCACCCACTCGTGGGAAGCGTTGGCTTTGCCTCAAGGCGTTCTTTAAGGATGCAGAACAAGAATGCACGGGACTCTAACGATAAACAGCTTTGATGTTAATTAACTGAGCACACGTAACTTTGCTCAATGTCCTTTGTTTCTCCCCCGGGCGCCAGCGCACCCTCGAGCCTCAATCCTTTCTGTCACGAACATGCAACCCACATCAAGGGTTTGGTATTGGATACATACTTACAATTGCTTTTAAGCGGTGCTATCGGGACCTAGCAAGTGTAGCTGTATTAGTTCTGCAGCGAAAATTGTTTCCGACCTCACTGGAGTTACGAGATCATTTCGCACTAAACGCAAGAATTTGAGCCCGTATGATTCGTGAACCTGCGTGAATTTTCGAAACTGAATCCATATGGATAGGCCATATGAGTACGTAGAGTCCATTTGAGTTCTGAGTCCGTCTGTGCCCGACTGAGTTCTGAGTTCATTTGAGTTCTGAGCCCGAGCGAGTTTTAAAGTGAGTTCTAGAGTGAGTTCTAAAGTGAGTTCTAAAGTGAGTTTTAAAGTGAGTTCCGAGCCCAAGTTAGTTCTGAACCCCAATGACTTCTAAGCCCGAGTGAGTTCTGAGCCAGAGTGAGTTCCGAGCGAGTGAAACATTATAAAAACACCGCAGCTGAAGACAGGACACACCCGCTGCGGTGGCTCAGTGGCTAAGGCGTTGCGCTGCTGAGCACGAGGCAGTAGCGGTCCCAGAGATTGGTTTTTTATTTGTGGGGCGGGGGGGCGAGGACGAATAAAGAACCGCTACCCTCCTTGCGCCAATTCTGCGGAGGAGGCGATAATCAGGCAGGCGTGTACGTGCCCGTATGCGGTGTAACCCGCTTGCGCACAAATCACTTAGCGACACAGTGGTTTTTGGCGCCCCTTAGGTGGGGCAACAGCTGGTTCGAGCCCGCAATTCTGACGGTGGCAACACGGTTGCGGCCTCGCACAAGTGGGATTTAACCGCGCGCAAGTGAAATGCTTAAAAAAACCAAAAATAAGAAGGTAAGGACCTCCTTGGGAGGGGGGGGGGAGGGGGAGGGGGAGATTGCCCCCTTCGCCCCCCCCCCCACCCGTGATTACGACTGGCGCAAGGTCGCGGGTTCGATTCCCGGCCGCGGCGACCGCTGCTCTGGTGGAGGCGAAAAGCAAGAACGCCTGTGTGTACGAGATTTCGGGGCACGTTAAAGATCCCCAGGTGGTCAAAATTAACCCGGAGCCCTCCACTACGGCGCGCCTCATCGCCTGCGTTGCGTCGGCGCGTTAAACCCCACAATCAATCAAAGACGGGACACAATGGAAGAAAGACACAGGACCAGCGCTGGACATCAACTGAATAAACTTTAGCACACACAAAAAAGGAATACGCAGACTGCGCATGCGCGAAAATGAGCGAAATAATCAGGAAATTGTTTATGTTTCCGAAGAGTGAGACGCAGTGTGGGATGCACTGCGTCCCGACTGCTTCCCACGTTCTTCCTTTGTGTCCTGTCTTTAGCTGCGCTGTTTTTGCCGAGTTTCATTGCTCCAACCAACAAGACCACATTCAAGTACTGACAAGTATTCTGAGCCAGAGTGAGTTTTGAGTTTTGTGCTCGGTGGGAGTTTGTCGGTTTAGCGTAGATGAGTTGCTCAGCAACGACTTCTGAGTTTGAGTGAGAGGTGATTCCAAAAATAAATGTGTAAGTTTGATGAGCCGGTCGAACTTTGCCGAGGTTTGGTTATACCTACTTCGGTGTGGTGGCACCACCTTGCACCTATTCAAAAATTCTCAAAGCTACATCCTTAGATGCGGCAGTATGAATCTAAACTACCGCTGCATTGAATCTCGACTCTGAGGCGTCGCGAAGAGGAAAAATGTGCGCCCAGGTCGTTCAGTGAAAAAATACTGGCGCCTGTCAAGGTCAGGCAACCGAGAGATGTTTCGAACAACCATTATGCTCTTTGGTTGTATGCTGTGCACTGCAATGACGCGCACATCTAATTAGTGGCCTGACCTACTTGCATAATAGCGGCAAGGCAACGCAACCTTGCATTGTTCTCGCCCAGTGCGTCACGTTGTTCTGCGGATGCCTTGTAGGATTACGTTTTCTCCCCTTTCTTGAGGAAGGAGCGCTCGACATGGCTCCGCGCACGCGACAACAGACGAGTCTTCTTGGGGAGAAAACGCCGCGCCCTCGATTCCCCTGGCCACGGCGTCGCAGCGCTGGTGGCCGCTCGCCGGCGGCGAGTCGGCGCCAGCGCAGTCAAAGAGAACAGCCGGCGCTCCGCGAATGGTGCGGTCATGCTTTCTTTTTCCCGGCTTCTCAGCTGAGCGCCGAGGGCGCTAGCTGAAGGCAATGTGCGACGCGGTGCCGATAGATGGCGCTGAGTCTAGGCGCCCAAACGCGAAACCAGTTTGCATGGCGCCTCGGCGCGGCCGCGGTACCGTTTTCAAAGCGACGGATGCCGTCGCACGTGCAGGAGGGTCCGTGGCAGTGGACTCGACGAAGGACTCCACCATGAGCAAGACGTTTCACCTGCGGTCGACGGCCGCCTGCGGCCTGGTCGTGCTCATGTTGCTTCTGTGCAGCGTGGGCCTGCTTATCGCCTTCCTCAAGGGCCACCAACAGCAGACACGCGACAACCTCACGACGGAGGGGTCGCCGCCGTCGGTAGGGGTAAACAGCCTCCTTCCCATTTTTCCGAGGCGCAGAACGACCCAGCCGCCGTCTACCACGACGACGCCCAAGCCCGTTCAGACTACCACGCTAGAGCCGATCAGACCGAAGCTCGACTTCAGGCTTCCCGCTCACGTCGTGCCGCTGGCGTACGACCTGAGCCTCGAGCCGCACCTCGACACGGACGCCTTCGACGGCGAGGTTTTCATCACTGTGAACGCCACGAGGCCCGTGGACCGTTTCGTCGTGCATGTCTTCCGGCTGACGGTCGACCAGACAGAGGTGTTCTTCGAGGACGGAAGCCCGGTTACCACGGGCGACCCGTTCGAAGACGACCTCAACGAGTTCTTCGTGGTGCCTGTGGGTGACAAAGCCGGCGCAGGACCCACGCCGGCTGGCATCTACCGGCTCAGGTTCAAATTCAGGGGCTCACTGGTTGGTGGCATAGTGGGCTTCTACAAGAGCAGCTACAAGATCGGCAATGAAACGAGGCGAGTCCTTCTACGTTTACACATAGGCGAACCGCAGGAAGCTGGCAGTTCAACGGCCAGCTTACTGCTTCACGCAGTTGATCTAGGTCGCGCGCGGCACAGCTTGCCGCTCTGCTTAGCGCCCGGAGTTAAGGGATCTGGCTGCTTTGAAAGTAAACGCTTGTGATGTGGCGACGGTGGATATATATAGACGTGTGATCTGCAGCGACGTCGGGCCACTTTTCTGCGCTATGGTAACTCCGTGATCTCAATTATGGCATGAAGTATGTTGGTAAACTAAACAGTTTATAAATACCAGAATGCAGCGCCGAGCTTCTGGGACTATAAATCATATTCCAGGTAGTAATTCGTTAAGCCAGTTTTTTTAGAATAATTACGTCACAGAGAAAACACGTCACCATGCATGTGCGCGAAGGTTACTATGAAGTGTGCTTTGCCAGGCTACCCGAAGCACAAAAATAAAAGTGCGATTACATTTGGAACGAATAGACCTATTGGGGAGGAACCCTTAAAGATGTGTTTTAGTTTTACCCCGTAAACTTTATTTTCGTTTAGTGATCACATCTCTAAGTTTCACTGTGCGATTGTCATTTAGTACGGCCATACAGGGTATTTCTCAGTTCGCCTCAAGAAAGCCCGTCCGTTAACAGGACTCTACAGTCGTTCCTAATTTTATCTTATTAATATACATGGGTTCAACCAGCAAGCCCCTCATCCCCAGTTGTGGTAAGCTACATGCAGCGTTGGGGCCTCGTTTATAGCAGCCTTGGTGGCACAGGTAGCATATTAGGATTACCGGCACTAATAGACTAATTCCCCTGAAAATTCAACGCTCGAGTTACGGCCAATTGATTAGAGAGAAGGTCGCCTTCTCCCCTTGTTCTGAGAGAGCTGATCGGTGCCACCCCACCACCGAGTAGGACACAGTTACATTCAAATAAATACTTCAGAAAGTGACGGAGAACTTAGCCGCTTCTGTTGTTGAATTGGTATACAGAGCATCGGACGCAGAACACCAAAGTTGTGTCTTCCGTAAAAATGACGAACTACTCCCCGTATATTCCCTCATTGGCGTTTCTTAAAGGGACCTTGCAACACTCTTTTCAACTTTTTCCTAAATCCCTAATGCTTTCAGAACGTAGCCAACAAACACAAACAGTATTTAGAATCAGGGGTCACAAAGTACCTCACCCAGAAATGTTTGCTCTATGCCCATCAGATAGCTTTAAAACTTGTTCAGAAGATTTTTTTTCCCGGTCTTGGCGTTCTTCAAGCACGCGAATTACGTCATTACAGAGGTATAGCGGCTAATGATCGGCTTTCTTTCAGTTGCAGCAATAAACGCATTCGATAGCCACTTAAAAAAACACAAAAAGCAAAGCAGAAATGGAAGGCTGATCAGCTACGACGAGCAAATCATTCAGTGCCGCTCAGTGCTGGCGACAACCATAGCTTTCGCAGTGTTTCCAGACGTGAAGGAAGGCGCGAAAGCGTTTATCGGAAGCGTTGCAAAGTCCTTTCAAGTGTTGTTATGATGTTATATATATATATAGATATATATATATATATATATATATATATATATATATATATATATATATATATATATATATATATATATATATATATATATATATATATATATATATATATATATATATAGTGGCGCTGGCTGCCACCCCCAAGCACAGGAAAACATTACATTGACATAAATACCCCAGAAAGCGGGGGAGAAAATCGCCCCGCCGCTAGCGTAGTGGTTATCGCACCAGACCGGTATTCTGGAGGTCGTGGGTTCGGATCCCACCTGGCGGGTATTTTTTCTCCGCTTTCTTTCTTTCTTTCAAAATTCTTTATCTGTTTCAATGACCTACTACAACCCCCCCCCCCCCCCCCTTTGCTTTCCGAGGTTTTCTTGGCTGCCAACCCTTATTTCTGTGTTATTTCTACGAGCCCATCATTTCCTATTCTGATTCGCTATATATATATATATATATAGTAAGGAAATGAGGGGCTCGTTGAGGAAATACAGAAACATAGGTCGGCAGTCTACAACGCCAAAGGAGGCATAGGGGTGTTGTTAGGCTCTATTTTTTACTACGGTTAATGAAGTTAAGATTTTTTTTAAATATAAGGAAGAAAGAAAGAAAGAAAAACACGCGCCCAGAGTGGGGACCGAACCCACGCCTTTCGAAAGGCGTGGGTTCGGTCCCCACTCTGGGCGCGTGTTTTTCTTTCTTTCTTTCTTCCTTATATTTAAAAAAAATCTTAACTTCATTAACCGTAGTAAAAAATAGAGCCTAACAACACCCCTATGCCTCCTTTGGCGTTGTAGACTGCCGACCTATGTTTCTGTATATATATATATATATATATATATATATATATATACCGGTATTCTGGAGGTCGTGGGTTCGGGTCCCACCTGGCGGGCATTTTTTCTCCGCTTTCTTTCTTTCATTCCAAATTCTTTATCTGTTTCAATGACCTCCCACAACCTCCCCTTTGCTTTCCGAGGTTTTCTTGACTGCCAACCCTTATTTCTATATATATATATATATATATATAGAGAGAGAGAGAGAGATAGAGAGAGAGAGAGAGAAAGAATGGTTGACTCACGATTAAAAACAAAAACTGTTTTACTGAAGTTTCGACTGGACGAGCAGCCTTTACTCCGTTGAAGAGTAATCTGGTTTCAAGTAAAGTGATGCAAGGCCCTGGGAAATATGAAAAACAATAGGGAGAAAAGCAGAAAAAGAAAATAGAAAACGGAAACAAATGAACTACAACAAAAAACAAAGACGGTGCACAAGCCTTAGCAATAGCGTCCAAATTTAGCTTTTAATCAAGACGAGTTTCCTCGTTCCTATCTTATATTTGTTATGCGTGACGCTTGGGTAAATAGAAGATCGTCAAACCCGAACTTGAAATGCAACATTCATGCGGTTCGTAAAGAGCTCAACACCTCAACAATGCCGCTTTCGTCCACAATGAATGGGATTAACAGCTTTTTAGAATGTGGAGCCATGATTGGTAGGCGCTCATCAGCTCTAATTGGGGAAAGAATATATATATATATATATATATATATATATATATATATATATATATATATATATATATATATATATATATATATATATATATATATATATATATATACATATATATATATATATATATATATATATATATATATATTGTGTGTGTGTGTATGTGTGTAGCGGCGCTGGTCACGACCCCCAAGTGTAGGAAAAAATTACCTAAACATAAATGCCCAAGGAAGTGAACGGGAGCACAGCTTCCCTTGTAGCTTAAAGGGGCTATGCAGACAAAACTCAAGTTCGGTTCATTCAAAAGATTGCCTCATTAGAATCATACTGACACCACTTTTAATATAAACTTCGCTCAAGTAAGCTATATAATTAGGAAAAAAAATTGCGCCCACCTCCCCGCTACAGGGAATCCTGTGTAGATGCGACGCATCGTGGGGTTCACTTGGTGTTTCCGTTGGATTGATTCTGAAATCGCATGAAACATGTCGGGAACGCGTATGATTATTATGTTTTATGATTATTATTATGTTTTATTGGCCAATCTTGGTCAATCTCTCTAAGTGGTATGCTTGGGGCTTCGCTGTCGCAACGACCTTTACTCCATCATTGTTGCTGTAAGTGGGAGCTTCTTTTCTTTTATTGCAAGTGTTAATCATTGCACCATCATGCGTTGTATCAGTAGCATCTTGACGTAGTTTGAATGAGTCAAGGATATAAGGCGCGTTCGTAGCATTTGATTTGGTCGCGGTTTTGGGGCGAAGTGGGAAGAGCACCATGTACCTCGCGTTCCGCCCACAGGGTCGTGGGATCGAAACCGGGCGCGGCTAACTATTATTTTTGTTACAGTGTAGGGGGAGGTGCGGACAACGCCGTATGGAGGGACAAGGCGAGTGAATGAGATGCAGTCGCATCTAAAAGGAAATGTCCATGCGGCCCACGAGCTCATTTCTCGCAACAGAACCTATCATGTCATATGCCCAGCTGTGCGATGGGCTGAGGCTGGCAAAACAGGCGCAAATTAGGCAGGGCTTATAAACTTGGTGAACGAGCTATTCGTGCTTAAATTAAAGGGACAGACTTTTTATAGCGGTAACAATTGTGGGGTGAACAATTAAACTAACGAACGTACACGTAAACGCCGAAGCATTTAGTGCGCCACTTTGCCGGCTGACACTACCTAACACAGCCGTCGCGCCCGTCGGACGCGTTGACACAACACAGACCAACTGACATAAGCGGCACGGTCACTTACATGACCGCGTTTATCGAGCTACAGCTTTCCTAATTTTGGGTAATTTCCACGCTTTGGGGGACAACTTTCAATGCCGAACTATTTATGCTGTTGAGTAAATTTGTTAGCAGTCTTTAATGCCTGCCAGTTTATTGCTGGATTGGCCAGAGCCGTGAAGCAAGAGCATTTAGCAGTGAAAACTCGACCTTTTCATGCTATCGATAACGTCTCGAAGTCTTGGGGCCTATATCGTACCGACGGCATCTCGTAACCAGGGAGGAAGCTGCGCCGGGGTTTCGTTTGCCAGTACTAGGCGCACGGGACGGCACGCGCGACTGGCCAAGTCGTGCCCATGTGTGTATTTTAGCACAGGGCAGATAGAGATACAAAAATGCCCTATCTGAACATTTTGAGCGTGACACGAAAGATAAATGCATTTTTTAGGCAGTTCTCACAAAGAACTATCGTAATCTCGGTTATCGGGAACATGGGATAGCGTGGCTTCTAAAGGCGGAAGACTTATTTTGCGAATAACTGGCGCTGTAGTTGCTTCCTGGTGCAGAAAATGTCCGCCGCTGTAAGGAAAAAAATAAAAATATATATCTGAGTTCGTATGGAACCTTAACTAGATCATCCAGAGTAGGAGCCGAGTGAGTTACCACCACCAGGCTACCTGAGCATGTTGCCAGCGGCAGTACACCAGTTAGCTCAGTGCGAGCTTCACTGACGTCATATCGCGTGGCAGGGGAACGTGATGGCACGGGACTAAAACAGGTGCGCGCCAGCCACGGAAAACTCCGATTGTTCTAGGGAAGCTGTGGCGTGAAGTATCGACAGCCTGCCTATCTAAATTGGTGCCTTAAAAAGGAGAAACGGAAGCGAAGAAAGAGACGCAAGCATGACGCAGCAGTGAAGTAGCTAACCCAGGGGAAGCCGCTGTGCTTCCACCTTTAAACCACGTGAGCAGGCCTAAGTGACCCGAGGAATTTTTCTTCTATGTAAGCAGCCTGGCTCGTCGGGCTCAAATATGTCGAAATTATGGCATCTACAATTACGCACATGACGAAGTAACGATATTTTGTCGCTGTAATCGGTAATCGCATCATGACTGGTTCTACGCCGCCGCCATGTTAGGCTGCTCTGAAGACATTTGCTTAATGTCTCTGTGCTAATCCAAACATTTGTTTTTTTAGGGGCGAAGCCTCTTAGGGGCTGGGGCTGTTGTCTCCTGTCGTCGTCGTCGTCGTCGTAATCGTCGTTCGTCTCATGTAGTCATGGTACTAAAGCACCGGGACATTCGTTTACGCCTTCCGCTGGAGGGCTTCGTAACGCGTACTAAAAAACCACCGGGACACTCGTTTATACCTCGCGCTAGAGAGCATTGTGCTTCAAATACAAGAGACTTTTACAGCAAAGCTATATACCTCTACCCCCCAACGGTTTCGTCTCCGTTGGGAAAAACGCCAGGGCGCCAAGTATACACTTGTACATTGCATTCTTTGCCCCTCCACAAGTTTCACGTTAGTGGAGATGGCCCGGGATTTTTTTCTTCTTCTGAGCAGCGCTACGCAATGCTAGAAGTTTTCAGGGAAGGTTTGCAGAATCGTTTAAATTGTCTTCCTGGGTAAAGTTCCGGCATTCTGCGTTGTGACAAGTGCATAAGCTATCCCCAAATTGTCCGGGAGGTAGCTGCAGGCTACAAAATCTAGGTATGTAAACTCAACAATGTTTAAAGGGTTAATAGTTTTAAAAAGTAAATTGTACTTGCAAACAGCTCATGGGCTTCGGGCTGATTTAGAGAGGGCCTTGTTTTTTCCCCGTACTTTTCCGACAAAATTGTGGCCACAGTGTCAAGGTGCAGTCACGGTGTACGGCATGTAGAACTGAAATGAAGAAGTAAACGCAGACAGCCACACATACGCACACATACTGACTGCCTCTGTCTACGGTACTGACTGCTGCAGGGCGAGGCATACATGGCCAATAAGCCGGCGCGAATACCTAAAGGATAGTATGAGCAGATATACTATGCAGAAATCCTCCTCTCAAAAACACGTTCTCCTGTTACAACACCATGCCAGGGGTATCAATAGTGCTTACTTACCCTTATTTCGTTTTTACCTTTTCATACATATATGTTAGATTGCCTCTACCCCGAGACACCTTGAGGCCAAATGTACATAATAAGCAAGGCGTTGCAGAATAGCCATAGCGCGATTTTCTGATTAGCGTGCGCCTACACTGTGTCCGTGGTTATCGCTGGAAGCGAGTTGTGGAAAGTAGAGTAAGAGTCTTGCTTTATTGGTTCGCTCTCAGTATATAGGATTCCTGCGATTGCTTCACTGAACACGGCGGCTGCGATATCGATGCCACAAACGTAGGTGGTGCGCGACTGCTTCTCTCCATTTTGATTAGGTCACCATACGATTTCTCGCTTTTTGACATGAGTAAACCTGCCGCGCCGTCCAAAACACAGAAACGTGTTAGGCATAGCATCACGCGCACAAACGTTGCTCACGAAGAATATCCGGACCGCATGCCATACGGTGGACTGAGCACAGCAGCTCAGGAAGTTCATATACTAAAAGTATGAATTGAGCCTGCTATTTATTACCTATCGGTGCGCATTATTTCTCAAAATCGAAAAGAATGAGTGGTTGAAGTCTTCTGAAAACTTTGTGCCATCACTAATTGTTCCTTGCAGGAAATTGGACGTTTACTTAAGCGTCATCACATAATCGAACCCCCCACCCCCCACCCCCCCCACCCCCCCACCCCCTTGTTTTGTGTTTTCGTGTGTGCTCGCTGTAAAGAGGGTGGGTTTGTGATTTTTAGACGGTGGTTTTAATGATTAAAATGTTGCCAGTTTACCTGTGTACTGAATCCGACACTTGCGTTGTAGGACGCGCAAGCCTGACGCGTACTCTGCACCATAAAACAATCAACCGGCAGAAGTAAAAAAAGGTATGCGGCGTTCTTTATTTATTCTGCTGGAACCCCGTTACAAACGGCTCTGTGCTTGGTTGGTTGATTGATTGATTGATTGATTGATTGATTGATTAATTGATTGATTGATTGATTGATTTATTTATTTATTTATTTATTTATTTATTTATTTATTTATTTATTTATTTATTTATTTATTTATTTATTTATTGATTGATTGATTGATTGATTGATTGATTGATTGATTGATTGATTGATTGATTGATTGATTGATTGATTGATTGATTGATTGATTGATTGATTGATTGATTGATTGATTGTGGGGTTTTACGCGCCGACGCTATGCGGGCGATGAGGCACGCCGTAGTGGAGGGCTCCGAATTAAGTTACATCACCTGGGGATCTTTAACGTGCGTCGGAATCTCGTATACACGGGCGTTTTCGCTTTTCGCCTCCATCAGAAAAGCGGCCGCTGTGGCCGGGAATCGAACCCGCGTCCTCGTGCTCAGTAACACAACGCCTTAGCCCGCGCTACAGAGCCACAGCGGGGGGTGGCTCTGTACTGTCATCGTGAACTATAGCACCCCCACTACTGCACCCATTTTTTCAGTACGTATTTTACAAGAAAGCAAGCGCAGGCGGCTGCGAACACTATATATATATATTCGGCATCTCTGTTCGCATTGAAGATTTGTATACTTCTTTAGAGCACTTCAAACAGCGCAGAAGTTAAGCATTCAGCTAAGAGCTCTGACACAAACCTACCAAATCAACAAGGTGATTACACAGCTAGCGGTGCAATTTCAGTGATGCCTCTTAAACTTAAACGATCCCTTCGGCCCCACCTGTCATTGATGTGACATTTAACAGCGGCAAGCACCTTGCCCGCTCTGAACATTATCTGCTGAACGAACAAAGAATGTATTGATAGGTCGAAGCTGTATCCTTGTTGGAATTACTACAGGAGTAGCTGACGGTTTAAAAACAACAGTTTCTCATATCTGTTCCTGTCCAGACACTTTCAATCACTCAATCAAATTTATAGGCAAATCACTGGTGTCTCAGTGACCAAGTTAATACATGCGAGACAGCGCAAGCACACTGGGAGGCAGGGTGGCGTTGCGCACAAGCAAGGGAATGGGCCTTCATTTCTTGCTTGTGTTTCGCGCTTTCATTTCAGCGGTTTCCACGAGGCCTCATAAAATACTAGCTCGTTAAACACCTCTCTTGTGCGCAAAATCTACCCCAGCGCACGTCTGCATGCCCGCATCCGCATCCGCATCCGCATTTCTCATCCACGCACACGCGCGCGCGCGCGCGCGCGCACGCACGCACACACACACACACACACACACACACACACACACACACACACGCGCGCGCACGCACGCACGCACGCACACGCAGACACGCGCGCACGCACACACACACACACACACACACACACACACACACACACACACACACACACACACACACACACACACACACACACACACACACACACACACGCACGCACGCACATCAGGCTGTCGAACCGGAACCGAACTGAAACTGAACCCGAACCCCACCGTTATTTTTGAGCGCGCTGAACCCGAACCGGAACTGAACCCAAAAAGGAACTAACGATTACCGGTTCACAACACGGTTCGACCATCCGTTGTCCCTAACGGGTGGTCGAACCGTGTTGTGAACCGGTAATCGTTAGTGTCCCTAACGGGTGGTCAGTGTCATTCGGGGAGCTTATGAACTTCGCAATCTCTCGCGCACTTTTTGCTTTCAGATGAACCGAAACGCTATATAACTGCTCTCTTCGTGGTTGCAACATGGTTCAAGGACTGCGCCACAATATTGCAGCGGTCTGGGTGCAAGGCTTGGCAAACGAGATGTCACACGCTCGGCAGCCTGTAGCAGATAGGAAGCACGACATTGCCCTTCCCTCGCTTGGACTATGCAGGGGCAATCAGGACGCGGGATGCTGCACTGCGCACCGGCCAAGGTTCAAACAATAAATATGCCTACCTCGAATGTGTTGAAATTTTGGCTCGTTGGTACATGACCATAAGAATGAAAAGAGGAGGGCGACGGACGGGACACGGGAAGAAACAGGTGCTCACTTGCGCTAGCGTACTGTAGAAACGTTGTTTTTCTTTGTTCGGGGCATCGGCTTTGTACAAGCAAGGCGAACTCCATGAAGCAAAACGAGGGAAAAAGGGGGCGAAGGGGGCAGCATAAGTAAGTTTATAGAACAAGAGAATGTGCCAATGCAACATTTTGAGTGCCTATTGGAAATTTGAGAAGATAGTATTTTCTTTTTCTTCGCTCAGCGCTGGATACTAGACGTTCCAGTTCACTGATTGCCACTGTATTATTTCGTACTATAATCTCTTGTACAGGAAAACATTCTCTTGACAGGGGGATGGAACGCCCTTTTGTGCGTGCGTGCGTTCGTGCGTGTGTGAGCGGTTTGCGTGGTAGTTTTTAAAGCAAAGCTTTGTGCCTCTTACGATGCCATCTGTGGTCCACCAAGCACACCGCGGGAAAGTCAAATTTCGCGGACGATGATGATGATCGTGGGTGAAGTGAAAAAAAAATTAAAACACTTCCCGTGTTCGGAATCCAACCTGCTGTCCTTCGCTTAATGAAGCGAACGTCTATACGATTGCGCCACACCAGCGGACCCGCGTCACACCACTTTACCAGGCACATGAGGTAGGAATCGCGTTACCACCATACCAGTCACCATAAATGGGGTACGTTCGCTTTTGAGTTGATTCCATTGATGTTGGAGTTGATTATGGAAAGATTCACATTCCCCCGTCGTGTCGTTTTGACGGAGGGGTCGTTGATTTTTTTATTGCACTGTTTTGGTTTAGGAATGCAGGCAGCATTCCCTCTTGGTTGACGTGATAGCAAGCCCGATACCGAAGGTGCCGCAAACCGTGGCTGGCAGTATTTCTCTTCTGCGTTTCCTTATACGCTTGGCTTGGGACGCTAAATGCACCATGAAAACAAAGTCCAACCTTGCCTTATTTGAGAGAACTAGCCTTTCATAGCTGCTTGCTCAACTTTATTACAGCCTCAAGGACGTTTTTTTCACTGGGCAAGATAAAAAGCACCTAGAAAAAGCGTTTACATTTTCTCCTACACAACGTCAGCAGTGATAAGGAAATAACTGAAACAGAGTCAACAGTGTGTCAAGTACTTGTTACCATTCAAGCGGTACCATAAAACGAACCACAAGCAGCCATGCATTGTGGCGGTGGCTTAATATAGCACCTGGGCTTAATATAGCAACTGGGTGAAAAAGTTGCTAGTACGTTTCCCTAGTACAGGGCCGAACTTGACTTTCCTAATGACTTTAATGTTGACTTTAGTATTTCACCGTGTTTATTAAAAAAAAAGCAGTATTTTTAAAGAACGTAAATTCTTTCCGAGTTTTATGGGGACTTTAAACGACAAATCTTTTTTTTTTTTTCGCACTTTGCTAATAATCCAACTCTGAACCGGTTCGCGAACGGGATCGGTGCATGATTTATCCGAAGCGGAACTAAACCGGAACGAGACGAATTTATCCGAACCTGAAACGTAACGAAACCGGTATTTTTTTTTTTCTGAGGTACCTTGTCCGGGCCGCTACCTTGTCCGAGTGGTCTGAGGCCGCTACCTTGTCCATTGTTCTGTTTCTTATCTGCCCACCACCTTCAAAATTTCATCGTCATGTAGTGAGCACAGGCATCATCGTTGCTTCCTGACAGTTGGTCAATCCCACCTAGCAGCTCATCATCAGCGTGTCACATGCGAGCACCACACCATCTCCTTCATCTCCCACTCTCGCGCCTTCATCATACCGTTTTCTGGGACGGCTTCTCGGCGAGGCTGCGTCGTCATTAAACGCATCCTCCTTCAAGTCTCCTGTGTCCGTGTCTTGAAATATATATACAGCCAAATCTCGATATAACGAATCGTGCGGGACCGCCAAAAATCGTTATTTTGGAATATCGTTGTAATGCGGTTATAAGCCAGTGCTCAAACCTTGGAATGAAAATGACGTACGTTAGCAGTAGACGCGTGTGCAGACAGGCAAACTCTCAAATAAAAACATTGCGCGCACTTCAAAGCTGCTTTATTTAAAGAAATCAGTTATTTTCTTCTGGCCCGTGCAGCACGCACGACCGATTTGGAATGCCTCTAAATATTCCGCCCTGCACAATACCTCATCGGGTACGTCATTGCACCGAGCAATGAAAATACGGACTTTGCTCGTGTGCACTAAAACAACAATGTTCGACACGATCTCATCTTCTTCTATGTTCGGTGAACCACAGTCGTCTTCCTTCGCGTCGTCATCGTCACCAAAGGTGATGCCTGCTCTCGCGTCTTCTTGGCTGTGTCGCTAGCTGCATTCATCTTTGGATCTCGCACGAACTTCGCATCAAAATCACCCCTAACGAAGAAATACCTGCCCGCACATGTTATCAGCGTGAAGAACAACCGACCGGCTACCGACAGCCAACACAACAAGACAGAAAACAGGCAAACACGGCTAGGCCTGCTAGGCTACTGCTCATTAAACCACAGCTTTGGTGTGGCGCTAGCTGTTGGCACTCGACATGGTGATGATGATAGCTACTGCACTCAGGGAATACACGGAGAAACGGCGGTTTCTCTTTCACGAAGAGTTGCCGCGCTGTTACTTTTAGCCGAATTCGTAATACTGATGTTCATCGATTATAACGGGGAAAATAAATTGCGTGCGTTATACTGAAATATGCGTTATCGTGGAATTTGTAACCCTAAAATATTTTTACATTGAAAATACGGGCCATCTGGTGGGGATTCTTAAAATATTCGTAAATTCGAGAAATTCGTTATTATACGGTTCATAGTAACGACGAGATTTGCTGTCTGTATATATATATATATATATATATATATATATATATATATATATATATATATATATATATATATATATATATATATATATATATATATATATATATATATATATATATATATATATATATATATATATATATATTGTATTCACAGCAAGACGATGGGAATGATATTGATGAGGACTGTTATGAGGGGAAGAAGATAAAGCGCAGGATAGTGCCCATCAGCCCATCATGTACGATCCGGTCACTGTAAGTAGTATGCGATGCTCTGAACGTGGTCACGTACAACCCCCCCCCCCCACACACACACACACACATGTGCGTGCGTGCGTGCGTGTGCGTGTGCGTGTGCGTGTGCGTGTGCGTGTGTGCGTGTGTGCGTGTGTGTGTGTGTGTGTGTGTGTGTGTGTGTGTGTGTGTGTGTGTGTGTGTGTGTGTGTGTGTGTGTGTGTGTGTGTGTGTGTGTGTGTGTGTGTGTGTGTGTGTGTGTGTGTGAACACGTTCGGAGCATCGCATACTATTTACAGTGACCGGCTCGTACAGGATGGGCACTATCCTGCGCTTTATGTTCTTCCCCTCATAACCATCGTCATCAATATCAATGCCATCATCTTGCTGTGAGTATCATCGTCGTCATAGTAGGAGAGTGAGAGAGCGTCAGGTTTCTTCATTGCAACGTATACTTTGATTGAGTTTGAAAGCTACAACTTCATGAATGCTAGAGAGCTAAAGGATGAGCGATACCTAAGAAATCTGCTTCAGGCAATTGACGCTTTGTATTAATAGCCCGAGGCGGCCAGTGCTGCAGGTGATAAATGATATTCGAATACTTCCTTCCCCTGTGAAAAGGGGTGAGCAAATTCCGTCAAGCCCGCATGCGCCGATTACTGTTTTTAATCGTTTTTGAACAAACGCATTTCGGTTCCATTACGCAATCAAGTTACCTGTGGTGGTGACGGTCATATCTTGCATGTTTTTTCTCCCACGGATACTCGAATTGCCTCGTGCTTATCGGCACTACAGGCCTGGCTGACCGTCCATGGTAAAACCCAGTTCTTCAGGAAGGTGGGCGTTCCCTATATGTCAGTCTACATGAATACTCTGTATTCTGTTACGATATGGTTCGTTGTCTCGGGATATTTTCCGCAGAAAACAAAAGTATCACCCTCATGCAAGTATACTGGCTCTTGTAGGTCCTTGCTCTCGGGCAACCAGCTCGGGTCCCCATGCACAAGCATGGCACTGTCCCTTGTGTTATCGTGGGCGCATTTGCGCCACCGCACAGCTGTTTTGTTAGACCGGGGTTGTGAGGCACCGTAGTTACTGAGGGTCTCATCTGCCAGCATGGCAGGGCAATACAAAATTACTTGCGCTTGCCATATGACCAAATAATCTCTGAAATGTGGGGCAGCAGTTCACAAACAGACGCAGGAAAAGCCGTCCCAGTGCATGCTGGCTTTTTATATGCGTCAGGTTTTTAAGGTTTCTCAAATCTTTTTTATGATCCTCCCTCAAATCTTGACATTGTTTTGCGCCTCAACCGCGTAGGTGAATCTGATGACAGCGCCATTATTAACAGCTTTATAGTTTGGAGACCATTCAATGATACCCATTTTTGGACTTTGCTGTGTGCTGAAAGAACCCTGTGCACTTTGTTGAGCACAAGGGCCTTTTTTTTTCGTTCCGAGAAGCTTTGAAAACAGCCCGGCTATACAAGGCCGTAGCAGTAGTGCTCTTCGGCGAAACAGATATATTTTCTGCTTGCGAAGAGTGCAGAACGATGAGCCCCTCTTTTACTATTCCCGGAACATGTTTGCGACGTGCCCAGCGTCCAAATGCCCGATGAGTATCGCAGAATCGACGTGCTTTCAACTGGTGTAACTCGTGTTCGGTGTATTTAGGAACCGAGCTGCGAGGGTCGAGATCCACTTTCCTTCGCCATCTCAGGTCGGTGATATATTCGAACGAGTGCGTATCTGCACTCTTACTGGCGATTGCTTGGTGACTTGAGATTAACTGTGGTTGCCATTTACAAGCAGGCACTAGTGCAACAAGCAGGCACTGGTGCAGCAATTAAATGTAGACATATCGGTAGGCACCTTAGTGCGCCTTACCCGCAGCGCTGGCCACTCCTCCGAGCAGAAAGCGTGGGCTACCTTTCACAGCTGGATCATACGTTCCTCGACATTTAGGCTCCCGGTCACGATAGGCGCCTGAAGCGCTCCTGACCCACTGCGGCCCTTTCGGCCGCGCCTGGAACCTGGAAACGAAAATACGGGCGCGGCGGTTGCGGACTGACATCACGCATGCAGATTTGTCCCCCGATCTTGGCGGGACATACGGTCGGCTGGTCTTTCCGGGAGGTTTGCGGCCGGCGCGCGCGCGTGCGCGAGGCTTGTCGGTGGCCGCATCTTTCCGCGTGCGCCGCCGCGTTGCCGACAGCCGGCCGCGCGTCAGGGCCGTTGACTCGGCCAGCCCCGCTCTCGCTCGGCGGCATAACAGGTCCCCGGCGGCCGCGGGGGTGCGCGTCTCTAGTGCACCAATCGAGGCACAACGCGGGGGCCCTCTTTGTCGCCATCGGTGGGCGCGCTGCCCACCATGGGCCGTGTACAAGCGACGGAGAACTGTCGCTGCAACTGGGGCTTGCTTTGAGACCGCTTGCGCGGGCGGGTGCTCAGGGTCACAGATGATCAGCAGTAATAGCTGCACTTTCTTCCTAATTCCGTCAGCGATCAATCCAGTTTGGATACTGCAGGCGTTCTTTAAAGCTAAAAATAAAGTTCAGAATTCTAAGGGGCACCAAAAAGAGCTGCTAAGATTGTCTAACCACATTACGCGGGTAAATTTCGGAGTGTGTAGTCCTCGTTCTATAATTTTTGGCCACTTTACGCTCATCTCCTGACGAGTAAACTTTAATCAATACTGCCGCTTCCCTTATATCGTCGTCTTAGGGAGATCTTGTGAAGTCGTTTATCAGTGGCGCTTCAGGATTTCATTTCAGAAGGAGCAGCAACCGCAGAAAAAAAAAAAAAAACGAGAGGGAGTACAAAATAAAAGAAAAAAAGTAACGAAATCAAGTGAAAAAATACAAAAGCAAAAACATACCCTATAAAACCTCCATTTTTTTCGCTTTTGTTTTCCTGGTGGAGAGGGCCCGGGTGAACAGCTCAGGCCAGGGTATCCCGGACTAGAGGAAACCCCCACCAGGCGGGTGCCCAGACGTGGCACCTAAGGCTCGCATGAATAAAGTTTACTCCTCCTCGTCTTCCTTCAAGGGCACATGAAAGCGGCTGATTCGTGGTGATAGCATACGTCGAAGCCGCCTGAGCTTTCCGCATCGCTTGTCACAGAAAAACAAGTATCGTTACACCTTGTTCCCAGATTGTCAGTGGCCTTGTCTATAACCCCCCCCCCCCCTCTACCGCACTCACACACCCCTTTAGAAACTCCGAAATTTCGAAGGGGGTTGCGGAGCCCTCGGTCCCACCTTTACGCACGCAGTATGGCAGGCCAGTATCTAGGCTGTATTTGACAGATTGTTAGAACGTACGTACTGTATAACAATTGTGCCCGAACAAAATCAAATCACAACAGGCATGCAATTTGCTTAGGTTAGTCGGCATAAATGCACTCAGCAAAAGCCGCGTGGTGCCGTTGAGGTAGTTCGTAGTCCATCCATCACTTAGAGCTTACTATCCTCCTGGTCTTTAAAAATTTTGGTGTAGTCGTACGCTTGCATTATACTTACGAAAAACACTCCGAATTGCATGAGATGAACCTCGCAACGCAGCCAAGAGTGTGAGACCGACCAATTCATTTACCCCTCCTTTCAAAACGCCATAATCACATGGAGCACATCTGCCTACCGAAGAGCTCCTGAAGGGTGTAGACCGACCGAGGAGCGCGAAAACAATAGGGCGCTTTCCCAGGCCGCCGGCATTGGACCTTCCGTCTCGCCCGTTCTTTATTCATGACCGTGCGAATTCACATTCTACACAGTACGAAACAGCTCGCAGATATAAATAATAAAATTTTATTGACATACACAAGTGGTGCTTTGGTGGTTGTACTGCGAACCCTGCACTCTAAAAAAGCTTTACTACTTCTGGTACGCAACATTGCTCCTGAACGGCTACTGGCAACGGCAAAGGAAGCGCGATTGACGAATAGCGAAGCCGGACAAATTTGGGCGGCGCTGTGAAATCAAAGGATGCACAACGTCAAGCTCGCATTGCGTGATGTCAGAGCGCAGGCCACATTTCTGGGCTCTTTCGGCTAGACTTCGTGGTTGGTCTGTCTTCGCTGCTTTTTTTATGATTCTTACGCTCTGTGCCCGCATCAATGGTTAGCCTCTTGTATGTTTTACAGGCCATCGCCTAGTGGAATCGTGCTTGAAGGAAGATGTGTGCAGAGTCTTCGACGACATTAACGGGCCTTGAAATAAACCCTCTTCAACATGAAACCGTGGAAGCACAATGCAGAGTGAGGGCGAAGTTCACCGAGAAACGAGTGATTGGTGTACCAACCACTGCACAGCGTGCCTCACTGTGGCTACTGCCGCCGACCTAAAAACAGGGCAAACGCTGCAATCACAAAAGAGGAATCATATCAGCCTGAAATAAACCTGCCATTCTATAGGCGCGTGCGTACGCGGGAGGGCTCGCGCTTCTGCACGAGCCTCGCTCCGGGTGCCCAGTTTCCTGACATATAAGTAACACTGTCATTGAGAGAGAAAGCGTTACAGTAGCACCGCACGTGTTTTATTTGTCTTGGGGACACACACGCATATAAATTGTTGTAGTAGCCCGACTGTTCAGTAGGCAGCTAAAATGAAGGGAGGCCGTCCAGAATTTTTCACCCCCTCTTACCTTTCTTAACGTGGTCCCGATGCTCACCACTTGCATAAAACCGCGGGCAGCTGTAGTCGCACTGTACTTTTGATCCCCGCGCGTCAGTGTGCACTTTAGAGAAAAAAAAATGGCTGCGTATCTGCTCCTTTCGTTGCAAATGTCGTCAAAAGATGATAGTCTTTGTAGGCATTTGCCAAGGAAATGCCCCCCCTTCGCTTTTCCGCTCACCTCTCATGCTGTTCCTGTTCCGTGTTCCGTCGCACTCATCCCAAAGTAAACACACTAAAGGTTTGCTCAAGGCGATTTGAATTTACCGCGTTCCACCGCTACAGGCGGGGTTCCTCGATGCCAGCGCTGCAGTACGGCGGAGACGCGCGTGAATGTAGGCGGCCGACTACAACGTTTATAGAACCGCGTGGCCGTGCTCCACGTGCGTTCCAAGCAGAACGTGGAACCTAGCTAGTGGAACCTTTCGTTGCTGTTGCCGCGTGATTTTTCATATGCCGCCAGGAGGCGGCGGTTTTCTGCAGTAGATGTGGAATATCATCTGCTATCGAAAAACCAAGCACCCAAGAATTTTAATAAAGGAACACTGTAAATATCCCTTGTGTACTAATTTCCTGTCTTATATTTGCGTAATTTCTTGTTCTTGATCAACAAAGTTGACAAGTATGAACATATAAACCGGGTTTAGATGTTTACATTTGGCTGTGAGTATATAAGACTATTGCGCAGTAAGCGTTTTACTTTGGCCGGTTGGCTGAATCGAGTTACAGCCAGACAGACAGACAGACAGACAGACAGACAGACCAAAATTTCAAAGCAGACAGACCAAAAGCCCAAGTAAGACTACCGTCTTTAAAACAGCGCACACCACAGCCGCCATAAACGCATACCGATACCACTCGCTGGCGCCGCAATCGCAGCTCAAACGTGGAAATGGGGATATGCCGGACAATGCTGGCGAAACGCGGCGAAAACGATCCATTGACGCAAGAGGCAGAGCCAAACGAAAGCGAAGTCAACAAAGAGGAAGCGACCCGAAAGAAAGACGAGGACGCCGCGGCGCGGAAAAGAATGGGGTCGTTCACACGAAAAGAGAAACCGAGAACCCTGCAGCGGTGCGTAGCGCGCCACGCCAGAGGCGCGTACACCGAGTGTGGTCAATACCGACGGTGCACTGGCTTTAAAACGTCGCACAGTAGCCTGTCTCGTGGAGAAAAAAAAAACAGTTGCAGGAGGTCCATTATTATATTTTAATATGAAATGAGAGCGCGAAAGCTGGCAAGGCTTGTTGACGAGTCTTCTGCTGATGCCTACAACTTTGACATCGGACTCTCTTACTCTTAACCACTACCCATGCTGCTGCCGCACTGCTTCCACAGTAGACGAGAGTGTGAAGTTGTGCTTGTTGGTGATGCATTCCTGGAGGCTAAGCGCGAGGCAGACACAGGACGAGACAAGAGATGGGACGAGGACGAGCGCTAACTTCCAACAAAGTTTATATCGAGAAGCAAACGAATATATACCCCCCCCCCCCTCCCCCCAACTCCGCTTCGAAATCATCGAAGCGGAAAAGATTTGTAGAGTGGGACAGAAATGTGTCAGCACCCCCTCAGCACCCCCTTTCTCGGGCTTTGCGATAAAGAGTTGAAATTCCTGAGGCTATACAATGTTCGCGCATGGCAAGTGTGTAATCCTTGGATGGTTTGTGTGTATTGTTTCACTGTTTGGGGGCGGGGATGCATACATGCCCAGATGCATACATGCCCACCAGATGCATCGCCGCAGGAGCTATCACCATTCAGTCGACCGTCATTGAACTTTTCCGTAAGGCGACTAACACTGAAAAGTTCAGTGACGATTACCTGAATGGTTATTGAATTACCTGCGTGACACCGATTTAAGAGACATTGAAATAATTGCCCACAAAGTTAAAATGCCATCTCCTCCGACCCGTTCTACGCACGACTATGCAGCCATTTCGACGGCGCTGTTTTCTGCCGAAAGGGCGAGAAAAGCGTCGACTGCCGGCGAGACCGCTACTTCCGTGTTCTCGGAGTTGGCCGGAAGAAAATTTGTACACGTGCAACACGCCCCGGCTGCGAAACCGGCCGGAAGTTTCCGTCTGGTGCGGAAGTCTGGAGGTCGGAAGCAACAGCGATCAGAAAGGGCGAGCAGGCGAGGGTACCAGAGAAGCGGTGTGTGTATGTGTGTGTCGGCGTCTAGCGAGCGCTGACGGGCCAGCCGACGGCGCGTCTATCTTTTTCCCCCCCGCCGGACAGGCCGAAGGAACAAAGGTCCCTCACGACGAGGATATTCCGAGTGCGAAAACAGCGCCGTTAATGCGATCCCCAGCCATTGCGGCTGCGTTGCGTGTCGCCGGTGTTATTGTCGTGAATGCGCCACCGCCGCGGGGGTCCGGCGCGCTTTTCGTGATCCGCATTTCCATGAGCCTGCTTGACGCTCCCAATATTTACGGCGGTATTTTGCTTCTCGCACGAAATATAAACGCGCCAAGTGACCGCCGTGCGTGCCTGCCCTCCTTTCTGGTCACGAGTAAACCTTGCGCATCTTGAAGGCTGGGCAAGCACCGCCGCTTCGCCTTCTGCCACCGGTGTGCCGAAATTTGACACGGGATCGGCATCCGCGGCCCGTGTACGCAGCGCCCCTTCTCGTGGGAGGAGAAGGCAGCGCCCCTCAGAGCTGGCCGTACTTGTAAAACCAGTCGGCACGATTTCCAATCTCGCGTGATTCCTGTTCGCTGCGAGCAGACTGCCGAACGGGGACAGGGGCAGCGCAACACCGTCTCAGCTAACCAGGCCTTCCCGCACGGAAGCATAATCGTCACGCCTGTGGTCGGATGGAGCCTTTTTCTTTGCCGCTGTCTCGGGTAAAAGAAGCCACCAGAGACGGCGACGAACAAGCAGTGCGGAGTCCAGCGTCACGCTTATAGTTCTGTACCAGGGCCTTTTATTCCAGGCGGCGTTCGGATGTGGCGCCTTCACGTTCTTGCCACGCATATTGGCGGCCGCGCCACGCGAGTCAGGATTTCGGAACGAGCGCGCGCGCGCACGCATGGAGCATATTAGATTACATAAACAGGGTGTCCTGTATGTAACATTATCCGCGCTATGAAAATAGAAAAGTTCAGCCGGCTGGCAAATGAAGAAACTGATATTCCCTCGGAACTCTTTGACGCATTTAGTTCATTTCTTGTACTTTGTAAAATTAGTTTAAACATCAGATTACCCAGGTCTCACTGCGCGAACAGAAGTTTCGATCGCCGAAAGAAAGGCCAAATGGCTGTTTCGTGAAAATACGGAAAGCCGGCAAGTTTTTGCGATTCTTGGAAAAACAGAATGCCGGGATTATCGTATATTCACCTCAAATAGTAATAAAAGCGAGTGCTGCCAACAACTGAAGCAATACGGCGACCGTCAGTGCAGTAGCCTATACAAGCGCATTATGACATGCACGTATTCACTTACTTCAGCCTTCAGGTAGCTTACTTTTGACCGTATACTCTGCAAATTGCGGGAAAACGATTCACACTGGCGAAACAGTCATAGAAAAGCCTGGAACGGATCTGAGGATGTCCTGTAACGTCCTGAAACTATAAGTCTTCTTGTCAGTAAACTGCTATCAGTAAACAGTAAACAGCTATCAGTAATAGCTAGCAGTAAAGAGCTGATTATTTGACCATAGCTCATGACTGGGGATATTGTGGTAGATGACCGATGAGCGCGTGTCTCTAGACTCGTTATCTTAACATTAGCGGTTATCACAGAACTGATTCATGTACTCATACACTGTTCGCTGTCGCACACTTGCCGCTTGAGTGCTGTCTTATGCGCCTTTTTTTCTATTTTGCTTTAATTTTTCTTGATGGCAACTAAAATATTGCAAGGACTACCACAGATTTGGGCTGAGAATTTCAGTGTTATCTGAAATTAATACTGACTGATATTCGTTGATCAAATGTTGGATGGTTAGAATTATTCATTTTATTGGCCGCTTTAAAGCCTTTGTCAATCGCCGCTCTTGGGCCATGTCCTTCTCTGTGGGTGTTTTCCCCCGAACATCAACTGACCGTACATCATCTTTCTGCGAACACAAATCCGCCGTACAGCATGAATCCAGCAAATGACGAGCTGTAGTTCGTAAAACGAATGACCTCGTTACAAGGCGATGACTTTTCTACCAAAGGTCGGCAAAAACGTCTGGTCTGTCTCTCCTCGAATGCTCGAAAACGAAGGGAAATAACTCACAAACGGTGGAGTATTCCAGCCTGGCGTAGGCAAGGAAGACAAGAGCGCGACCGGTTTGGCCAGGCGCGGTCGGTGTTACTGACGCCTTCAAAAGAAGGGCAGGGGAGGAGTACAGAAGCGAGGCGCCTACATCGTGCTTGAAAGCCTCTGCAACAGTGTGACAGCTTCTAGCAAATTATCGCGAGTATTCGGCGCCACAAACAAGACGAGGGACGAACCATACAAGTATAGCTTGCCTTGAAGCCAGCAGAGACGCGGGCATCATTCTTAAACGCGCTTTTGAGCACTCGGTGACACTGGGCACTGCTTGAGAGCGGTGCCATGGCGCTACGCTGGTTCTGGCGTGAAGTCCGAATACCCATTTCCCTGCACGTTCGATGAATGACGACTCCCCCATTGCCCGCGCACTGCGCTCGCGAACAACAAACTCAAGCAAAATACAAAATTGCATCAACACACAAGCAAAGTACAATCATAAGGTACACGTCAACATACAAGCAAGGTACAATCTTATAGACATGTGCATTAGAAACAACACACAATTTTAGGGACACGTTGTTGTAGGGTAGAAGCAAGCATCGTCTTTATCATTCACTGCGAGCGACGATGGACATAATTTATCCAGGGTTTTTTTTTTATTTGGAAGTTCCCTTCAACTCTTCTTGCCTGATCGGCATGACATGACAAGGGTCTTGTGTCAGTGTATAGCAAGTCGCACTCGCGTGACTTGCTATGATGTGTCAAATGGGAGTATGCTATTTAAGAACATTCTATGATCATTTAATTTCATGCTAATACATCGACCGGCCTTACGATGAATGACTGACTGCCATGTCAGCGGCAAGTAATAAATAACACCAGACCGGCACCTAATGTTCTACATTGGGTGCGTGGCGACGTACTGTTTTGTAGCCATTCCATCAGTCGTCTTTTAAACCGTGCTACAACATTTGCCTGTGTTAGGAGCTCAAAATATATATTCACTCCACATCTTATCACACCATTCCTCAAACCGTGCAAGCTTGGTAAGATAACGAACTGCATTTTTTTTTTTCGTCGCTCAGCTAAGACGTTTCTTGAGTACCGAGGGAGCTCGTTTCACCGCTTTCGTGAGTTTGTTAAAGCGAAAGCTTTCTTAGTGAGAGACCGATTCCTTTCTGCAAAAAAACTAACGCATTTCCCTATAGACCGGTTGGTCGACCGAAAAGCTCTGATAAGATCTCTTTACAGACGGCGCGTGCCTGCAACCGGGCGTCCATTGTGTCAAAACGGTTACTTGAAAATCGCGAGAAAGCAACGCTTTTAGATAAGACAATACAGGCATCGACCATGAAGGAGGAGAATGGGTTTATTCTTCGTTCGTGATTTGGGTATTTGAATCTTTGACGTTCGATTCGACGCACTTTCAGCGAAGGTTTCACGCACTTTTAGCTTTCGCGCTTCTCTAAACTTTCTTTAAGGAAGGATGGCAAATTTTTGACTGTCATGACTACAACCATGCCACCGTACCCAGCATCCTCTAGCCCGTGTATCAGATTTATCAACAAATGTTACGCATTGGTCGTTGATCATATTATCGTCCAGGCAGTGACCTTCATTTGACCGCAGTATCGCAACCGTTCAATCGGCAAAGCTTACCGACGGTAATCTCGACGATCATCTCACCATTGCAGGGATGTGCCCACAATGACAATGCGAAAAGCTTCTATGACGGGCTCGATCCTATGGTGGACGCTTGTCGCAACAGTGTCGCGCCACGTTGGCGAGTGATTTATAATCATCCTTCGTGCCAGTGTTATAAACTGGTCTCAACAATGGTGGTTTGCATTTATAATACTTTGGAGCCTTTTGTACGCGCGCAGGAATCTCGCATACGCGAGCATTCCTTGTTAAAATTGTGCTGCCATCTTGAAAATCGCACTCTCCGCCCTCGCCGGGTTCCCTGCCCGGGAAGCGAGCCCGCCACCTCCTGCGTATCGTAACCCGACACCTTGAATACACCGCGGAAGGTTGATCTGGTCACGACGCTGTGCTCCTACTGCATACTTATGTAGTTTTTAATCGCCGATATCGAAGAGGTGGGGCGAAGACAACCTAGAGAAGTGTTGTTGATGAGCGAGAAGATCGCAGAAATCGGACAAATATTCCAACGAAGAGCGTTCAGCGTACTCCTATGGTTGTGGGCAGCAGCTTTTTATAGAAAATATCAGCCATTCGGAATGCACTTTGCGAAGGTGAATGACCACCAAAGCTGAGGTGACACAGAATTCTACGCAAAGGTACGAACTCTTAACGGACGTTGAGCCGCGACTAACTGTTCTTGAACGTCACTCAATCAAATCAAATCAAATCTTTTTATTTCCAGAATGAATTCTGGACGGTTTCCTGACTAAAAGCTGTGAATCAGCTTGACGAAGGACAAGGAACCGTTCCATTGCATAGCAGCCAGCGTAAATACCGTAAACACACCAGTGTACAGTACTTGATAGCAGGCCAGCAGAGGCACACAGGAAAGAAAAAAAAAGTAAGAATTTGTAATAAAAACAAAAATAAAAGAAAAATCACTGAGTAAACGTAGTTTAAACATGAGTTAAAATATGTACACATACATATATACACATACATACATACATATATATACCCATATATATACATGCATATATATCCACACACATGGACACATATATAAGCGCGCCTGTAATGGCATAATAATATTACACAGCGTTATTCGCAATAGCAACACATCTTAACACAATGCTAGAGAAAATACACAAGAGTTGTGATCATATCATCACAGCATTATATAATGCCATAAAACGCAGATGTGCAAAAGTTTTTTTTTGCAATGAAATAGATGGATGTACACATACAAAAAAATGCGATATTTATATTTTACAGAACAGCGCAGTAAGCTCACGTTTGCTGTATCCGATTGTGTGATTGTATCTGTTTGATATGCTGGGTACATTATGAGCAAGGGACTGTAATTTATAATTGTTATGGAAATATGGCACAAACCATATGTCCCTGCTTCTAGTGTGTATAGAAACTTCGCGACAATTTAGTGAAGCAAGTTGCTTTATGAATGTGGTGACAGTAGGAGGTGAAAAATACATTGTATGTAAATGTCTGAAGTCATAGGTGTGGTCCAGGCGGATAACGTTAAAGGCGGAAAAGTACCTCCAGACCAGCTCGGTTAAAGGCGGAAAATACCTCCAGACCATCTCGGTAGATGGTCGGGAATAAGTGGTAAGGACGTATGCGTCCGTGATGGAGCATCGGGGCACCGCGAAGGGAGTCCACAAGTCCCGCACACCTGGAAGTTTTCAACGTCAGCGGCATGCGAAAGCCCGTACTATACGCGGCCTCCCCATTACGACGAGGCAGAACAAATAAAATTCTAAATGAATGACGGCGTCTTTCTGGTTTTCTGTCACGTGCTCGGCCGGCAGAGTAAAGTTTCTGCTCCGGCGGACGCCTCCTTCATCAGCAGCCGCTTATAAGTAGGCAAGCAAGCAGGCAAGGACGCAGAACAAAAATGCACGGGTCCCTATACATAAGCAGCTTCGCTGTAAAAAAATAAGTTGCATCCACTTTGCAGTTCTTGCGGTGTGTGCAATCATTCAGAGTGTACTGGAGCTGCGTTGCATTGCTACAGCGCACGTGCGCAGTCGTCAGATCTCTTTGGGGAGCCAAGATCAGCCGTGCACACGGAAGTCGGAGTCTGTAACCTACGCGCAACCTATTAATGCGGAAAGACAATGCGCGTAAGCGTGCATAAAATGACGGCGATTATTTTCCGCTGCATGCATTCCGACCGCACCCGGAAGCGTTCCTCTGATTCGCCACTGGTGCCATGGCGACGGCGCCGAGTAGCACGTTTTTCGCTTGCCGCAACCCTTAACAATGCCCTTAGCCGGCTAAGTGCCGCATTTAGCACTATAACGACGTCTAGGACAGGCAACAAGCAATGTTGTGATTGGACCTTCTTTTTGTTCACGTCTTAAGTTACATCGCTGTTGTTTGTTGTTCTTTTCGGCTTTATAAACTGCTACGTGCTTCCGCAAAACCAGTTCGTTGTGTTCAAGACAGATACTTTCGCTACCGTAATGACGTTCACGCACATTTAAATTCGAAACCACTTACTTGTGTCGAACGAAGTTTCTTGGTCACATTTTCATGGCTGCCAAAAATTTTGATCTAAAGGTGGAAGACCCTGCATGTAAGGTGTATGGCTAATTCCAAAATACTGGGTGTTCTACACACCGAAAATACAACTGGGCTATGACTCGAGGTGCGTCGTAGTGGAGGACTCCGGATTAATTTCGACCACCTGGGCAATCTTTGATGTGCGCTGAAAACATGAAAGACGAGGGTTTTCATTTTTGGCCTCTTTAACAAAAAGGACGGCCGCAGCCAGAATAAAACCCGTGTCCTTAAGCGTTGTTCTACTGAGCCCTGTACGTATGTATGTATGCATGCATATAGGTATTTTTGTATGTATGTATGTATGTATGTATGTATGTATGTATGTATGTATGTATGTATGTATGTATGTATGTATGTATGTATGTATGTATGTATGCGTGTATGTATGTATGTATGCGTGTATGTATGTATGTATGTGTGTATGTGGGTATGCATTTACGTATGTGCATATGAATGCAACTATGTATGTATGTATGTATGTATGTATGTATGTATGTATGTATGTATGTATGTATGTATGTATGTATGTATGTATGTATGTATGTATGTATGTATGTATGTATGTATGTATGTATGTATGTATGTATGTTGATTACACGGTTTAACGCGCCGACGCAACGCAGGCGATGAGGCGGGCCGCAGTGGAGGGTTCCGGATTAATTTTGACCACCTGGGGATCTTTAACGTGCACCAAAATCTCGTACACACGGGCGTTTCTGCTTTTCGCCTCTATCAGAAAAGCGGCCGCCGCGGCCGGGAATCGAACCCGCCACCTCGTGCTCAGCAGCACAACGCCTTAGCCACTCAGCCACCGCGGCGGATATGTATGTATGTATGTATGTATGTATGTATGTATGTATGTATGTATGTATGTATGTATGTATGTATGTATGTATGTATGTATGTAAGCGCGTATGTATGTATGTATGTATGTATGTATGTATGTATGTGCGTATGTACGTATGTAAATACGTATGCGCGTATGTATGTATGTATGTATGTATGTATGTATGTATGTATGTATGTAGTACGTACGCACGTGTGCATATATCCATTACTTGTGTAATTGCTTGGGAATGAGGAAAGTGGTCACCATGAACGGCTAAAATTGCATGTTAAATACGCTTGTAAAGCGGCCTAAAAATTCATAAAATCGTCTACGCATTTCATACTTTAATCTCGTAAGCTATATAGATATTACCGGTCACTTCAATGCCCCTTTAAGGGACGCCAATTCAAGAAAGGCCAAAGTTATTGTTGTGTGGTGTGGTGTTGCCGTATTTAATAATTTTGCGCATCGGTGATGCCACCTAGACATGAGTTTATGTAAGTATACGATTGGTAAGCTGACGTACAGTGCCAGCTGTTGGTGTGAGTCGCCGCCGATGCTCCGACTACCGTCGTTGAAAATCCCCAACGCAGTGTCAGCACATTACGGGCTTGAAGATTTAAACATGCACCCCCATGTGGCGGTCCACACCCAGGGCTCACCACACGCGAATCGAACGCTTTATCACTGAGCTAAACGCGCTTTCTTTCCTTTTTGCACTGCGCTGCACAGCTAGACAGAATGGTGCAAACATAATATTCAATGTAATAATTTGGTCACTAATATTGCTTCCGTGCGTGTATACAACTCTAACCTTGCGAATTTTCGAGGCAGAAACGAAGTTACATGCGCGTTGAGGAGTGTAATGCAATGTCTCGGACTGTTTGGTCACACCAATGAGTAAGCGGCAGCGTGGTCATTTCGCTGCATTTCGCGAAAATAATGCGCAGTAATTTTTTCACGGATAGAGCGCGAACTTTCTTTTTTTGCATAGTACTTAACTTCGGCATCCTTTGTGCATAAGGATACCGCAGTTCTGGGGATAGAACAACATAATCTGTTCGGCGTACGAACAGTGTTCGTAAATTCTGGCACATGCCTCAGCTGCAGGCACAGAACACGAGTGGCAACTGAGCGCTCTTCCGTCCCTTTTGTGCGCTCCTCGGTCCAACTCGTTTCGGGTGCGGAATTATGCCGGCCATCATTCCCCGTGGTGCGTGCTATACACGGCCATATTCGGCCCCGCCGCGACGCGGGGAGGTTGGGCGATTCCTCGCGCCCACACACGTTCGGCACAATGACGGCGCTCGTCCGCCGACGCCAGACCGTCTCATAAGCGCGTGCAGTGATCCGCCGTGCGCCTGTTAATCCCTCCTGGCGTGCCGAACGTAAGCCGAGAGACGTGCTCACGCAACAAGGGCGTCACCGTCCGCTCGCTCCTCGCCCTCGCTTGCGACTGCGTCCGCGCGTTCCTTGCAGCGGCTTGCTGCCACGAGCGCGAGGAGAGCATCGCGTCGCCAACTTCGCCGATGCGTGGTCGGCAGCAGGACCGAGGGCCGGCTGATGGCCGCAAGGTCGGCCGCAAGGCCGCACCGGTGGCGGCCAGCACGTACCGGCGCCGCGGCGGCTCGCACAGCCTTGGCTCTAGCACACCGCGGGCAGATCTCATACCTTCGGCCCGTCGCGTCGAAGAACGCCACGCACGTTCTCTCTCATGCCTGTTGAATGTTGCCGGCGCTCTTTAATTGCTCAAATCATGATACTTGAGGGCTACCTGTCGGCAGATCCCAACCACCGGTACCACCCGGCGAGGTTACCAATGGGAGATTGCTCCTTTCTATATTTTTTTTATGAGGTTGCCTATCTGGAAGCCACCTGTAATCCCGTCAAGACGCTCGCACCAGCTCGGCCTCCGCTTGACGGCGTGCCCGGCGCCGGCTGTCAAGCACTGCGCTCTGCGCCCACTCAAATAGCTGGACAAGCATTATCACAACTGAATGCACGAACACGACGGGGGACAACCTCATGAGTAGCCGTAGTGCATGAATTCACGAGCCACTGCGCTTTACAAGCGTGCGCCTTCACAATAAAGAAAGAAAACGTTCGGAATAGCCTCCACAATAAATAAATAAATAAATAAATAAATAAATAAATAAATAAATAAATAAATAAATAAATAAATAAATAAATAAATAAATAAATAAATAAATAAATAAATAAATAAATAAATAAATAAATAAATAAATAAATAAATAAATAAATAAATAAATAAATAAATAAATAAATAAATAAATAAATAAATAAATAAAGATTGAGAACCAATGATGGAGTGATGACCGGTGGTGCAAGCAGAAATATTGCAAACAAAAGACGCTGCGGTTTCAAAGTGTGACACCAGGAGTCGGTAGGACAACGGTACAGGAAAAAATTGTTGCTTCCTTCCTCCTCACCGCATCCCTTCCTTCCTCCAATCTTATTTCGAATAGTGGCGAAAGCCCGTTACCCGATAATCGAGAGTGGCTCCGCCTCCAGAAGGCCTATATGGTTACAGACAATTCACTCACTACGGCGATAGCCGTTCTGGCGACGTTTTGCGGCATTTGCGAGGGCAGTAAATGAGCCCTATATTGAGAGTTTCGAGTGATTCCCACAGCCTTGCATGTTGAGGTAGTTGGAGCTCCTTCACCGCGCGCCGTCGGTGAGACTCCCCTTAGCGGTGGTGTCGTACTTGCCCGCATGGCACGCGGCAGGCGGCGGGAATCCCCTGCGAAAATATGACAGTTGCTGCGCAGCCTTATATAGCCTGTGTTCCGAAGGCGTTTCACTGCAAATGAACCTTTAAATGCCTCAGGCACACGCCTTCGTGGGGCCGAACTTGTGGTTGGTGGTACCGGGGCCATAGGTTTGCCTCAGCGCTGCGTTCATTCACCATCCCAAGAGTATGGCAGTGACATCCCACGGTTATTTCACAGGCCGGTAGACCTTGTTTGTCATAGAAGCCCGAAATGACAGGATGCAGGTACGAAGAAACATGAATCAACAACGGCATCGGTCTGAAGCGGCTATGAAGGGGCGTTATAGCTATGCTGTGCGGCTCCTACGCAGTTGCGTAGTGAGCCTTTGAATTTTTCATAATCCCCCTCCCACGCCAACTTCGCTACACATCATCATAGGGCGAACGCCATAGCATTCGCACACACTGCCTCTTTTGTGCACCTGCTCACTCGATACCTCCAACAGCGACACGGTCGCAGCCTCTTGGGCGTATTCTCTGAGGCCTTTCCAATGGACAATGGCGCCGAACAGCGCCGTTTTCTGCTTGGCTCCGTGTTCTAGCGCCTGCGTCGCAGGCCATCCAGAGAGCGCTTCATGGCCGGTGGAACGACGCTCGTTTGGCCCGGCGAGAGGACAATGAGCTGCAAGTGTCTGAGCAAACAGGAGACGCTCGACGACGCCTCTTCTGCACGGCAGCCGAACGGGGCGCTGATGGATGATCCTGACACGTTCCCGGCTCTGCCGTTCCGTCTTCACTCGCCCTCCTTTCGCGATAGCGCGCATCTTTTCTTCCGCCCCGTGGGACCACAAACACACTGTGGCACAATGCCTTTCCAGTGCGAGCAGGCGACATTAAGCGTGCTGCCGTTACCCCTCAAAGCGTTAACCCTGCAAAAGACGGCGGTGATACCTTAATATGGTTCGCTCCCATGTTTTTCTTGCAAAAGAACTTTGGCTTACCTGATTCATCCGCAGACGCTGAGCTCTTTTGGTTCTGTTCGGAACTTTTCGAGCGTCTTAAGCGCCTTGCTGAATAATAGCGTTTGCTTGAAGGTGCTACTAGTCCAAGACGAAGCCAGTGCAGCACTGTGGGTCATGCATAAACCACGACGATGATAAATCATCTTCAAGGGCGGGAGATTTCTCTTGCGAAAAGTATAGCTCGCTTCCGCGTTTGTGTAAACGCCAAACATGCCATCAGGCTCTGATGCTGTGCGTCGCGCGCTCGAGAGTATAGCAATGCACATGTACAAAAGCCCATCCTGCATAGAGTACCTTCGCGTTCAGGTCCCACAGTGAGCGAAAAAATAGAGGGCGTAATGGTGGTGGGTTGAGTGGGGTAATAGCCCAGGGAGCATCTCACCCTGGCTGGATCACTGTAATCAAATGGAAACACCACGTGCTGGCGGCTCCGTCAAATGTTCGCATATGAATTTCCTCTAGGAAGATTAGACGTTTCTCTAATTGAAATCACGTCTAAAAAATCACAAGAGTAATGTTACAAACTCATCTCCCGGCAGTCTCTCTTTGCACGGTCTTATTCGCGGCACAAACGTGGCTGCTCTCATGAACACTTGGACGCCGGTGGCAACACTTCAGTGCTCTCGAGCACCGATGATCAGCCGGTTTGTCGTGATTTCGGCACACGTTGATAATCCCCAGATTGTCTCAATACACATTTATCCCTATTTTTCTACTACGGCGTGCCTCATATCCCAGGTTTACGTTAGGTGCGTAAAACCCCTATTTAAATCATTTTGGCTGAACGATTGCGCTACTGAGGACGAGAGCCCGGGTGAACTTATCTGCCGTGGTGGCTGTTTCTCTGATACAAACAAAAATAGGAAACATCAGTGTGTACAACACTCTTAACAAAAAAGCTCGTAAAAGGTTAGTAACGGCTGTATTTACTAAGTCCTTACGGAGTTTACTACCCCCCAAACGGTAGGTAGGTCCTACCACTAAGTGTGGAACCGTTACTAGTCTAGACCGTGCCCTTAGTAACTCCTGCTGGTTTGATACTAACATTCACTGAAGTAATAAATTCTATGAATTATTGAACACAAAAACTACAGCTCTTTTTCCACACCAAATCACGATTAAAAAGTTCTTGCAAATCCACATGCTGTCTTGTATATTCTCACATTAAAATGCATAATTCTACAATAATCGCTACAATAGTTGATATTTACGACAAGCCCACCGATTCTCTCAGGGGACCTTTCGCTACTAGCTACAAAAGCAAGAAGAGCAGATGTATTTCTAAGGTAAATAAGTAACCAGGCGCAAACGTAACAGGACGCAGAAAGGAGTACACAGGACAAGCGCTGGACCAGCGCTTGTCCTGTGTACTCTTTTCTGCGTCCTGTTACGTTTGCGCCTGGTTTCATTCAAGATGCATTTCCAACTCGCCCAGCTTGCAACTCTTCTAAATAAGTAACTCGCTCTCCTCGCGCATCCGGTTGGTTTTCTTTCTCAATTCAGTCGTTGATTGTCCACGTGTGATAAGTGCGTGATGAATGTGTCGCGCTGCGCACTCACCAGATCCACATTGTTACGCGTAGATTTTTACTAGGTCATGCATGACCAGTTAGTAAAAGCAACTAAGTACATAGTCAATACTGGGACAAGTAACTGGTTAGTGTTCTGTTAGTAAGTGCGCCGACCTTTTTTTTTAAAGTGAAGATTGCACAGTGTATCCAAAGATCTCCAAATGATCTCAATAATTTAGAAGCCCTTCACTACGGCACACTTCATGGTCCAGGGGAAACCTTGGCGCGTAAACCCTGCAATTTAAACAAAAAGTTGCACGTACACGACTATACACGTTCGACCAACTACAATCCGTACACACATTGCAAGCAGCTGGGCCAGCAGCGGATAGCACTCCTCGCGACGCTTCGAATAACAGAAAGCGCATTACCGAATCCAGCATTCATCTTCAGTGGAGAACAGGCTTCTGAAATCTGAAAAACGCATACAAACATCAAATTTACAGGCCGTCACAAACACTGCATTGAAAGGTAACTGTGGCAGGCCCAAAGGCTGTACAATACGCAGGTAATAGGCGCTGCCTGTGAAACTACCCTGCCATAGCAGAGGTGGTTAAAGAGGGAATGGGAAATGCCCGACACCTCTTTGAAATTCATACTTGGGAGGCATGGACCGCTTTTGCGCAAGGCGCTGACTCCATCTTGTGGGCAGCACTCCTCTCACACCTGCACCTCGTGCAGTCCGATGAAAATTGAACCGCCACGTAATAGGCCAGGCGTCCGGCCGAACTGTTTCAATAAACGCTCATTATCTCTCTGTATCTTCATGTGGACGACTTTCCAGGCGAGGGGTACTTTACTTCTGATGAAAGAAGTTTAGTAGTTTCATGTTAGGTCAATTGCATGCGTGCGCATTGAGCACGGAAAATTCAGCTGATTAAGGGTGTAAAATCAGGCCGCCGCAGGTGAGAAGATGACTGCTGCAGCTGAACCAACGAGTTGGCGTCATGGAGTGTCGACTAAGCGCTCCCAGGTCCAGCAATTGGTTTTCGTTTACAACCTACGAGCCATAAGGTTGAAATCGCGAATTAATTCATTAGCTTTCTAAATTATTTTTTGTACCTGGAATATTGCGGCACTCACTCACTCACTCACTCACTCACTCACTCACTCACTCACTCACTCACTCACTCACTCACTCACTCACTCACTCACTCACTCACTCACTCACTCACTCACTCACTCACTCACTCACTCACTCACTCACTCACTCACTCACTCACTCACTGATTAATGCAGCTCAAGGCTTAATATCAATACAGTACAGGGAATTCAGGGCCTAAAGGATAAAACTGTCATCAATATTTTGCGCACAATATTTAAACTTCGTCGAAAAATATTCACTTTGAGCGTAAACGGCTGCCTTGTCAATAAAATATGATGGACATGTCATAACCTGAATCATTTTTTTAACACACAATATGTCTACACGCTCGTTTCTACGACAAATACGACAGATGAGGTCGCCATATGTCAAGTGTCTACTTACAGACTCGAGACACAGTTAAAAAACACAAGTTCGAGAGCACCTCCTTGCCGGAATTTTAACCCGGGACCGGGCGATTCTGCGCTTTATACTTACCGACTGAGCTATGAGGAGAATTGGTGTGCGCGATAATGAACAGTTGAGGGTCATTAGTACGTAAGTTTATATGGTGTCAGATAACGTCTATAAACGGAAAATAACTCCACACATCTCGTGTCACACCGTATTCACATAAATATATGAACTAAATCACGTGCGAAAAAGGCGTTTCCGGCGCAATAAGTGATTTATGCGAAGCAAAAATCATTTCAAACTTCGGCTAGGCTGCGTCTCTGTGGTCATTGAGAGGAGACACTGGAGCAACTGTGGCGTCTCCCATTCGTGATAGGAGGGTTGGGCCTGTGCGTGCGCCAACGTACTGTTGCTTCCACGAGCCGTCAGACCTTCTGGAGAACATAACCTTGCAGAGAAGTGAATATAACTTGCAATGTAAATATGTTAGTAAATACACGCACAACGCTGTCCCTGCGTCCATAGTAAATTTCAGTTTCCAGAATAAAATAAGGTACGTGTGTTTAATCATGCCCACGATAGCTGGGAACTGCATAAAACTTCACAAGCTAGGGGAGTTGAAGTGAGGAGCGGCGCTGCGCGTCAGCTAAAGACGTGAGTACACCTGCCGGAATCGGGTCCACATTGGTCAACACATGTTATGCTTTCCGTTTTCTGTCGGCATGATCAAGCTAGCATACTTTTTGAATTTAATTTCAAATGACGCAGTTGCAGCAAAGACGTCGCTCATGCTATACAAGCTGCTTGCCTTAATCGGAGAGAAATAGACGTAATAATAAGTATGTTTTATTAGTAGCGCCATCGTCTGATATTGTTCGTCTGCATAAGTGAGTAGACAAAATGGCAAGTTTGACATGAAAGAATGAAAGAACATCCTCTTGGAATTAACCATTGATGTCGGGTTCCCGAAACTAGTAAGAGGTACGAGCCGCTTGTTACACCCAGTTACCCACCCTTTTTCCACTTTGTCCGCGTGGGTATCAGGGCGCAAAGTCACCATAGTGGGCAGCGTGGCGTACCGTTGGCGCCCTCACAAGCATCGTGTGCGCTTGATCCGGCGCCGTCGATGCACGGCCCTGTAAGAGAAGTAAGCCTGTCGCAAACGGGTCAGCGCTGATGGCCGCGCACAAAATGCCTTCGCAACAATTGTTTGCGTGTTGCCCAGGTACGACATAAGCGTGATAACCCCAACAACACTGCAGCGCATCAGGGCGCCCTATCGGCAGGAGCATGGCGCTTGCGTCGCACGATCTTGGCGATCGGACGAGCCGCGGCCGGCATGCCCCTCTGCCCCGATGCCCTCGTGGCACAAACGTGAAGCAAACGGATGAGCGTCTGGCAGCGTCCGCGGAGCGCGCCATGGCGCGCGGTCATCAACGTGGTCGTTACGAGGGGCTCCCGAGGGGGTCACAGAGACCCTGTTTGCAAATTCTGGACGCGGAGCGAAACGTGCTCCGGTTGCGAAGCCGGCTCCGAAGAATCAATAACGCCGTGTCCGCAGGGCCGGTGTTCTTGTTGGCCAACAAAAGCTCTCCCCACGTATTGTCTGGCCGACGGCACGGGGCAGCCGAGACACGCCGTTGTGCGCTGTCTAAGAAGTAAGTGGCCGTGCTCCGCCGCGGCGCCCTTATCGGCTGAGCTGCGCGACCATCCTTCTTGAAGCAGCCCGCCGGCCCCGTCGTCTGTCCGAGGGCTCACGTTGTGCGCGTCGTCCCCTTTGTACTGCAACCTGCTCATGTCAGCGTGACTTCGGGGACAGAGCAGCCTTTCATAATTCAGCCATTGCGAGCCGCTGCTGTATGCGCAAGTGCCAGGATGAGCGAGCAGCGGCCTGTCGTCTTTGTAGGGCCTCGGGCCAACAAAGAGGCTTGGCTTGACCGGACGTCGTTTCGGGAACTTGCCTCTGATGTAAGCCAAGGGACACTCAAGAGCGATGCTAAAAGAAGCGGAAAAAGTTACAGTTTATGCATAAATATATTGGCACATTAACGCAAATGGGACACTTGTTGCTAATGAAAAACGAATGCATGTTTGAAGGCCTTGCTTCATTGACTCTTCGACAAGCCGCGCTGCTCTGCACGCATGTTACCCTTCTACTGCGCCTTACAACAACTCTCACAACAACAAAAAACAAGGAAAGGACACAAATCTTATCACGGTCGTGACGGCAATAACTCCGGAAGTACTGCCACTGGAGGTAATTGCGTGAGGCGAATTCGAGAGCCGGATGGATGCGTTTTATTCGCTGAATTCTTTGATCACTGAGCGGTTAACTGGTTGTTGTGTAGCTAGCTTTTCGAAGGATGTTCTCAATGTTCTATCGTATCCCCAGCTGTAGTGCTCAAAAAGCCGACCGAACGGTAACTTAGTAGAACCATAACAGAAAAGTGATACTTCGCACAGAGTAAGAAGTCGACTTGGATATGAAAACTATAAGAAATCGTTGCACAAATATGAATAGTATTTGTGTAATTCGTTGTCCGTAGTTAGTGCCCATACATTTCAACGAGATCGTTTCACGGCTGTGGAACCTGGAAGAGCGACGTTCTAAACTTGCAACTAAGCACAGATCAAGCGTTCGCCTTCAGTATTATGTTTGCTAAAGTCGTCTCATAAGGCTGAATAACTCCAGAGTAGTCACTAGTGAAAGAACTGCGATGAGCCGGAAAGCTGCGCCTATGATTCCGAAATTATTGATGAGGAGTTCGACCACTCACCGCGTTATCCTCTGCATACAGGGCAGAATATGCGGTGTTCGTACAACTTGGAAGATAAGAGAGATTGGGGGGACGGGGTGCTCAACAAGTGGGCTTTTGCAATCAGCAGCTCCGGGCACAGGGTGCACTAAAACCTTTGTGACCCTGAGCCTGCTTTGTTACAGTAAACATTAATGACACATCGTTGTGTCCAAACGGCAAAATTTGAAAGATGATACGGTTCGACTCAAGTGAATCGCGAACGTCACGCTTGCCTTGCGTAACGTCACAATGCAAGGGACATTTTTCTAGCCAAATCGTGTGATGGGCCTCGTTAATGGCCCACTTTGTCCTTTGATTCCTCAGAGGAATCTTCGTTCGGGTGCGCTGTGGTGAAAGGGAACTACGGGTGTTCCGTGAAACGAAACAGTGCAGCTCGCATCAAAATTTATTGCGATCTTGTACGCACACGAACATGTAGATCTGAAATCTCAGCAAGGTGCGAAAAACAAACAAGCAAACAAAGGGCCAATTACGTGCAAAAGTACGCCCGTTTATGAGCTTGAATTGGTTTTAGCTGAATTTGAGAAAAGTGGAACGAATGTCGCCACGCTCAGCGCCACATTGACCGATACACATAGTTCAAGATCGTAAGGGGAGAAATATGCATCCAAAAGAATACATAACTCATTTAAATACCACACTAGGGTAAGTGATAGTGCATATGCTGAACTTCACGTGCACGGGGTTCGAATCAGCGATCACTTATATTCGACGTACACCTATACAAACGGACAGGGGAATCCGAAACAGATGCATCAGTTGGAGTGTACAGATGCACAGCAAATAACCGCGTTTCACAGCAGGCACAATCATGCACATCATGTGCCTGGTTAAACTCAACGCATGCTGTGCTTCCAGGTTGCCTCAGCACAGTCAAGCTTACTTTATTTACCCTGGGTAACCGAAACCGACACCTGCGTATTTCTAGTAACGGTGGGGAAAAATCATGACGAGCTATTCCGTTCTGTGGAGGCGAATGACGAGCGCAGTTTTTTGAGCGCACGACGCAGAGGTGACACAGAATCTAGGTGAAAGGTCTGGCGAAATTTAATCTCTCTTGAGCATTGACTGTGGTCATCCCCAAGAATGGTACGCGCGCACAATTTTATTTTAACTCTACTGATCGTGAAAATGGTGCCTGTTGATAGGTAATGTACCCAAGGTGCATATTCAAGTGATCAGACATATAATCTTTAGTTACCAATTATTATTTTAAACGGCTTGCGACTTCGGGGGTGGCCGTGTACCAACGTTTGTTCTCCTGCGCCTATAGCTAAGAACGCCTTGTAGAAAAGCATACATGTAGCCGTAGCCGTATAAGCTTCGCTTAAAAAGCCGCAGGCGGGTCGGGTAATACGTTGAGCGCAACACTGTCACGGTAAAAAAATTTAGTTAACATGTTGTCAGGCAAGCGTGTCGAAATCGGAGCATGATCTTTCTCTACATAAGAAAAAAAAAAGACGAGCTTTTATTGCCTGTACCTCAAAATGGAACATACCACGTGAAAATTATGGATGCTGGACCTATCCCGCGCGCCGTCACAAACGACACTTGCGGTAGCGGTAGGGTTTTCAACGAATCTTCCACGGCAGCTGGTGACAACACAGTGCTTATATGCTGTTTTCGAGAGCCGTTCGTCTCCTCTGTATGAAAGTATGCCACGACACAAATGCGGATGACAGCATGACTTGACTGACCATTGGCGTGGAAAAGCAGGTCGCGCACGCTCCTGTTGGCTATTCAGGGAGCGGATGGCCGCCCGCACCTGCGGCGACTCCCTCGCTGGCATTGTTCTTCATGCAAATGCGGAGGAAGTCATGCGACATTTCTAAGAGACGGAAGCGGACAGCTGTCCTTTTGTACGTTCATGCTTGACGTCAGTTCCCTCCTGGACACGTCCCGTGCCAGGCAAGCCACAAGCCACATAGCACGCTTCGCTTACCGCAGTATATATGTTAGAATCCGGCATGCACCGGCTTCCCACCGTATCTGCCGCTCACTGCTTGTTGCATCTATAGATACCACGTAGAAGGGCGGAATCGGAGCACCTCGAACGTTCCTGTGGTGCTCCGACCTGATTTCTGCGTGTGGCCGTTAAGATTAGGACGGAGTCAAAAGACTTTTAAGGAAGATAACAGGGCGAGGGGGGGGGGGAAGAGCGAAGATCAACTTGTGAATGTAACGATGGAGGCCAGTGGTGAGGACAGCAGGGTCATAACGCGAAGGTCTCCTGAATGCCGAAAGAAACGTTGCCCTCTGGTGCTTCTAGGCTCTGCGCGTAAATAACGAAACATGATGCCGATGCACAAAATAGAAACTACGAACACGAGAACATCAAGGAGCATGTTTTCGTCAGTGAACTTCATGGACAGCGTGCTTCAGATGTTAAACTGCGGCCTTCTTGCTCTTGCTACTGCTAACGATACCAGACTCCAGCGTGCTGGCTGGGAACGAGATAATCGCACCAATTATCAGCCAGAATTACATGCGTGGTCTTATCCATTGAATTTTTACTGGGGCAGTAAGGGACGCCCGGGAACACGGACAGATTTGTATCGCTACAATGCCTACCCGAACGAAATTTAGCCCTCGGCTTGCTGTGGCCCCTGGTGAAAATGCCTGTGTCGCAACCGACGGCGTTTGCCCCTTAGTTCGCGTTGCGCACCGATGACCCAGAAGACGCTGGCGAGGGGGTTTATTTCCTGCACGGCACTCGACACTGCAGGCACAAAAAGCTACGGAGCAAGAATATTTTTTTCGAAGCTGAAAGTGCAGTCGCAGTGGCTGCGAGCGAGTGATTTGATGACATCACAAAAAGACATTGCGGAAACTCCGAAGTAAGACTTGTCGAATAAATGCTTAAGCCGCTCTGGTATGCATCGATCCCATTTAAAGTGGACTTCACTACTCCACACATGCGCATTGCATGAAATACATTTTTTCGGGTGCAGTCTTACCAAAGTCGGAAGGCCCTTCGGCCTCTTTATTAAATACCTCCATCGTATGCATAGACACCTGTGTATCCTTACAAAACAATACGTATATGCCGAGCGCCTCTAATACCGGCTTTCCTACCATGTATAAGGGCTTTGCTGGACAGACATTTTTCAGGGCAAACATAATAGTTCTGATGTCGAAGTACGATGACCCAAGTGCTTAAAGGAGCCATGCAGGCAAGACGCAAGTTCGATTAATCGAAAGATTGCCTTGTTAGAATCATACTGACCCAACTTTTAACGAAAACGTCGCTGAAATAAGCTATATAACTACGAAAAAAGGGAATGGCCACGCGACCTACTAGCTCATTTCCTGCAACAGAACCTCTGATGTCATATGCCTGGCTCTGCGATTGGCTGAGGCCGGCAAAAGCAAACGCAAATTAGGCAGGGCTTTATCAGCTTGCCGAACGAGCTATTTGCGCTTCAATTTAGGGCAAATTCTTTTTTATAGCAGTAATAATTGTGAGGTAAACAGTGGAAGTTATGAAAGTACACGTAAACATAGAAGTATCGATGCGTACTGCTGTTGGAACTGCGCGCACTGTGCTTGTTATAGCTGCACAGCAGTGCTGCGCTTTGGAATTGTCTCAGACGACACTGGCCGATTTGCGTACGACGGTGCCTTATGTGACCATATTTGTCCTGTGACCATATGTGACCTGTTCTTGTGGTGTCCTTGCAGACATCACGAAAACACGTTCTGGCGGGAGAAGCAAAATTTTAACTTAAATTGATTAATTTCTCAGGGAACAAAGCATCGTTTGCTTCCAGACAATCGTTGGGGGCACTACAAAAAAACATCTTTCGAATAAAACAAACTTGTATTTTGTCTGCATGTCCCCTTTAAACACCTCCATGAGATCCCATGTATCCCTATAATACGCTCTACAAGGGGCAGGGTGCTGAGTCTGATGTTTGAGTATGATTGATGACTCAAGGGATTGGATTGTATTGGAAAACCTTTATTTGTGCCTGCAGTGAGCACTCGCGTGCTCCGACGGCCTTTCATTTTGTCTCCATGAGTCCCTTATGTATCCTTGCAGAGCACTTCAAATCATGGTAATCATAAAGTAGGCTTCACTACTATACACAAGTGCATTGCTAGGAACACATTTTAGGGGTAATTTAAAGTCATATCAAAACATGAGGGTCCTAGTACATTTTATTAATGGCATCTTCGTATGCGCCGAAACTGTGCCACATCGAGCGTTACAAACGAACGAACAGACAGGCTTCCTCATTGGGTGCGCATAGAATGGCTTGAGCATTAGAGCTCCGATGGAGGCAGACAAGGTAACAGTGCCTGACGGCACGCAATGCAAAGGTGGCGCTACGGAGGAAGGCAAGAAAATAAACTGTAGAAATTCAAGGAATGCCGAATGAATTGTTAAACCACTCCGCTATACACCGAGCCCCGTAAGGTCGGCTTCCCTTTAGCCCACCCATGATTTTATGCATGCATACTGGTGAGACCTTTTTTACGGGCGCCATATAATCAGTCTGACACGAAAGTACGGAGGTCACAGATCCCTTATTAAATACCTTTATAAGGGACCCATGTATCCCCACAAAGCGATAAATTCCGAGCCCTCTTCAAGTTCCCTTGATCACTACACACAATTGCTTTGCAAGTAAAACGGTTTTTCCGGTGCAATGTAAGAGGTCTTGTTCAAAAATATGAAGGCCATAAAGAACACACCCCTTGCATTCCTATAGAGCGCTATACACCGACCCCTTTAGTGTCGGTTTCTGTACTATACACAAATGCATTGCTGGGGGGGACACGCTCTGATCAGCAGTATGAGGGTTCTGATATCAAAATAGCGATGCCCTAGCGCATTTTATTAATAGCATGTTCATGTGCGGGGAAAGGGTGACACGCCAAGTGTTGGAGGCGGACAGACGGGTTTCCTCTTTTAGTTCGCACAGAAATGCTTAAGGATTAAAAAAAGCTGCGGGGTGCTCGCTTTGTCGGCGCTTCCAAGCAGGCGAAAAGTGCCCTGTCCATTAAGTGGACCGATTCGCATCTTTGCAAGGTGATTTGATGGACAGGTTTCCGTGTTTTATGGACGCACGCACAAGGGCATGCAGGTTACACCATCAGTTGCATCAGGGCTGGTTTTGCCTTTGATTTAGTTCCGCAAGAAAGCCGGTCTTCCTTAAGGTCATTTCGGGCTTTTGCTACGCTCACATTGAAGTACAACGGAGTTTCCCGAGTAGCTTTTACTTTGAAAAAAATCACCATCCAAACGTGTATGTAGGAATATCAAAGCGTTCGTGGGCAAGGAATGGATAACAGTTTAAAAGAGAGAGAGAAAAAAAGGCCCTGGCGAAGCAGAATTTGTCCGCTCAGTGAAACTGGACAATGACTGTTCGCTCTTCTATTATCTTCGAACGGCGATATGAAAGTACAGTAATCCCTCGTCAACTCCAAGGCGTAAAATCCGCTGAAAATTTCGAGATAAGCGGAGTTTCGAGTTAAGCAAAATGCCGAAAATTTGTGGCCATGTCACATAAACAAAAGATACAGGGCTGTAAACAAAATCTCCACTGAAGAGGAAAGCTTTTGTAGTAGAGGCAAAATAATTCGCATGAAAAACAAATTTTCAGTGATTCGGAAGAAAGAACTGCGTTACTCTCGCCCCTCTTTTGCGTTCGCATCTGGTACTAGAAAAGCGTTCTCGAGCTTCTCAATGAATCGCATCAATTCTTGGCCGCCACCGCTACATTCTACCTCGTTGCAAAGAAGGCGCAGCATGTTTCTTGTGTTTGCCGTTGTAGGCACCTCTGGAGGCTCCACATCCGCATGATCAGCTGCGTCGTCCGCATCCATCTCAGCATAGTAGGCGTCGGACAGCATTCTCGTAACGGGAACATCGGCCTCGTACAGCGCGTACTCCGCGTAAATTTGTCGTTCACGACCGCGTTCGGCGCGTAGTGGGAGCTATGTGTCCGAACGGACACCTTATCAGCTGCCTGTAGCGGACTTTGCCTTGTGGTCTGTCTGTCAACATTTCGAGATATCCGTGGTCCCCCTATAAAACGTTTCGAGATGAAGGGGAGTGAATACATAGCTCCTATGGGAGGTAAATGTACAGCGAAAAAGTTTCTACTTAACCGATATTTCGGGATATCCGAGTTCGAGTTAACGAGTGATTACTGTAGTTGGCCACTCTTAACCTAGCGTGTTAACTCGGTTGTGCAGTTTTGTTATGTTCATTTCGCATAGGCATGTGCGTAAGGACTGTTCAGAGCTTAAAGTTAGTGTTTATTTAAAAAAATACAATGACAAGCTACAATTGTGTTGTTATACAAAAAGCGGCCCCAACGTTTTAAGGCAGTGAGCGGTGCTTCCTGTGATAATACATAATGAAAAGCGAGCAAAAGTGAAGAACTTCACACGTGGGTTCGAATTGCACTCGAAAGACATGTGAACTAAATATTTATTTATTTATTTATTTATTTATTTATTTATTTATTTATTTATTTATTTATTTATTTATTTATTTATTTGAATACTCTTAGTGCCTTTCAAACATAGTAAAAAGGAACTGTAATGAGGGAATGAAGATATTACAAATGTCCGTTTTGTTTGACGCGTGATCTGAATTGCTGGCGGCCAACTGCTAAGCGGGATACGAACTATTAATGTCCTGTCATGTAAATATTACTAGCGTTAGATATTCAAAATTTTATGTAATCTTCCGTCAGATAAATATGTGAAAAAATTATGTAATTTCTTTCTACGCACGTGAAGCTCCGTCGATTTTGAAGGGCCATGCAGACAAAACACAAGTTAAGTTCATTAGAAAGATTGCCTCATTAGAATCATACTAAACAACAGCTCATTTTGAAGCAGTTACACTCGCGTGTGTCCAGAGGCGAACCGACCCAAACTCTCCGTTACCCAATCCCGTATTTCTTGTTCACCCTTCCAGAGACACAACGCAAATGCGACCTCCAGCAAACTCGGGCGCCTCGTGCACTCTCCGTGCGCAAGAAAACGTTCTCAAGAGCGCAATCAAACGCGCAACGTGTCGGCCCTTGCAGCCAATCAAAAACACTCGGTGTATACGAACGCAAAGGTGACGCCGTGGTGACGCCTACTGAAAGGACTGCAGACAGCTCTTGACGGCGACCAACTCATTCACAACGAACACGTCCTCTGTGGCGGCCAAATCCGGCCGATCTGCGCAGCGCGGGCGACAAGCGTGGCCCCCTGGTCGGTCGCCCCCGCCTGTGCCGCCGCCGGCGTTTTTGTACAGGCGGTGCCTGCGGCCGTTTTGGGCGCGCCGCTGAAGAACAAAGCCGTAAGAAATGAACAGAAAAACTGCCTCGCAAGGCGTCCCCCTTTCTTCGCGCTGACAGCAGCGCAACAGCTTATTTGCTGCTCACTTTGCGTTTTGTCTTCACGAATGCACGGAGCGGGCGCGTTTCCGGCGCTCACTGACCTCCTGAGGCGAGCGAGGCCCGATTGCGAGGCGAGTGGCTGTTTAAAGAGGGAGCCTGGGAAGCGGGGTCACACACACGCACACACTGTGCGGGCATACTTTTGCAGGCTTATTCGCTGCACGAGGCTGTAAGCAAGCAATGTAGATACATACGGGAAGGTTTCCGTACGCCTATCTGCATGAATAAAATACGATACCGCTTACGGCAGCTGTTTCACAACGTACACACCTACTTCGGTGGCGTAAATAATGGATTAAATGATGCGCTCCCCCCTCCCCCCCCCCCCGAATAAAGTCGTAGTGTTTTGGAATTTATTGTAAAGTCAGTTTTTTTTTTTCGAATTAGGAGTTTAACGTGCCGAAATTTGGGTCAACCTTCGCGCTATGAGATGCGCCTTAATGAAGAGGTACGGACAAGCCGTAGCCTGGAAGTCAAGCTACTTGATTGTTTTTATAGTTATAAACGTTTATGTGACCAGCTGAAGAACGAAATGCTTTTACTGCTCCCCCAGTAAAAGGTTTATGCTATTTACTCTCTCAAAGGATTTGGTTAGTATCATATAGCATTCCGAAACGCCAAGGAAAGCCCTGGGGAAGTACATATTGTTTTTAATACATATGAATAAGAATGAATGATGAGAGATAAGGAAGAACACCGCCACAAAATATGCTCGCATCTGGTCGGAACGGAACCCACAACCGTGAGATAACCGAACTGAAGCATAGCTGCACCGGTAGTTCAATGGGTACAACATCGGTCGCGTTATTCGAAGATTGTTGGTTCAGTCAGGTAACTTTTGGTGCATTTTCTTAGGCATCAACTCGAAACCTGATTTTGTCATAAGGCAGAACAACAAACGCATTAGCGGGACATTCCTTGACATTTTTTGCAAATCGATTTGTTTCGCTTAGTCATTCAGCGAGCCTCCGGAATCCGGCTGCCTCGGTGCCACAGTATATAGCGTCAGGGGATTTACGGCCAGAGAAACACACTCCCCGGGTGGGACCCAAACCCAGGTCCTTCGAAGTAAGCGTTCTATACCATACCAACTAGGCTACCGGGTAATCAGTACTCCCACCCATTTTATGGTTTCTTTAGGTGAATGTTACCGTTTCCACAGAAACATCGAAGGCGCACAGTTTCGGTTTCGCATGTGGTGGTGCAATGAGCTCCAGCTACCAAGGGGATCGTATAGGTGGAGTATTGACGTTGTTCTTGTTACTAAAATTGATTGCGTTCTATACACGTTGCCGGTTGTAATTTTCTCTGTTATTTGTTTCTGGTTTATAAGGTGCGATATAAAAAGCACCACCTGGCACCTTATGCCGCAACCCAATGACCAAATCCACTGAACGAACAAGTTGGCGGAGCGAAGCTATACCCGGGCTAAGAGGCGCGCCGCAGGGGAGGGCTACGGAACAATTTAGACGACCCGTGGATTTCAACGTGTGCCGAAATTCTACAGCCTTCGTTTTCCGCCTACATCAGAAAAAAATCACGCCATATCCACGGAATGAATGATGATAAGTGGGGCGAAGCTCGAGAGGGGGAGATCATCGGTAACCGTAACTCTCCCGTGAAAGTTCGCCCATTACATCATTAAGAAAGACGTAAGACCGTACATTGTACAAATCAACTTTTATTTTCGGAGTCAATGCTCCCAGGCCCAGACCTGGTGAAAGACCCCGCGCCATCGAGGACTACCCCGCACCTCCACCACAATTTGTCACGTAGGATGGGACACAACGGTAAAGAGAGAACTTTTATTTAGGGCGAACTTGTGCCCGAACAAGACGAGAGGAAACGAGCAAAGGTCCTTGCGTCTCGTTCGATCTCCGAGAACGACTGCCTGCGTTCGTGGCGTGATCTCTTGCGTGATCTCCCCCTCGCAGTGCACGTGCGCTCGCGCCTCCGTTGGCGAACACAGACAAGCTCGCGCTCCCGGTGCCGAGTTTGCGCTGCCGGTTGCAGCCGGTTCTTGCGCGTGCAACGCGGCCCACTTTGCGACATCTCCGAAAGCATGCGGCGGTCACATACCACGAGACACAAGGGATGGACAGACCCATGGCTTTAGGAGCTTCGCCCCTAAAACGGCGGCCGTGGCCCCGTGTCCTCGGGCTCAGCACCACGTCTTAGCGAGTGAGCCGCCGGGCGTCAATGAAGCATCAACATTCAGTTTATGTAAGCACGACTCTTCAACCCGCCGCACTGAACTAAGGAGCGCATTTACGGGGTTTGGTTATCAGTCTTGGCTTGCATGGGGAGCTCGTATAGCATATTTAAAAAAAAAATTGTCAGCTGGCCGAGCTGTTAAACGTTTCACCACGCCCTGCTACGCGTCATGATGATGGCCCGTTTTTTTCTGAGAGTATGACCTTTCGTGGACTTACAGCCATCAAAAGAAAGCAGGTTCTGTATGCAGTCAGTCAGTTGCTTGTATTGAGTGTGTCAGGAGGAAAGAAGGGTCCGAGGAACTGTGTCGGGTTTAACAGTTTGCAACCTTGGATATGGGTAGGCCGCCTTATGCGGCCTGCAATCTCTGGTTAGTAATGAAAAAAAAAAAACAATATATTCATCCGAGGGCTACCCCAGGAACATACATTGACTGAATCGAGTAAAATTCCTACTAGATTATTGCTACGAGCTCCTCCAACTCAACGGCGCTGTATGAGCTTGTACACAGTTTCACCGCCAAGCTGCTGTGCAACGCAAGGAAGGCGTAGCCGTCCAATTGCGACCACGATGATTCTGAACGTGTACTGAGCGTGTACGTGCAATAAGATATCGCAAGCCGACAGAATACTTCAACGACCAGATGTTGTGCAGTTGCTGTCTTTAGGTAGTTGCCTTGAACGAGAGTTATGGCGGTTTTTGCTTTCCAATTAGCAGTGATAGAGCGTTGTTTTCAGACAGCGGTTAAAGAAGTCACGACGAAAAAAACAGCTTAATGAACGTTGTATGGTTGTATATTCCTCGTTTCGCATAAATATGTGACGTTAATTTGTTAGTTTACTTGCATTGTTCGCAGCCATACTTCCCCCATCGAGACCAGATTACCGATGAGCTTTATTTGTCTCGAAAGGAAAATCATTCTAAAAGAATAATGGTGTCAGATGATAATGGAAAGTGTGAGACACTCGAATATCTTCGCGAACGTACCGCTCACGCGACCGTGGCGGTGTGCGCAAATGAATGGCGCCTGACATGTGTTTTACCTGAAAGCGTCAAACTGTGTGATGTTGGCATTCTGCGTGCATTCATTCATGATCTGGATACAAAAGCGTTGGTCCCTAAACATGCCGAGTGCACGCCTGCATAGCGCTTACACGCACGCCATCAGATCGGCCGTGTCGTATCTCTGTGTGAGCCCGCGGTAACGAGCAAACAAGCGAGGCTGTGGAAGCAGGCGCAGACACGTCTCAGTGCATATTCGCATTAGCCCCATTTTGCTCACATTATCGCGCCGCGCTTCAGTGCGCTGCGACGCGCGGTCGCTCGGCCGGTGATAATCGGCGCAGAGCGGTGCGCAAGTTTCGAGACCGCAAGCAAGCGCCGCGGACGCATGCGGCGCTATTGCGTCGGCATTCGTCGTCTGAAAGCGCATCATCGCGGTTGTCTTTGCAACGGACGATGCGCTTCAGGCAGACGGCAGTCGGGTGCGGCCTGCGGGTTCCTGTTTCAGCATTTTGGTGATGAACGCTAGACCTCGAAGGCCGAGTACCTTTCTGCGATAGAACCCGTCCCGAGGTCGTAATAGGAAGCCGCGTATCCGGGAAGAAATATTATACACGTTTGCCTACTGCTGCAGGAAAACGCCCGCCGAGATGTGGCGTTCAGTGAAGGGGCCATATATTCTGCATGTGTCTTCACCACCACCGGCTTTATAGATAGCGACCTGCCCATGCGCGCCGATCTGCGTGCCGAATTTGTTATTGCTTGTTTGGTTTTTATTTTTAGTTCTTTCCGATGCCACTGCACCGGCTGGCGCTGCTTTTAATCCTCATTTCTCCGGTGTATACGCGTTTGCTCGGCCTAAGCCATTGTTATTTTGTCGTTTTCTCGGTCCGTTGTGCTCATTCTTCGCCGATTCCCACTTGGGCGCGTGCACATCTTCTGTGGGCTTGACGATGGGCTCAAATAAGTGTTTTTGGCGCGAAATTATTACTTGGCTGAGCTGGCGAAAGCATGCACACAGCCGGCGTCCACCGAACGCGTACCCACTCGGATATCGTCCGAAAAGAAGTGTCCACAGCTGCTAACCATTTGTAACGCGTTTCATGGCGCTCCACGCGCTATAGCGCGCATATCTTAAAGAATAGCCTCCCCCCAAATATTCAGCGCGTTTCAACAACAAAAAAATCAACAGAAAAAATTAACACGAAGAACCACTTTGCGCGTACTTTTTCATATACTGCCACAAAAGAAAAAAAAAAGGAATAAACACTCAGCGCGCGGTCAATTACCATTAGTTTACCACGCATCGCACGAGTATATAACAAAAAAAAAAACTGTGTGCGTCAGAAATTTTCTGCGCAGTCTTGGTTGACCCTCAACTTCTGTGCAGGCAGTGTAGCAGTAGCATGAATAGTGATTTTTTGAAAAAGTAGCCGCAGTGAGTCTGACACCGAGGTTGTAGGCTATAGTCGACTTAATTAAGCAGGAGCACGGCCGCTGGATGGGAGCGTGAGTGTGCCCTTCATCGAGCGGCCGTGTGAGGAGGCTCAGCGACAAACCAAGCCAAAAGAAATGCTTCCGAGAAAGGATATGATGACATATCCTGCAATGTTTTTGCAACGTACTTTCAGTGAACAGATAATACGCGATGGTATTTGTTGCGTACAGCTGAACAAGCCTGGCAGGTGCCAGGTAAAGGTTCCGATCGCTTCGGTACGAAGGCAGTGGCTCAAAGCGATATCCCGAAGATTACTATGGTTCTCACCACAAGCATTTAGCGGGACGGCTGCCGTACCAAAGTTTGCCACTTGTTGGGCTACCCCGATGGAGCTCCTACAAACGCGGCGCTCTGTTACGGCGAAGGCGCCGCAGCCTCTGAAAGGGTTACCGTCGATCAGAGCTCGTGGTTGGGGAAAAACATTGTTTTCCGGCAAGAATGAAGCGCTTCCACGCACGGATGGGCGGCCCTGTTGGGATGTTTCTACAAATCTGAGCCTTCCCTTTGCACTTTTGCACGTGCATAAACGAGCTTCACGTCAAAAGAAAGTTCCCCGACGTAAACCGAAAGTAGACAAAGTTTTTGCATGCCTAAATGAACGAAAATGCACGAAAATAAAGAATGCCAACCGAGCAGGCGGAAATGGTAGCAGTGTAGTTTGCTCGTATGCATTGACGTTTGCATAGCAAACAAACGGTTCTATTGACTTAACCGTTAATTCTCTTTGCTGGCTGGTATTTTAGGTAGTCATCTGTAGAATCAGCATTAATTGGTGCGACCGCTACTTTTTCTGCGAAGAGTATCCGGCCGTACGGCCGCACTGCGACCGAAGCGAAGCTGCGAGTTTGGGGATTAAAATTAGCCCCATCTGACGGAGCGCGCCCTCCCTACACGGCAGTCTTTTGGCACGCCGGCTCCCATTATCTGCGGTGGCGACGGGCAGGTCGCAATCCATAAAGCCGGTCGGGGTCTTCACAACCATAATTGGCGCTCCGCTTTCATGATTATTCATACTGCGGTACTCAGTCGCATAATAATAATAATAATAATAATAATAATAATAATAATAATAATAATAATAATAATAATAATAATAATAATAACAATAATCAACAACAACAAGAGATAACTCAAGTCAACTGCAGGATGAAGGCCTCTCCCATTGTCCTCCAACCGCTCCTGTCGTGCGCTGTTCGAGTGCATTCTTTGTCCGGCCGCTTTTCTGATGGAGGCGATCGACGCCCGTGTGCACGAGGTTTCGGCGCACGTTAAAGATCCCCAGGTGGCAAAACTAATCCGGAGCCCTCCACTACGGCGCGCCTCATCGCCTGCGTTGCGTCGGCGCGTTAAACCCTAAAATCAATCAATCAATCCATTCTTTCTCCCCGAATTTTCTTATTTCATCCCTTGTCGTGTTATTGGCCTTCGCCTCCTCCTATACCCGCCTCTTGGTGCTCACCGTTACCCTTATGGTCCACCGGTTGTCATTTGGTCTCACTACATAGTCAGCCCAAGTCTGTTTCTTTTTATTTTATTTCAACTATGATATCTTTTACTCGAGCTTGTTCCCTGATCCAGAAAGCTCGTTTCTCGTCCCTAAGCTTTACTCCTATCATTCTACGTTCCATGGTCCGTTGAGCCGACCACAGTTTGCTTTCCAGTTGTTTAGTAAGGCGCCAGGTTTCCGCTCCATACGTCATCACCGGCAGGATGCATTGGTCGTATATTCTTGTTTTGAGTGATAGATGTACTGAATCAGACGCTTTTCCTTATTTGGGAGTGCTTGCCGAGTGCTCCCCTATTCTGCGCCGGATTCTGCGCCGGATTTCTCTGTCGTGATTGGGGTCAGCATTAACCATATGTCCGAGGTAGTTATATTCTTGTAATTTTCTAGCACTTCGTTATATATGCTGAAGAGGGTGCTTCGAGGGTGCTTCATTCATCATAACTTTGGATTTATTCGTGTGTATTTTTAGCTCCGCGGCCGTGCTTTCTGATTGCAGTTTCTCAAGAGTTTTTTGCAGGTGTTCTGCAGTCTCACTTAGCAAGACTATGTCCTCTGCAAACCTCAAAAAGCTAAAGTGTTCTCCGTTTATCCGTAATCCTATGTTTTCCCAGTCAAGCTTTCTGAATACCCCTTCCAGACATGCTGTGAACAGTTTTGGCGGGATGGTATCTCCCTGCTTTACTCCCTTTCGGATTCGGAATTTGGCGCTTTGCTTGAGGAGGGTTATCCTACCCGTTATCCTCCCTTACAAATGGCGTCTAGAAGCCTTATGTAGGTCTCTTCTATTCCCTGGCCTTTTAATGCTTCTAGCACTACTGTGGTGTGTACCGAACCAAACGCTTTTTCATAGTCTATAAAGGCCATGTAAAGGAGTTTAGTGTACTCTGTGGATTTTTTGACGACAGGGTGGGATCCATTGTTGAGCATCATTTCCTAAACTCAGCCTGCTCTCTGGATTTTTCAGATTTAGGCTATCACTTATGCCCTTATGTATTACGTTGGTAAGCAGTTTATATACAACTGAGACTAGACTGGTGGGTCCTTAATTATTAAGGTATTTGGTATTTCCCTCCGTATGAATCAAAATTATGTTGGCGTTTTTCCAGACTATGGGAACTTCAGCATGACTGGCTTCACGCTTAGTTTCTTACTTTTTAGGAGTTTCCTTCCTTCTCTTTAGAGATTTAGCATTACTTTTCATCTAACCATCCTATGATCACTGCTCCGAATCTTGCCTATAGCACCTCTACGTCCTGCATAATACCTGGGTTGTGTTACATTGGCGAATGCGGCCCCGTACCGAGCTCCGTCGCCTCCCTCAAGTACTGGTAGCGTGGTGGACGAGCGACGAGCTAGTGCTGCCTTGGTGTTGACGAGAAAGAACCGAGAACAAAACTTTACTGATTCGGGCTACTGAGAGGGCGTATATATACACAGAAGCGGAAGCGGTTTCGCCGCCCCCCAGGCCTTTCTGTGCACATGGCATGAACAAAGTACAGAGACACAAGAACACTCTTTCCCGGTCTCGTGGAACCCGGCGCACGTTGAGTCTGAGAGAGAAGGGAAAGGACACATCTTCGCCGACGGCGCCGGCTCGCAGATTTAAGTCCCAACACGTAGAACAGTTGGTTTTGCAATTACCGCGTGCATGTTTCACCCAAAGGAAGGGCCGGCACGGCGGACACGCTCCTGCATGTCGTAGCTTGTTTGAGGAAGGGGGGCTTTGCCGCCAAGCACACGAAGCTTTCCCGCACTACACCGCACTTGTAGCACGCGCGCACAGGGTAACGGTGCGCTGAATCGTAACAGTTGTCACTTAATATTAAGTCAATTTCTTTTTTTGTTGTGTCATTGTGACTTTTCCATGCGCATTTCCTATCCTTTTCTGTGCAGAAGACTGTGTTCATTAACCTCAGGTTCTTTATCTCCGCAAATCTCACCGCTGTATATCCGCGACTGTTGCTAATGCATATTCCAAATTTCCCCACTGACTTTTCTCCCATCTGCTTCTTACCTAATTTTGCTTTAAAGTCTCCCATCCCAAGCGTGAACTAGTGTCCCTTCGCCACTGCTGATTCGACGTGATCGTAGAAACCGCTCCCGGCTTCATCATCGTAGCTAGCTCTTGGCGAATAGGCTTGTACTATCTTTAACCTGTACTGCTTGTTTAGCGTGATCACAACGGCCGCGACTGTTTCGTTAATGCTGAAAATCACCATCATCATCAACAGCCTATTTAGTCTACTGTAGGACGAAGGCCTCTCCCAGTGACCTCCACCTGCGTCTGTCCTGCGCTTCCCGAGTCCGTTCTTTGCTTCCAAATTTTCATATTTCGTCTCTCCATCGAGTTAATGGCCTTCCCCTCTTCCTAGTACCGTCTCTCGGTATTCTTTGTTGCCGTCGTAGTCCACCTGTTGTAAGTTCGTCGTACTACACGGCCAGCCCAAGTCCATTTCTTTTTCTTATTTTATACTCTGATATCTTCCACTCGAGTTTGCTCCCGATATCTAGACTGCGCGTTTCCTGTCCCTAAGCGTTACTCATATCATTACTCGCTCCATGGCACGTTGGGCGGATCTAAGTTTGCTTTCTAGTTGCTCAGTAAGGAGCCACGTCTCTGCTCCGTGTGTTATCACCGGCAGGCAGGATGCATTGACTAAATATCTTTCTTTTTAAGAATAGAGGTAGCTTATTTTTCATTAGTTGCGAGTGTTTGCCGAGTGAACCCCAACCCATTCCTTTTCTGCGCCGGATTTCTTTCCAGTTGTTGGTATCAGCACTGACCACCTGCCCAAGGTAGTTATATTCTTCAGACTGTTCCAGTGTTTTGTTACCTATGCTGAAAAGGACGCGCTGAGCATATTTATTTATCATTACTTTATATTTACTCATATTTATCTTCTGCCCCATGGCAAAGCTCCCTGATTGTAGTTCTTCAATCATGTTTTTGGAGTTGTTCTGCTGTCTCACTGAGCAAGACTATGCCGTCTGGAAACCTCAAATGGCTCAAGTATTCCCCGTTTGTTCGTAAACCTAAGTTTTCCCAGTCAAGCTTCCTGAATAGACTCTCCAGACACGCTGTGAACAATTTTGGCGAGAGGGTATCTCCTTGCCGCACTCCCTTTCGGATCGGGAACTCTTCGCTTTGCTTGTGAACGATTATAATGCCCGTGCATCCCTATATATGTCATCTAGGAGTCTTTGGTCGGTGTCCTCTATTGCTTGGTCCTTTAAGGCGTCCATCACTGCGGCGGTGTTTTTTTAATCAAACGCTTTTTCGTAGTCCATAAATGTCATGTAAAGCGGTTTGTTATACTCTGTGCATTTTTCTATTACTTGGTTGATAACATGGACGTGATCCATTGTGGAGTATGCTGTTTTAAACCCAGCTTGTTCCCTGGGTTGTTGTAAATCTAGGCTGTCGTTTATACGTTTAACTACTACCTTGGTAAACTGGGTTGTTGGAAACCTAGGCTGTCGTTTATACGTTTAACTATTACCTTGGTAAACAGATTGTATACAACTGATAGTAGTCTGATGGGAATGTTGTTTTTAAGATCTTTGGTATCTCCCTTTTTATGAATTAGAACTATGTTGGCGTTTTTCCAGGCTGCGGGTACCTTGAAATCCTTAAGCATTCTGAAAATAGTTCAGCAAGCTTTTCTAAGTATTACATCTCCACCCTCGTTTAAAAGGTCCATGGTTATGCAGTCTTCGCTTGTAGCTTTTCCGCTTTTAATGCCATTAAGCTCCCTTTTAAAGCAAAGCTTTTCGACCTCTACCAGCCAACGGTTCCTTTGTGGCGTGCGGAACAAGAAACTCCCAACGCGGTTGGGGAGGGGGGGGGTTGGAAGTTTGAACTCACGGAGCACAGTGTAGATGGCGCGGCGAATGGTTACCCAGCGTTCCCCGCTCGCACGTGCCTGCTCACACTGGCGGCTGCGTCGGCGGGATGGCTTTGTCGTCTGCTTCAGCGATGGTTGTTTTGGGCCTGTTTTGGCGCAGCTTCGCGTCCATTGCGCGCTTCCTTCGTACGGCTTGATTAACTTGTTCGACAGCACCTCCTGGGCAACCCGGACCCGACGGAAATAAGTAGTCGTAGGGCAAAGATACGTTAAGGATTGGTTTGCAGGGCGGGAAAACAAAATGTAGAGACCACATACAGACTTCTGGCCGCTAGAGAAACGCTACCTTTTGCGCACTGCTTGCCACGAATGGTACTCCGTTTTGTAAATTGGTGAATACAAATTCGGTTATGTTTTAGGAGGTAATTAAAAAGGTGAAAGGAGCAACTGGTTCTGATAAATAGCGATTATAAAACTTCCCACAGCTTTCTCGCAATTCTCAAACTTACTAAACTAACTAGTTTAAATCGGTACAAATGGGAATAACTAAGCTCACATGCCGACGTATTTCGGTGTCTGCGCTTGTGTCGCGCAGTGGTGTAGCCTCGAGCTAACATAACACATCAGGATGGCTAGGTTCCACGGTCTCAGCCTTCGAAAGACGCTCCTCTCCGTTTTCTTTCCGCCGACGCACGGCCGGGCTACAGCGGCGGCGTCCGCCGCTCTAGCCCAGCCGTGGCCGACGCTGCTGCTTTCGGGACGCCGCCCCCGTGAAACAGCTGGCAGAATCTCTGGTTTCACCCTATGTAGAGCCGCGTGTGGGAATTCAAGTGACGTCGCATGGGCAATCGCTGTAGGTGTCGTTTACAGCTCTGCTTTCCAACCACCTCACAGCGTGGATTGGAGCCAATTTTTTTTACTTCCTCTTTAGTTATTGGCGGAACATCGCAAGCTAGGCTTGTAGGCTCAGTAGTCCCCCTGGTATAACGTCGTTAGCGTATAGCCTGGTGGTAAACCCTTCCGTTATTTTAATGCTGAAAAAATCATCCATGTTTCCTGCTATTTCTCTGGGAGTAAGAATCCCGCCCCGCGTTCTTCTGCTCTTGAGGTCCTGGTGGCGCAGGAAAATGTCCGCTAGTCAGCTCCATGAAGCCTTCTTCTCTTCTTCCAGCTTTGCTTAACCCTATAACATCCCACTTAAGGTCCGAAAGCTCCTCTAATAGTACAGCTATTGGGGACTGAGGGCCGAAAGTTGTGTTGGTCAGTCATGGGAGGTGGCGGACAACTACTACACCAGAGTGGCCAGAATCTTTTTTGGTGAGGGAGTGCTGTTTGTGTACCTAATAGCCTTATTAGCATGGTTGAACCTATCTAGTGTAGCCTCTTAGGTATCTGGGATGGTGGTTACTTCCGGAGCAGGCAGCACTCGATACCTGCACGGGTTGTTGCCAGGAAAATCGTTTCCGGACAATACCGGTTAAGAATAAAATTTCACATATTGAAAGCTGCAAAAGTATATAAAGAATGCTTATACTGAAACATACGTTGGCGACGGATGAATGTGGGCGACATTGAGAAATAGAACAGGACTTGGCGCTGGTGCTTGGAGTTAGTTCATTCGGTTACGAAAACTTCGTCCACACTTCAAGAGCCCCACCTTCAGACCATGGCTTCATATAGGTCCATTTTCAATTTTGGGGAACACACAAAATTATCCACCCATACTGGAACAAACGCGCTGGTCCTTCAGCCAAGTAACGCGGCAATTACCCGCCGCGGTGGCTCAGTGGCTAAGGCGTTGCGCTGCTGAGCACGAGGTCGCGGGTTCGATTCCCGGCCGCGGCGGCCGCTTTTCTGATGGAGGCGAAAAGCAAAAACGCCCGTGTGTACGAGATTTCGGCGCACGATAAAGATCCCCAGGTGGTCAAAATTAATCCGGAGCCCTCCACTACGGCGCGCCTCATCGCCTGCGTTGCGTCGGCGCGTTAAACCCCTCAATCAATCAATCAATCAATCAATCAATCAGTAACGCGGCAATTGGCGTAGAAGGCTGGGCATTTCATATGTTGAATGTGGAAACTACAGGGCAGAAGTGTTTTCAAAACCAATCTAAGCAGTATTTCACTCATTATCATCGCGTCCCTTTGAGCTATTTGCTTACAGATGGTCTCGGCAAGAATCGAAAGAAAATCTCCCTCCACTTCGGTTCCCGGTGAACATTGCGCATTCACGACAAGAACTCGTCGGCCGTGCGTCTCCAAGACGGCGTGACCTCGGGCGGAAAAGGCGCCTCACGACACCCCGCACCGACACGCTTCGCCATTACACCACGACACGGTGATTCCCAATGCGATACGGCAATTTGCAAATCGGCTCGTCCACAGACGGATCAAAGTGGGACAACGAACTGAGGTCGGCAACGCTCTCGACGAAGCCCTCTTGGGCCGCCCTACATCTCCGCGCGTGCGCGTATACTGCCGTGGCAGTGGACGCCGCCTCCGAGCGCCGCTGATCTCGCACTACCTTCCGATAAGGCGCAGCAGCGCCTGTCTTGGAGAGAGCGCCTCTGGCGGAACGGCAATCGTGCACTGCGAAAAAGCGCCGTGTTGCAGCGCCGGGATGACTGGGAAAGTCGGCGAGCTCTGCGGCCACAGGTATCGGAGCTACGTAACAGCCTTAACGATACGGCCCGGTGACTCTCTCGCACTGCCTAGGTGCGGCATAGCGCCGCCAATTGCTCACTTGCGCAGAAGGTCGTCAAGGCAGCCGTTGGCTGCGCTTTCCAATCTCCTTGCCGTTACCATATACGGCCGTGCTGACAAATGTGCGTCTGTGTCTCGGCACGGGTTACTTTAATTGCACGAGGCGATCAGATGCTGCACGCCGTATATATCTATGCGCAGTGTCCTGTCGAGGAGCAGATCAGACTGACTAGGCGAAGGCGACATCGAGGAGATACACCTAGGCGATACCATTCATAAGCTGTTAAAACGACGTGAAATGCTGAGCTTGCTCGCTTGCAAGAAAGCGCAAGCCGAAGTGTGCAGGGCTGTCGCAACCACTATGACTAATAACAGGGCGCTGCAGGAAGCTCAGTGAAGGGATAAATGGAGAAATAATAGCCAGATGCGGTGCTGTATTACGTACATGTGGACACAGTCTTTTTGCGCATGCGCGTTTATGCCCTTATCTTGAAGATTCGAGTCACGGGCCTATGAAGTTCGGTGAGGTCAATCACCCTGCACTGGGAATATTACCAAACGCGTAGCCCAATCGAAATTTTACCGCACCCTCTGTTGACAATCATCCGGTTGCACTTAATAAACGAGCCATTTTTTCCCCTTAAAATCGGCCTGACACGGGTACTGGGACTGTTAGGTCTGCATTGAATCTTTCGCTGCGAATTATAAGACCGATCCATGTGTAAAAAAAGCCCGATTCGCGATGCCCATGGAGAACTCTGTCGGTACCAGCTTAAACCTCTTTTGCCTGTATTGATCCTTACCTCCGTCTTTAATCACCCATTCCCCCTACTTGGACCGCGGGTCGTCCTGTTCCGCATTAAAAGTGCTACTACTTCTACGGCTAACCCTGAAGATCCGCGTCACATCGCGCGTCTATGAAAGCTAAGCAACGACCTTGAGAAGCAATGAAAACAGAAACGAGAAAAAGTACGCTCAGGCGAAATACGGGTTGACTTCGTGGAACGTTTGGTATTCTTCCGTGTTCGCTGGAAACAAGAATCACTGCAAGTATTTTATAGCGAATCGAAGATTTTCTACACTTATTTAATTTTGCATGACTGAAAGTCCGACACCATGAAACCCTCTCGCCCACATCCTTCATGCATGCTTCCTTCCAATTCTTACTAGGCCTTCGTTACGTCTTCCCGCCGATGGATATGGGTGAGCCGACCACACAAAATGGAGACGACACATTTGGCGACAAAGTCAATAGAAATTCTGCGTCAACAGATCGCCGAGGGGTCGAGGGGCGCAGCGTGAGCGCTGCGCTCGTCATTTTCAATTCCTGATCACCTTAGTTGAAGCCTGGAAGACCCGATACCAGCCGGGGCGCGTATTTCCAAACGCTTCGCTGTCAGCTTCCCCGTTGCGTGACATGCGTGACGTCACTTTCGGGATGTAGAACGTTTCAACATGTTCGTAGGCTGCGCCCCGAACCCGAACCGACCTAAAGGACACCAAAGCACGATTATTAACGAAAACAACGCGTAAAATGTGTCGTAAACGACGCCTTTACAAAAAAAAATTATAAAAAAGTCGTGCACTCCTCCGTCCAACGACGACGATGGTTGAACGCGAAGCTTTCTCGTGGTGGATTCTTTGGTTGGCCCATCGCATACTGCGAGTATGTTGTGCTCTGGCGGTACGCACCACTTTTCTAGAATACCCACAGCAACTCTCTCGCGTGTGCACTCTGTAGGCCTAGCGTTTGGGTTTGACGGCGTGAATCGGTACCTGCTGCTTGGCGTTCGCTCCGACCGTGTCGAAATGGCGCAATCGGGTAGACGCCGGCTTCCTAACGGGAGGGACCCAGGTTCGAGTTCGGCCACGGGGAGCGTTTTTTTTTTCTTTCGCTTCACTCCCGATCATTAATCATCATCATTATAGAGAAAGTTGCCTTTCCTGCAGGCCGTATTGGCGTTCAACGCCATCAGTGAGGAAACTAAAGCTTCGCTTTAGTAGCAAAGTGGCATCGCACACGCCACGTGGGGAAGCTGGGCAGCGAAGCGTTTGGAAACACGCAGCCGGGGCATGTGTCGTAGTGCTTTTGCCTGGGCGAGTTCTTTCGCCTATTCTTTCGCGAAACGAACAAAGCTCCGAGCCAGAATTTAGTCGGTCCCCAATGCTTAGGCCTTTTGAGGTTCGTTTAAAACAAACGCCTAAATCTATTTCTTACTAGCTATGTAGCGCCTGTCAAACCAGCTTCTTACTCCTTTTTAGCAACTTCGGTTTGATGCATCCCAGGGCGCTGTTGCGATGTGAGTGCTGCGGCGGAGAACCATAACTTCTACTAATGAAATGTTAATTAATACGTCGCACTGAGCTTGAAGGCAATGACGGCGTCGCACCAAAGAAGCTTTCGTTACACCCAGCAGTTCATGGAGGTTTGTCATTACAAGGTTGTACAAGCGGTAATTTTAACGAGCCCGAATTGTATCCTGCACTTACATTGGACAAAAGAGGGAAGAAATGTTCTTAACAAATGCCGCTGCCATTAACTGTGCGAAATACAGCGACAGATGCGTACGAATGACAGAAGGGAAATGCCCGCTGGGATTCGCTAGTGGGAAACACCCGTGAGTGACTCGCTGCCGGGGAACGCTCGTGGGTAATGACCTGGGGTGTCCGTCTTGAGTCCTAATGGTCCCCAGTATTTTTATTACAGTGTAATGACACCACGCTTCATGGGAAAATTTGTCGGGGCGTACGTAAGTCGCGTCAGCAGGTGCCTCACCGCATGGCGTAAAGAAAGCTTAGGGGAAGCTCCGCCATCCGGCACAAGTGCGGCAGAAGTCGCACGGCTTTTCCTTTCCTCCATTATCCATCACAACTTCGTCCCGCACTTCGTAACATCCCCAGGGGCGTACCGGTGGAAGCCAAAATGCATTGAAGGTCGCTATGATCCTCGAAAACGTCGTCCCCCACGTTGTACTCTCCCCGGGGGCGTACCGGTTAAAGCCGAAATGCAGTGAAGATTGATATTTTCGTTTCGCGATTTTTTTCGTTTATGCCACTAGTATATATGTCCTTGAGCAGTAGTACTCTATCTCAGAACATAATATGGATGCCGGGCTCTGATTAAAATTTCTCAGTACGTACACGTACGTCACGGTATCGCCGCCATCATCCTGACCTCCTCAGGGGTAATCCCTCCTCCCCCACGTAAAGGAGGGGGCGAGGGGGCTCACACTGCCCGCCCCCCACCCCCCCCCACCCCCTATCGTGAGCCAGTGGCGGTGGGAGACGGAAAGACAGTGAAGTAGCACGGCACCTCATGATGGACAGTCTTGAGGATCCATCTCCTCAAGGGGGTACCCATCGGGTTGGGGTTCACCACGTATTGAGTCGATTCAGGAGCATGAGGACGGGTTGGAGGGTGAAAAAGAACATGTTTATGAAAACACTTCCCATCACCTCCTGTGCTCTTACGGATTTCGTAGAAAAAGGAGGAACGAACCCTGCCTATCCGTGGTTTGCTCCGGCGCCTGTGTGCATGTTGATAAACTCACGGCACGTCCAAGGTTGGGGTCGACGCGTAGTTTTGCGCTGTGGGGCACTTAGCCATCGGAAGCGTTTGCTGGGTATGACGACCGCGTTTTTCACCCGCCTGTGCGTCGGCCAGTCGCGCGCTGTCGTTTCTGGGTGTAATTTGCCGCGAAGAAAAAAGGTACAAGGAACCCAGCTCTAGCCGGTAACGGTACAAATTGCGTCGGGATGCTTGCTAAACCCGCGCTATAGCTGAACTGTTTTTACCCTGCCGCAGCGCCTTCCGTCGGCGGAGGCAAGGACACTGGTGCCTTAGCGCAAAGGCATTTCTCTCTGTCAATGGAATACGTGTAGTACCGCGCGGCCTCGCATGTCCCCGAGTGGTGTTTTTGTTTCTTGAGCACCCGCCGAGAGCTGTCTTTTAATGAGCCGGCAATGAGCCGGCCGTTGGAGAACGGCAGCACCAAGAAACGCAGCCCGCCTTTCGATGGATCACGTCAGAGTTTTTTCTTATTTTAGGCACGCGTGGTGCGTGCCTTTGATCGCGGAACAAAACCTGCACGGAATCAGGAACGACAGCGGGAGGGTCCTTCGCGCAACCGTATCTGCTTTTCGTGATCGCCTTCGCATTGCAAACACTCTCGATTCGCCTTTAGATGGCCACGTGAGCTCGCGCGAGACCCGTACATTTTGTTCTTGGGTCTTACCTGCCTTTCTTTTTTTGCTCTTTCGTTCTTGGTTTTGTTACCCCAACTGTCCCAAATGAGCTCTTTACGACGTCACCTAGACGTTCAATCATATAGCGCTGGAGACACGTCAGCGCGGAGGCTGCGCGCAAAATCCTCTTCGTTAGCGCACAAACAGTGAAGGCTGGCAGACACACCCGCCCCAATATCATTAAATTGCCTCCCGAGGTCGGGCTTTAGTGCTAGAGATTTCCCGCTCACTCCTAACCTACTGAACACGCCGGTATGTACTAAGAAGGGGGAGGAGGAGCAAAACTATTAAAAGTGAAGTCGAGCGGGTTAGCGGACGGGGTCCTCAGTCCAGGACTCCGTTGGGGCGGCCTCCCGTCTTCGCCCTTTCAGCGAGCCAAAGCGGCTTACTCAGGTTGAGCTGGCAAGCTCACTCTCCCACTGCTCGTGAGTTCGATTAGGGATTGGATCAAGGTCAGGGTTTGACTGGCATGCCCAAATCATGTGGTAGAGCGTAGCTAGGCTTCCGCAGTGCCTGCACAAGGGTGGGGTATATTGTGGGGTGGATGGTGTGTAGCCGCGTGGGATGTGGAAATGTGTTCATTTGAAGCTTTCGAAGAGTGACTTCTTGTTCTTTTGTTAGCTGGTCTGCCGGCGGTGGGATGGTGCGTCGTGTGAGCATTTAGTGTTCGGTGATGTCGTTGTATGTGATGAGGGAGTGACTGGTCCTCTCAACATCCTCTTGCGGTGCCCTGCGAGTACGTTCTCGGGCGTGAACATGCGCCTCTTGATTACCGCGAAGGGATGAGTGGGCAGGCGTCCAGATGACCTTGATTGTTCTCTTGGGGGTAGGGGGGTTATAATTCATGCGGCTATCTTGGAAATTCTTTCAGCTGTGTACGTTCGACACGCCGCTTGAGTCCGTAATGATGGGCATGACTTGGGTCTGCGTTATAGCTAGTGCGAGCGCCGCTTCTTCAGCTTTGGGGACGGTGGACTTACGAAGGGTGACACTTGGAATGAGTGCAGGGGGGGGGGGGGCGGGGGAGGGGAGTGGCGACCACCGCTGGTTTGGTGTTTGCCCGCGCGTAGTCCGCTGCGTTCGTGAAGACCGTCGTCAGCCCCTAGAGCCACTAAAAATGAACGGGGAAAAATGAAGATCCGCACTCCTACTCATTTTAGTCGTTCTACTTGGGCAAAGTGCAGTGACGTACTCTGTGTTTGATTACCAAGAAAGTTGATATACCTGCGAACGGGTGACCGGTGGCACAAGCTCTGAATGTTTCTCCCTCCGGCAGCATTGCTTATGCGCGTGAAAAATCTGTATCCGTACTTTACGGGCAATAATTGCCTGCCTTTGTCGAAAGTACGAGGCCCCTGACATCTGAGAAAGCCAGACCTCACAGAATATTCTAGCAGCTGATGCTGCCTCTGCAAAACCACCCTGAAGGAGTTTAGGCGTGAATATGTTTCAGACAAAGCAGTCTAAAACAAGCCTCAGGGAAAGCTATACAATAACTAAGGGAGTTAGCACCCGGTGTGCTCCAGTTGCAAGACTATCACTGAGTACAATATGTAATGCATGACATTGTGTGTGCGTACCAGTACAAACCCAACATCAAGCCGTTGTTTATACAAGGCAATTTATTTTAAACGGCTACGAAGTTGCAAATGAAAGCTGTAATAGTAACAGAAATTCTTTTTTCAGGTAAATTCAAGGTTCGGGCGGGTATTTTTGTGATAGAATGCGTAACGTTGAGATGAATACTTACCGAAAATACGAAAAATATTTTTAATAACTAGCTTATGGCACATTCTTACAGTGGGACAGTGGAGCCAATTATTAACCAGTACCAACCCATTTTAAACTACTTCCAAGTTTGGCTTGCGAATAAACAACTGCGTTTATACAGTTTACCATCAAAGACATTACAGTTCCTTGTCAAGGACTACCTTTACAGTAACAATAATACATTCAGTAAAGCGTCGGCGTTGAACGATTTAGTGACAGTACGTACAAGCATGCTACTCGCATTCTTCAAACTTGCTCGTAGTAGCATGCTTTAAGACGTCTAGATGGCACTTCCCACACGCATTACGGCAGTGAGATATACCTAACCAGACAGAGAAGCGATTGCTTCCTGTGGCGCGCGAGTCTCCAAAAGGAGAAGCATTCCTCCTTTTGGAGACCAGCATATGGGATATCGCTATTCCTTCATTTAGGGAGAAAGTACTTAATCTAACCTTCAATCTTAAGTTCCTCCCAGAAGTGTTGCTATGAGCAGTGAAGCTAAAATTGGTTAGTATCCCACGGCACGCGCGCAAACGCAATGAGATTTTGGCCGAGGCGCCGGAGAGCTAAAATTGTCTCAGTATTCAATGACGGCTTAGTCCTGTGCAAATGTCACATGGGAGCCGCGTGATGGAAGACGTGCCACTGCAGAACGCCCCTCACTCACATACTGGCGCAGGTATTTGCACAAACAAGGCAGAGTTTCAAGCTGGTTGATTGGGCGGTTGCGGCTATTTCGTTCTGATTGCGAGATCACCGATTTATGCATTGCATATAGTGACTCCATAGTGGTTTGTGTTTTCCGAAGTCGGAAATTCCTGGGTGAAAAGTTAGAAATTGCACGCTAAAACAGACTTCATAAATGACTCATTCCGCCCTGAGGTCTCTGTCCTTCATTAGCACCTCGTTTTCCGTTCATTTGAAAAGAAACAGCAGCCCACTTTTCAGTTATGTCGGTCGATGCGTATATCTAGGGCGAGGGGACTGTAAAGGACAATGCGTTGGCTTCTATCTTGCACAGAGAGAAACTCTCAACCATCTCATCGTATCGGTTTTTGTTAGCGTGTATTTATTGCTTGTTCTTGTGAAGAGATTTTCTCGTTGGTAGAGCCATGTCCAAAAGCTGCTACGAAACGCAGCTTAAAGCAGCGTTGCTACCATTTTCTATTTGTAGAAGCTTGAGGATGTTGTAGTTAGAGCATCTCCACAGCTTCCGAATGGTTCCGAGACTCACCACTTAACGCCACCCCAATCTTAATAAATGCCATTCAATTCAATTCAATTCAATTTCGTGTCGGCTACGGATGACCTATGATTCATATATATGTCATAGCAACCACAGACAACCAGACCCACAGCTTGAGCCGATGTCGCCGGGGGCCTTGTGCCGGTTCCATGCCTTTTGCGCACGTGCTTGATCTGTCCACGTGATTATCCGCCCGGATTAACGATAAACGACAAAAACAAAATAATCAAAAAAGTATCTGTGTCTGCGTGTGTGTGCGTGCGTGCGTGCGTGCGTGCGTGTGTAAGTTTGGGTGCGTGTGCGTGCGTGCGCGTTGAGAGAGACAGAAAAAGAGTGAGATGAGTATTTATGAGTGGGACCGACATCATCATGGTTATATGCAGTGTGGAAGACAGCAGGTCCATCTCCCTGTTACTTCTACCCACCTAAACTCATCGCCACTATCATCTGTGAATAATCATCATCATCCCTGGGGGGTTCGTTCCGTTCCGTCGGTGGCCTGTGCTTGGCAGCCTAATAAAGGTGGTCCTTTCCGATCTCGGAACTCCGTCTCTCAATATATATATATATATATATATATATATATATATATATATATATATATATATATATATATATATATATATATATATATATATTGACACGGTCGTAGGGAATGAGATGGGCTTTATTAAAGATGGGGCGACCAGTGCGCAGGGAACTCGTAGGCGGGGAGCGGTGAGCACAGAGCGAGTAGCGCGCAGCACCAACGTCTTCCTCCTCTTTTCCACTCGCGGCCGGTCAGTTCGTTTTCGTCGTCTTCTCTCCAAGTTTCGTTTCTTCCGCTTCTATCGTAACAATATATATATATATATATATATATATATATATATATATATATATATATATATATATATATATATATATATATATATATATATATATATATATATATATATATATATAATACATACATAGTAGACCCGCGTTGATACGTTCCTACAATTTTTCGGTTACTGCGCTCCCAATTGTGCACACTAAAAATTTCCCATAGTGAGTTGCTAGTTGCTTACCGGATTCCCGGATTGTCCGTTTCTCCCTCGCGTGTTTTTTAGAGAGAGAGAGAGAGAGAGAGAGAGAGAGAGAGAGAGAGAGAGAGAGAGAGAGAGAGAGAGAGAGAGAGAGAGAGAGAGAGAGGCGGTTTCAGGCGGCTCCGTTGTCCTCTTCCTTTTAGGAAGCAACGTCGACCCGCCGCTGTGCTAACGCTGCGGGCATCTTTTGCTCCATCTACGGATGCTCGTTAGCGTCTGCGTGGGAACACTGCAAATGGCAAACTTTTCATGCAGGAACATACAAAAAAGCCGATTTAGCTTCCTTCAACTGCCCGTTTGTGGGCTCCGCCTCCTACCTCCAGGAGCGCCGTTCCCGCCGCGTTCATCAACGTTACTAGCTTTATGAGCCACCAAGGCACTTCAGACCATGTGGTGTTCCGTTCCCAGCCACCAAACTGTGTACGGCACGGACTGTTCACAAAATGGGAAAAAGCCTGTGTCGTACGCAAGCAATAAGCCAACTTCTGTGCATTTTTCGGGCAACCCAGAACCGGAATGTCCAAGCCATCGTGCGGCCGCTTTTTTCCTTCGTTTCCGCGAATAAGTTCGTGCCATATTTGGTGTTCTTGAAACAGGTCTTTCTACGCTAGCTGAGAGCACTAAAACAATGATCAAACGCTGGGGGCACATGCATGTGTGCGTTCACGTGGAGGGTGCACTACTTACTAAACGAGCTTTTGCAAGGCATATTATCAGCGCACCATTCAGAGCATTTAAACAGTAGTTATGTCACTCGTGTTTATGAGCGGCGTGTGACAGTATGAAAACTGCGTAGCAGTTGCCTATTAACACCGCATAGCGGCCTAAGCAAGAAAGAGCGAAGCTCTCCAGGGTGGCTGATGTAGCCTGTGCAGCTATTACGTAGAAGCCTGTCGTTCTGTTACTAGAGAGTTCTAGCATGCGGCTAGCTTCCGCTAACGCTACGGCGGCGGGTTACCGGGACTGGACTGCGCATGCGCGTGCGGGGAGGGTGAGGAGGCCGCCCCTTACCGGAACGAATACGCGGGCCCCGCAAGGCGGGCGACCATCCCAGCGGAACAAGCGGGTAGCGGGGTCCGCTACCCGCCGCCGTAGCGTTAGCGTACGCTAGCCGCTATGCTAAAACTTTGTACTGTTACAACAGGTTGCGAACCTTTCCGCGATAAGGTGACATGAGCCCCGGATACATGGACTCGACGAGAAAGGGTCGAGTCGACTGGCGGGTTCAGCTACCTCGACCCCTCCCGCGTTTGTATGAACCCCGTCCAAAGAATCGAGGTAAGGGGAGCGGCGGGGTCCCCGGAAAAAAGGAGCTAACGTATTTTCACGATTCTAACGCGCACCCTCTTTTGCTAAAAGTGTGTGCGCGTTACAATAGGGCCCAAAAACCGGAATAGGCTTTAAAGCAGCTAGCAGCATTGCCATGCGGAACGGACACGGAGTCCCCGCAAAATCCAACTAAATCATACAAAAAATGCTTCAACACTGAGGGAATTTCGGCGCACTAATTCCTCAATGGCATGTCACATCCTTGGTCAGCTGTTACACATTTTTTTTTTGTGCTGCTGCAATCACCCCGTAACGCCTAGAATTATGAAGATCAAGGCACTTGAAATCGCAAGCAGCTTCAGTGTTTCTCGCTATGACTTCATTTCCAGCAGGAGCTGGATAAGCAATCTTATGAAGTACAATCATTTTTGGCTTCCACAGCTGCATACGCCAAATAAAAATTCCCTCTTCCAGGTACGTGGTGTCATGTCTTTTCCATCTGTGCAGTGTCATTTTTTTTTCGAATTTTCCTGCGCGAACTTACCCGCGCGATACGATTGGGGGCGCGTTAGAGCCGCACAAATACGGTATTCTGCTCCACGCGGCCCGCCGACTCATCCCGACGAAGGAGCCAACCCACCCCCTGCCTCCCCAGTCGACTGGACTCACCGCGACGCCTCTCCGCCCCCACCCGTCCGCTTATAGTGGAGAGTTGAGTCCAAAAAACTTGTTTATTTCGACTCCACGCGCCCTCGTCGGGTCAATGTAAACGGGGCTATGGAGTCGGAGCTGTTCGCCACAGAACTGAGGGAGTTGCATCGTTCCCGGGTAGAAAGCCCTGGCCTATTGTCGGCTTCACATTATCTCTCCCCACGAAAATCTTTATTTCGAGGTTTCAAGTCCAGTGGCATTACTCTCTATTATGAGGCCTAACGCGCTGAAGCTCCACCTTAGCTATGAGGCGCGCCGTAGTAGTTAATTGGGCTATGAGGCGCTCCGGATAAATTTCGACCTCCTGGGGATCTTTAGCGGGAGCGCCGAAATCTCGGCACACGGTCGTTTTTGCTTTTCACCTCCTTCTGCAAAGCAGCCACCGCAGGCATTTCTCTTGCAACATGAGGGGACATGCTGACTTCCAAAAGTATCAGGGTTTAAATCTCAACCTGGTATTGGTGTCACCGTTTTTGGGGGAAGCAGTAGCTGAATACGTGCTTCAAGTATAGAAAAATGTCGTAAAGCCGATATCTTGCCACACTTAACACTACACCCTCAGGCAATCCCGTAGTTCAGCTTCATCGAAATGCACTCCAACGAGCAATCCATACCGCGAACAAAGCAAACTCGGCGAGTGGCAGCAACGGGCATACCATTTGACCCAAAAATCTGATCTGCGCTTTGGCACTGTGCAGTGAAGAACGACGTGCTTGCATTGCGTGATGCAACAGTGCGAACCGAACTATTGAGTCAGATCTTCATTTTATTGTTGGCTGTATGTATTGGTCAATCGAGTGAGTTGTAGTGAAGCTGAACCACGGGACTGCCTTACAGTGTACGTTCATTATGTTCTTACACTACGCGAACTCCTCTTCCATCTCCGTTTCGTTTTGTGGTTTTTAGGTTGTCAGACATGTAGCAAGTATGAGCGAGATCAAGGTTACTCTCTCATCAAGCCACACGCGAGCATATAGCCGGATGTGCTCCCAATAAATGGTTTTAATTGTCACTACAATGAGTTCAGTCATTTAGCTTCGATTCTTTTTAATGTCTTCGTAAAATTTAACTCTTCGAGATTGCGTTACTCCTCCTTCTGCTTGCACGGGAAATCGCCCCTATGGAATGGGGCGGCTGCAAAAACGCAGGAACTTTTTTTTTTTTTTCTCGCGTAGCCTGAATGCAGTCAACGCTACCGGGAACTGACGGCTACGCTATACAGAGTGAAAGACTACCCATTCCACTTGATTTCGTTCTACTAATTGTATGGTGTAATTCATTCAGGAGCCCCCATCAATATGCAAATCGAGCCTACAACCTTCAGTACTAAAATAAACACAAAGCACAAGCTAGGGATGGCGCGAAACGTTCGTCATTATCCATATTGGGCATTTGCCGTTACTTTGGTCGGCATCTGCCCAAGCGGTCTCAGGGGCCCGAGTTCTCGTGTTTTCGAGCACTTGTGTACGGAGACGGCATGCAGATAAATTACCACTACCGCTGCCGTAATAAGGGTGGTTCTAAACAGTACTATGAGGGCAAACAAATTTACACGCCACCGCAATACCGATGGTTGCGACAGCACACGAATGAATTAGTGCAGATGCCGCCGTAATGGGGCCGGTCCTAGATGCCATACTTTCTTTGGCTTGAGGCCCAACCAAAAAACAGCGCGAGCATACTCTCACGATTGAAAAGTTGGCAGACTATGATTAAAGGTGTGTCATAATTTCGACGTATCTGTCGGTGATTTTGACTTGCATTGAAGTTGACTTGCAAAAGTCGTTGAGCAGGGAAACGCATCTCCTCGGTTGCGATGCCGCGCCAAAGGCCGCACACGAAGACGATAGCAACTATTATGTTGGTTTGCCGTGAGCTTTTTGGTCAATATCCTGCGTTGACGAAGACAACGATAATGGATAAGACAATGGCTGTGTTGGCCAGGGCAGTAGCCAGAATTTTTTTTTCGGAGGGAATTGTGGGTTATCGGAAGGGATGAGTTTTGCCGAAAGGAACACTAAGTCTCACTTACGCGCTGCCTTGAAAAAAATTTGGAGGGGGTTCGAACCCCCAGACACCCTTCCCCCCTCTGGCTTACATCCCTGGTGTTGGATATTGCCTGTCCACGCGTGATGGCCCTTCCATTCCTTCTAACTTTAGTGCAGGGGCAGGAGACTGGCGCTGGGTAATCTTGAGTAAAGAGGATCGATATATCGTTCCTCATTGCAGTGAAGAGTGCACTGTCCCTCGGTTACTGATGAGGGGGTCATGACAAAGGCCAAAGGGGGTTGTTGGGGTGGACAATATCTTTTCTTGGAGTCAGCTGTATATTATATTCTGAATAAAACCTTCTTACTTAATTGAAGAGCACACTGCAAGATATGTTCACGAGAAACTTGAGTTCGTGCCACTTCTTTGTGCGCACATTTGCATTATAAAGTACGTGAGTGACGTGCGTTCAAGGGCTGCCCGATTTTAAGAAAGAACGATGCTGAACATTCTGCTCTTCTAAGAAATATAAACGCGCTATGCTCGTTTCACGCCCCAGATATTTTTCAGCGCTACACATCAGCCGGTGCTTTTGGCCGTCACTGCTTTGCAGTCCTCGCTGGCCTTAAGAAAAGGGAAGCACGAAGGGGTAAGAATTAGCGAGTAGAGTGGCTTGCACGTTTTAAACTGCGTGTTGAATCTTGGCATAAACCAAGTGCATTTGTAGACCGGGTGCATGATGTCTACGATTCTTTCAACAGCCAGCGCAGTCACAGTGGGTCCTCCAATGACGTGATGATGATGTGAGAGGCGTGTCTCCTTTGGCAGAAAGTGCACTCTTTATTAAAAGCATCTCCTCCACCCCCAACCCTCCGTTTTGCCCTCCCTCCCTACCCGAAAAAAACTCCCAGCGCCCGGCACCACCTTCGCGCAGTGGCTTTAGCAAAAAAAAAAAAAAAAAAAACGAGTGCATGTGAGCGCGCGCCTCGTGAGGAGCGCCCGGCGTCGTCCGGGCTTGTGCCTGGGCTTGCGCCATGTGAGGAGCTCTCGCCTTCGTCGCCGTGTAGCGACCGGTGCACCACGGGTCCGTCCCGTCGAAGACGACGACGACGAATCTGTCAAGCCATCCCTTCAGGATCCACACGTGGAGACGGCCACCGGACCAGCTGATGAAATGGAGGTCTACTGAGGCGAGGATGCGCTGCAAGAGGATTTGCCCTACGCGGCTGTGCCTTCGGACGACGACGACGACGATGATAGGGATGGCGACGATTGCTACTGAATAAAACACTGTACATACTTTAATGGTTGTGCTTTACATTGCCATCCAACAGTCGACTCCCAGCTCTGCTGCTTCTCCAGCCTTGCACCACTACTTCAATCTGCGCCTTTATTTTTTTCTTTTGAGGGCTAAACCAGTCCGTAGCTCCCTACCAAGGGCGTAGCCGTAGCCCCTCCCAGGGGCGCACCCAGGGGGGTGTTTTGGTGTCAGAGCAGCCTCCCCCCCCCCTCCCCCCACACACACACACACAGCTTTACGAGTGCTGCATCCCCCCTCCTCCCCTCCTTTCGACCTTTTTTTTTTCGCTGATGCTATTTACGCACCGCATCGATATATTAAAATGCAGAAACTGAAATAAGAAGAGTGTCGGTTTGTTGGCAAAAATGGTTGCTCGGAGTCCTAGTGTACAATCGTACTTTTATGCGGATATCACAGTCAGCGAAGCAACTAACACTTCGGCTTTATTAAAGAATAAAATATCTAAGCTCTCCTTTTATTTTTTTTTTTACCGGGGAGATAAAACACCCACCGAAAAGTATTACTGGCTACGTCACTTCCCCCTACACCGGTGCGGTTCACAACTTTGCCGCCTTATACCTTGATTTGTATTTTAACTTTTGCGTGTTGAATATGCCCTTCAATCGGCGCTCCCGTGTTCGGTCGAGTCTTTCTCGCACTTGTACAGCATTGCACCAGTCCAAAGCCTTCCAGCGGCTGGCTGGCAAATCCCCGCAGCTTTTGCGTCTGCATGCATAAGGGCAACGGAATTCGTTGCCTCACCAAATGTGGGTGTTTCTCGCGGACCACGTAGCGTAGCTTTCGCTATGGTATACTATTATCTGAAGGGAGTGTCTCACGCAGGTCTATTTGGTCATCATCATCTTCATCGTCTGGGGCAGTTGAATTTATCGTCTGGTGCAGAGCTTTTCTGGTGGTGAAATTCGCTCAATTCTGCACTCTGGTGAAATGTTCTGTCGAAATGGCCTTACATCGCTGTCTGTTTACTAACATTACACTTTTTTTTATTCTGATTACCGGTTGAAGCATTCCACGAACAGCTTCAGTTACATCGTGCTGGGCTGCATACAACATTTACCCCCGTATTCTGAATCCCTCCTCCACTCGAAGTGCTTCCTCCACTCCGTTGAGTGGAGGATAGGGAAACACCTCCACTCGAGGTCTCCAGGCATTTCATAAACGTGGTGACGCCGACCCTCCGAGGAAATCCTTCGTTTGGAGGGACCCTCGAGATCGCAGTTTCGGAGGAGCAGCGAAAGGCATCTGGGGGCGAGGTTATGGCAATTTTTTTATTCAAGACATGAAAGTACGCCTAAGAAATATAACTTTTTAATGTTTTTATTTTTTGTTAAGTAATTATACCGGTATTTTAAGAAATAATAGTTTCTATGGTTGAGAGGAGCACGAAAATAACATGAACCAGGTGGACACAACTAGAAATAACTGTTTTCTGGTCTGGCCACACTGCACACACACTTCGGTAGCAGACGATAAATCTGTTTTGTTTTTGTGCACGCTGCTCCATGTCTTCACGTATCCCGTTGTGTCTCCTGTTCTTTCTGATCCTATCGATTACTATAAGTTTCAGGGCCGCCCCTCCGGATGACAGCCAAGATAACGATATGTCAGCGGAAGGGCTGGAGGTACAGGGCGGTTTGCTTCCATGCGTGACGAGCGCATATCATAGACCGGAATTTCCGACACAGTGAGCGCCTAATTATTTGTTCTTTTCGGTTCACGCCACTATCGGCAGCTTCAAGCCGACATAATATGTAATTTTACAGGCACCATGGTGAACCCGGTAGAAATGTCCCCCTTCGACAGCACGCAAGCGCGAGGTAGCAGGCGAGCACAAAGCGACGGGCACTTGGAGAGGGCGGAGCCTCGCAGCGCAGGCGGCTCGAAAAAAAAAATAAAAAAAGAAAACTGGGCTTTGGAGCAGACGACACGCTCGCTCGCTTCCCTACGGCGATCGTCTGCTTCATACGCACTGTAAGCAGCTTACGGTAGCCGTGTCATAGGTTAGTGTGACACCTTCATAACAGAGCGATGACTTTCGGTACATGACAGCGACAACCTTGTCATTGCGAGGATAAAGACAAGTCCGCACAGATATCTCGGAGCTCGCCCGCCGTCGCAGAAAACATCGCGACGCTTCGAATTACGAGTTTCAACCAACGCCTGACGACGCGGCTTGTCGGCGGCGAAACTTGAACAACTTGTCGGCGGCAACAACTTGAAATGTCCCGGCGCCATAACATCGCAACGTAACCAGCAGCCGGAACGCAGGGAGCAGTGGGTGGCCGCGGTTGCTGGCGTTTGGCTCGGCAGCTCGGCGTTTGGCTCGGCAGCCACCTCGGCAGCTCCAGCAGTGACCGATTTGGTAAAGAGGCGCCGCGACACGAATTCGCCCTTGCTGAAGTGCTCAAGCGTAGTATTCAGCCAGTACCTTATGCGCTGACATGGCAAATTCACGGTGCGGAAATCCCCTGAACCTTCATTATATGCCTCGTCAATGCGGGATACATGCTCCGGAAAAGAGGCGAGCGAGCACAGCCGGCTCGAACCGAGAGGAGCGTAGGCGGCCATCTTGAAAATAGTACTGGAGGGCTGCTTCAAGGTAGCACAGACAACACCTTGGAGTTTCTCCTCCAAATCGTGAGCGGCTCCTCCAAATCGCCGAGCGGCTCCTCCGTTGGAGGAGACACTCGAGTGGAGGTTAGTTTATGAAACCGAAACTCGCTTTCAAGGGTCCTCTCGAGCGGAGGCTCGAGTGGAGGAGGGACTCAGAATACGGGGGTTAGAGGTGGTAACCCAGAAAATGTGCGCTCTTGTTTCAGTATTTTTGTTGTCTAGAATTCGGTAACGGGCTTCCGGGGCTTTGTCGGGAGTGCTGAGGCGTGCGCTCGTCCTCTCGTCAGACAATGGACAGAAGCTGGGACGCGCGCCGTCATTGCATGAAACGAAAATGGCCGTAAGGTAGCGCGGTTCGGCTTTTAACCCGGGGTCGATTAAGCGATCCCGCTCTGGTACTAAGCGTGAGACAGTTCATACGATTAACGAAACGCTCTGCTAATTTTGTCCGCAGGTATCTGGCGACCTCGAAGTTCCAGCCCACGTACGCAAGGCGGGCCTTCCCGTGCTTGGATGAGCCAAACTTCAAGGCGAGATTCAACGTGACCATCATACACGATAGCAACCACATGGCGCTCTCCAATATGCCCGTCCTACCGGTATGTGTCACTCCACTCTTTTCTCGCTTCTGCGTATCTCGAAAAGAGGTGGTGGACAAGAACCACCAGTACAGAAACAAAATTGCCCGATAAATCAACCCTTGTTACTCTACATTAATGCAGCGTGCACACCGGCTACCAAGTAACGTACGCGACTTTGCTAGGCCTGCCTGAAGTTCGTGTGAAGTGATCCAGGAGAAAGAAGCGTCGCGCTGTACGGGCACACGTGTGGGGTGCCAATGTGTCCAATTACGAGAACACCCCCGGTTTATATAGCGCAGTTTCCTGTGAGATCCTCTGAGATCAAGTTTCCAACGCCTATGACTATATAAACCGATTGGCTTTCGAAGCCTCTGTGTTACGCTGCGACGACAGCCGAGCTACGACGGAACGCCGTGTGGCTCTACTTGGTCCAGCGAGCGAGCTACGACAAGGCGAGCCCCTAAAGTGCTCTGCACTAAAAAAGGAAGTCTGAAGCTGCAATTTATTTACGCCAAGCTGCATGGTGTTCTGTCATTAAAGATCGGTGAACAGCGTCTCGCAGAACGCAAAATGCGTCTCACGGCGCATTTTAGAGCTAGGAGCACGGCAGCTTCTTTCCGTGCTCCTATCCTAAGCTCGCTCACCTTACTCGCTCACCTTATCACACCCGCTCACGTGGCAGCGTCGCACTTGGCACTGGTATGCATACCCACAATATGAGAGCTAAAGTGGTGAAGGGGAATGTTCACAGCCGGCGTTTAAAGGTCTTTCTTTTCTGGCAGCAACGTTTATCCCGTGTGGTACTACAGTATTTCATTTCTGCGCCTGTAGACCAAGTCAGTGAATCAGGCTAAGGTAATCTGGGATCAAGACGTCTTTTGGTACGGTTGAGGGCTTGTCTCCTGTCTGCAAAACATACACGACACTGGGCAATTATCTAACGACGCTAAGGACCGGTCAGGCATGTTTTCCAACCGTTTAATTTCGTACGTTCTCTCCTTGTTTTCAGCTTAGGAAATGTTTGAAATAGTGTCGCAAAAGAAAGACAAAAGGGGAAAAAAACAGAGGCTTAAAATTTGTGATCTCCGTAATGTGGGAATGCCCTTAAATTGCTAGGATGGGCATCAGACGGGGCTGGCGTTATAAGTATAAGGCGTGCCGATGATCGAGCTACGCAGCTTCCGGAAACGTGTGGTCTAGCCATCCGCGGTTAAAGTTGCATTCCTGACGCGCAAAAGCTGGATAACACATTACAACAGTTAAGGACCTCACAACGCGACGAATATAGTGAGTTGGTCCTAGGGCGTGCGAATAATAACTAATTGGTTGCTCTTTTGGGGAAGGGGAGAGAGGAGGAGAAACGGGATCCTGAGTGTCTGACATTGGTTCGACACCTCAACAAGCCCGGGTCAAAACAAGGGGGCTATGATGGACATGAGGAGACAGAATTAAGGAAAGAAAAATTTTGGAGAAAAGGAAAAACTTTTCTTTAACCTGACACAGAATTCACCAAAGGAGACGTTACTGCCATGGTAACATGTGTGTTAATGATCACCGCTTCTTTGTTACCCGTTTCGTTACGCTTTTTCTTTCTTGGAGGCTGTTGGTGGGGAGGGGGCAGGGATACGTTGCCGGGCCAAAGGCCCATGCTATGCCAGCCGCACGTATCCGCAAGGCCGCCGCACATTCTCGGGTCCCACCTGCGCCACTCCCCCGTCCTGCTGGCCGCTTGCACCCGGACGCGAGAGAGCTCGTACGCGCAGCGTCGTCTGAAATACGGCGGCCACAAATAGCGCCCGGAGAAGGAAGAGATTGGTAGTCGCGGGCCGCACGAGGTTATCCGTCCGCTGGTACGCCGTTCTATGAATTGACCGCGCGCTGCGCTAAGCGCCGTTCCCCCTGCGCGCGCTCGTCGTCTTCAGCCGATTCGAACGGCGCTCGAGCGGAGCGAATTCTGCCGATTCCCATCTCTCGACCGGCGGACGCACTGCGCACCGCGGGGTGGAGTCAGCTGCGCGCGGCAGCCGCGTTTGTGCCCGGTCAAAAGGTCCAAACAACGTTTTCCTGCTTACCGCCACTTGCACCGTGGCCTGCCATCGGGCCACCGACGCAAGCTTTGTTTATCTAGCGCCTCACTACGTGCTTTACGCGGAGTCGTGGCTTCGAGCGGCGCGTCGGAAAAGCAGCGCGCTCGCGCTGCCGCTGTCAGGTATACACACCGATGCCGTGGGTTTGTTGACCGCATCAATCTAGCCGAATACTAAGTGTATCGTTCGTATTTTCGCGCCGTCTGAGATGGGCAGGAAAAAAAAGAAGAAAAAACCTATCGGGGGCTGCTGAAGGGAGGCGTAGACTAAATTGGGCCCAGTCGTGAAAAGAGCCGTGAGTTTGTTCCCGTTTCAAATAAAGCGCATGACCAGCGCGTTATTACGTCGTTCTTGCCATCAATGATGGCGATCGCACCACCACCCAGGTCCGACGTGAAACAAGCGGCGTTTTCGGAATGCGATAAGAGGAGTTTCTAACGCGGTGGCGTAATTTAATTTTTCATGCTTATGGAGGCGACCAAATCTGAAGCAGCTTGTTTCAGAGTACGGGGCAGTAGAACTACAGACATGAACCATTTACGAAACCATACGCGATCGCATTCAGTCAAGTCGTGAGAAAGGAGAAACAAAGTTTGCAAACGACATTTGAAGGCACTTTAGCCAGCAGCTGTGTGAAAAGGTCAGTAATTTGTAGAAGTGAGTTGGCCTAGGTTTTCGTGAATACAATACCACCCGTAGCAGCGCTAGCTGCTTATTAACGCGGTAAATACCAAAAACCCTGAAACGGGTGTCGACGCCCCGTACACTTTCCCGCACTCCACTTAGTGACATCACGAACCTTGAATGGTGAAACGCGAGAATAATGGAGCTTGCCTAAATGTGTGTTTTTTTCATGATTAAACGACGCTGAAGCAGGGACATGTAAATGCAGAATAATTGTTTACGGTAACTTTTGACTCAAGCCTCAGGTAGCAAACATACTAAGAAAGGACGCCCAAGCACATCCCATAGGCTTTTTTTAATTCGATTTCTGCGCAACGTTTCGCCTTGCTTGCAAGCACACTTAAAATATGCCTGCGGGTAAACACGACAGCCACCGTACCCACTACAGCGTGCGAACATGCAACAGCCATTGGCAAAATCGTAGATTATTAGCGCTTTCGGATGAATCGAAGCCAGACGACCGTCACCTTCACTGGTCAATTGCGCGTGTATTTTCTACACCCGCTCCCAGGCTACAGTACCTCCCGGGAAGTGTTCGCCAGGGGCCGTATTGAGGATCGAACTTGATCACCCACTTTGCCTGGACGCCGCCATATCAAGATTGCAGCAGAAAAACCCCTTTCTGAGTGGTTTCCAATATATGCGACTAAAGTGAAAATAGATAAGAATAGGCACTCAGGAAGATCGCGACGATGCAGTAAAATAGAAAATAGAGCCCCGGCTTTCTATGGGCACTTTCTGGTGTCCTCGTTAACGTCACAAAAATTTTAAAAAGCGAAAGGAAATAGCCAGCGTTAATTATTAATTTTCCATCAAAACCGGCTTCGTTGGCCTTCAAAACAAAGCCGAGAGAAGTAAGAAACGCTTGGTACCTCAGCTAAAAAAAAAGTTAATTCAGCATTTATTGTTCCTCTAAACTTTTCATAGTAACGGCCAAACGCGATGCAAGTTTCTTCGGTGTATTTGCTTACGCACGTGAGCTGCGGATGATTTCCGCAACCACACGCTCCGCATTCATACCTATGGGCTTCATATTCGGCTTCATAAAAGCATCGCCAGGAAAACCTGTACGTATTCGCTGATACATGCGTCGCGTATGAAAAATTCCGTGTCTTTGTGAGCTTCGTGAAAAAGCGCATAAAAATCTGAAAGCATTACCTTGTGCGCTAAGACTTTCGGTTCTTATAATGTACACTGGCGAATGACATCGGTCATATGTCGTCAAGTAACTTCGCGATAAAATGAAATTACAGCCAAGATCGATGGCATGCATTCACTTTTGCTCCCAACCAGCAAGCCGCCTCTCAGTGTGCAGCCTCGCAGATGTGAATGGGGACAGTTCTTTCCGTCGTGCATGATTGATTGAGCTCGTTGCAAACGTGCCGGCACAGATATATACGTGTAGCTGTTGCTGGTATACAATTGCACGATCGTGTTGGAGTTCGAGCTGGGTTGGCAGGAAGCAGATGACTCGCACCCATATTTTCTCCGCAGATAATTACTTCCAGAAGTGCTTATGCTGCGGCCTCACAGCCCACGCACCATTGTTTGACTATTGCTGGGGTTCCGCGTTGTCGGATTAAACAAACAAAAAAAAACGACAAAAGTGTGCCGAATTTATTTTGAAAAATTCTGTTCGGCAAAATGCATTTATTTGGCAAATACCATCGTGCTTTGTTGTAGCTGTAACCTTGCAGGACAGGCGGTCTTCTGCGGAAAAGGTACTGGTAGGTAAGCACTGAGTGTTCCAGCCAGTAGTGCCGCATTATGAACTCTACGGGACAGGGATGCACAGTGTTGTCGATGGCATCGCCACAGGGTATACCGTCGAACCACAATAGGTCGCACAGCCTACAACTCCAAATGGGTCGCCCTCAAAGTGTCGTTGAAAGTATTCGTGCGAGGAATGTCGGCAACTGCATCTCGCTGCCAGTGGTTACAACTAAAGTATTTGTCAAACGAATGTGATGGAGAGCCAGTGGGGTTTCTCAATTCATCTGTAATAATATCGCGCCGCAACGCCCTTCCTCGACCACGCTGAAGGGGCTCACTGGACAAGAAGCATCGTCTGGTCACTTATTATGTATACATACATTGTTCACTCAAGCTTGGAGCCGTAGACATGACTTCGCTCGGAAGAAGTGGCTGCGGATGATAGGTGCATATTAGGAAGCCTCTCTGTGACACAAGCAGCATTCCTGTACCATAACAGCGTCTGGCCACCTTGGTGTAGTATTTGCCCCCCCCCCCCCCTTCCCCCTCCTCTTCTTCCCAAGTGAACCTACAACCAAACGCACGGCCCGCAGTTTCCAGCTTAGCTGTGCTATCAGAATAGCTCTCAGACGTTAAACGTTATATCATAGGAGAAAGTAAGGCTAGAAGAACGGGTGACGGATTGAAGCTGTTGAATAGCGGGCTATGCTGTGCTACGCAGGGCACGAAGGAAGCAGGGAGCACGGGCAGGTTTCTTGATCCAATAAAATATAGCAGGAGACGTTGAAAATTTCTGCAGCATTAGTGAAAGAGTCGCAACCGTTGTGACCAAGCTAAGCGAGAGGTATATAGGTTAAAGATAGTGCGAGCCCATGTACGAACACCTATGACGACCACGCTGTTTACAGTTTCCACGGGGAGGTCCCATCGGCAAGGAAAAGGGTAAGAGAAAACTACACGATAGGGATGGGTGAATTTATGAATAAATGGGAAAGAAGCAAATATGTGAAGCCGCATTGGGAAACTTTTGAAGAGGCCGTACGAGTAGCCGAGGAGGTACTTGTTACAAGGATACTGCGTACAAAAGGTATATCCTGTGGCACGGCTGCCTTGCGTGCGAGCCTCTCGGAGGGGTGCGGTGATCACACCGCTCAATCACATGCAGCATACACCATCATCGTCATCACAAATGATCTTTGAACGCACCTCACGTACCCAGCCCAGTGCAGGAAAACAATGAGAGGCTCGCAGGCAGTGCCGATCGTTGCTTGCAAGTTTCGGTCGGCGTCGTGCCGTAAATAACATCTCAGCGCCGTTTCTAAGAGCACGCAGATGTTACGGACGATAGAGCTCCGGGAAGGCGGCATTCTTACGGAGGCCCCAGCATCTCGACTCACTTCAATCAATCACAGGAGAATTCACTGCTAATCGTATGCAGGACGTGCCTATACAAGGTCGTTTGTTTGCGGGCTGATTCTTCCAGATTACTGTGACGGAGTGCGCTCCGACCTCTAACATTAATGAAGAATCAATTGTAGATATGATCGTCATTATTGGTTGAAACTGCACGGCGGTGCGCACCTAAGTATGAGTGTGGCCTCACGTAAAAACCGCTGGTTACAAAAGTTGTTATCGGTATATTGTATGCACAAGGTCATGGCCGCAATGTGTTGCTGAGTAATAAACATGGCACAGTAATAAAGATAGCACAACTGCGACGCATATGAATGCAGAATTCGCGGACAAAAAGCTGCGAGGGTCACAAGACATTAGTGGCGTGTATTGTAGCCGGCCATTCAGGCAACAAATAAAAAGGGAAAACGAACGGCAAGGAGCAACGATGCACCTCGCACGGCTGTTTTTCTGTACTTCATGTCTTATGAAGTGATCCTGGGTGCAGCCCTACATGTAGATCGTGGGCACGATACGCCAGGCACGACGTGATAACTGGTAGAGAGATTGTTACCGTCCATCTAAGCCCTGGAGTGCACTACAGGTAGTTTTAAAAGAAGGACTGCACTCGCTGTGGCCTCCCGGGCCAGGGTGTATATGTGGCGACTTCGTATACGTATTTCAGTACGCCTGGCTGCTTATTATAAGGCACTGATTGACTTTAGCGAGACAAAAAATCGTTGCGAAATAACAGCCCCCCTAGGCGTAAATATTTGGAGCATGTATGGGCCTATTTCACATTTCAGAGATTCAAAGATTCATAGATCCAAAGATTTTATTTCCCCATAAGTACGAGGAGGCAGGCTGGGACTAACGGCTACACAGCCTGACAGAGGCCCCAGCCCCCTTTGGTACAGTGCAATGAAGAAGCAAAATCAAACAAACTGGAAGTTCTAATGTGAGTTATAAAAATACAAGCAACATGTAGAGCACAAGACATTACAGAACAATATGGGAAAGGTACAGTAAAGTACATTAGAGTACAAAAGAGTAAAGTAAAACAAAGTACAAGTGGACAATCAGAGTATAACTATGATTGCGTTTTAAAGATAGACGCAACTACAACACCTGCGCATTAAACAAGTCTAAACAACATCCACAGTTCTAGCCACTGAAGCAGATATACTGATTTAAGAGGTATTGTTTCGCCTTTGTTTTAAATATGTTTCTACTGCATTTGAAATCAGTGTAGTCTCCAACATTGTTGAGTATCTCGGTGCGCTGAAACAGAAAAGACTGCCTGCCGTAGTTTGTTCGCGATTTCGGTGTATGTATTTTGGCACACGTAAAAGAGTATATACTGCTATTGTCGTTCACCCGCCGCGGTGGCTCAGTGGCTAAGGCGTTGCGCTGCTGAGCACGAGGTCGCAGGCTCGATTCCCGGCCGCGGCGGCCGCTTTTCTGATGGAGGCGAAAAGCGAAAACGCCCGTGTGTACGAGATTTCGGCACACGTTAAAGATCCCCAGGTGGTCAAAATTAATCCGGAGTCCTCCATGATCGCCTGCATTGCGTCGGCGCGTTAAACCGTGCAATCAAATCAAATGCTATTGTCGTTATGTTTGCCATGGAGATTTTCTTTGTGTATAGCTTGTAAAAGCTTCATATAATAAATTTGGTCAGCCTTAAGCATACTGTATTGAACAAATAGTGAACCCGTTCTCAAGTCGGCATAGTGCCCGTGAAAATTGGCAAATAGATATAGAAGTCTCTTTTGTAAGACGATCAGCAGTTTGTAATTTGTTTTGTTTGTTGTTCCCCACGCTAATATTCCGTAGCAAAGCCTAAAATAGACAACAGTGTTATAAAGCTGTGTTTTCACCCAAAGCGGTATTAAACCTCTCAATTTGTAGAGAACGCCAATATTTTTTGAAATTTCATTGCCTAAGTGTTCTGTATGAGGATGCCAAGATAATTCTTCATGAAACCATACTCCTAAGAACTTCTGTTCTTTGACTTGGTTGATCATATTGCCCCGATATTCAATATGAATGTTATTATCTATCTTCTTATTAATTGGTCTAAAATGATATAGGTTGTCTTCGATGCGTTTAGCTGTAAGTTATTTTCGTGCAACCAGTTTGAGAACCTTTCTAAATATCTATTTCTTCATACTGGAGTTTTCTTATACTGCTATCGGAGAAAAATATGTTCGTGTCATCTGCATACATGGCTATCTGGGCTGTACAAGGTATGTTTGGAATATCATTCACATATATTAACAATAACAACAATCCCAGCTTTGATCCTTGCGGAACACTTTGTTCTACTGCCATTAACTCCGATGAAACACCATTAAATTTTACAAATATCTCCCTATTACTTAAATAGCTCCTTAATAGGTCAGCCGTTACTCCGCGTATTACTATTTTTTTTAGTTTTCTTAGCAATATTTTAGGGTTGATAGAGTCAAATGCTTTTTGTAGGTCCACGAATAACCCCAGTGTAAATTTCTTTATTTGTATATTTTCAATTATACTGTCCCTTATATTAGGTAGAGCTTCCTGCGTTGGCTTCTTTTTCTGAAAGCCGTACTGATGCAGTGAAATGACCTTGTGTGTGTTGAAGACGGTTTTTGAAGAATATTTTTGAAAAGACAGTCGACACAGATATTGGCCTGTAATTGGACAACTGGTCATCGCCACCACCTTCGTGAATTGGCCTAACTCGCGATACGTTCAATTTTTGAGGAGAAACTCCATTGGATAATGTCAAATTAATAATAAAAGCTAAAACTTCACTAATTTTAGGGGCGATGTGTTTATCGGGAAGTGGTGCAACACCATCGATACCAGATGCGACGTTGTTTTTAAGTTTAAGAATAAAAGTTTGCACCTCCCTCGCGTTTGGCGGACTTCGAAGTTGTGATTCGAAGTTTCGAAGTTGTGACTGTTCCAGTGTAGCGCTACGTTTATCTTCATCGACCTCCGAAATGTAAGCCCCTGCTTTGATGAAATGCCTATCCATCGCGATTGCCATTTCGGCTGGTTCTACCCGTCTACCGTTCAAGCGAGCAACATGCGACTGCGTGCTCTTCTTGCGGCCCGTTATCACATTCACTGTTTCCCATATATTTTTTGAATCGTTACGATGTCTTCGAAGAGGCGTTCATAGTATCTGAGCTTGGCACTTTTCAGGTCGCTCTGCAGTTTGCTTCTATATTTTTTGAATTCTAGAAGCAGGTTAGGGTCACGGCTCCGCACAAAAGAGTGATACATTGAGTTTTTACTTTTAATTCGTTTAAGAAGTTGATCTATCCAGGGCTTTCGCACCTTTCGGGAATTTCTTTGTTGTGCCACTGGTTGAAACGTTAAGTGGCAGCACGCTAGTATGTACAGCCTCCCAAATTTTTAATAATATAGTGGGAGCGACGACTGATCGGTATGTCAGCGCCTTATCACGGTGTTCAGCAGCGAAATACGCGAGAGTACGCGTACGCGCATAGGGCTATCTGTTGTATGAGTGTCGTCTGCTACGCTGTTGCCTTGAGAGTGGTACACCCCCTGCCACGGCATCTAAATGAATTTGTTCACGAGAAACGGCGATTATTTTAAGCGCATGCGCATATCAAACGCTCGTTTGATTTTTCTTTCGGATCACTTGCCCCCCACAGCGTGAGAAATGCCACTGGAAGGAAACAGGACGGGTTTTTCGGCCAGAATGGCCTCAGGCCGCTGCAGGATATAATACGATAAATAAAAAACTCGTGCCAATCCACCCCGTGAATGTGGTTGCAAAGCAAAACTGTAAACGGCGCCCATAACGATTACCCATGCGACGTAACTTAAATTCACTCACATCGCTCTACAAATAGCAAAACCAGAGAGAAGTGAAATGCACTTAACCACACCATTTATTACTTCAAAGAGATATTCTTGGTAAGGTTAAATCAATGCACGATGCAGGAACGGTGTTTGGTTGAGTTCTATTGGTGCAGCACAAGAGTGGAAACTTTTTTTATAAAATTAAAGTAAGCTCCAACCCGGTGTTAGACGATCTGACTTCTCTGTCTCTGCGTCGCGGACGGAGGCGACGAGATTTGCGGCAGAGAAGGAGGAGGAGCAGGAAGAAATACTTCTGTTTAGATTTCTGAACGGTTTAGAGGGCAGCCCAAGGATTTCTTCTTCTGTGGGGCCCATATGCAGTCCGCGCGGCCTGTGTTCTGTCCACCCGCTGAAGCTGGGTAGGTAGAGAGGGCCTGGACAGCAGCATCTCCCATCGCTCTTGTTGGGTAGTTGACGGAGTGAGAGGAGGGTGCTCAGGGCTGAAGTCGCACACCCCGATTACGGGGCGGAGTGTCCCTACTTCTGAGCAAAATTTACATTCAGCGTCGTAGCGATTCGGATGCATTAAGTGAAGACGCGTAGGCTGTGGGAAGGAGCCCGGATTGTATGAGCCGTAGCGTAGTTTGTTGTTCTCTGGAAAGGTCAGGGTAAGGCGAAGGTACGGTCTGCCTCAGAAGGCGATAATGCTGGGTTATCTCCCCGAAGGTGACAAGCGGGTGACTGTCCTCGTGCAGCTCCATAGCACGGGAGGTAAAAGGGCAGGCTTGTTGGGTGGGCGTATTTGTTTCCCTCCATTGAATCGCGAGGGGGTGTCCAGATGAGCTGAATGGAACCGTTTGGGGAGTGGTTTTTTAGCACGCGCAGTGCAGGTCACGACACCCAACCTGACTGGCAATTCCAGTAGGCTTGCTGTGAATCGGTCACTACACTCCGAACCCCTGGTTTGGTGAGAGCCCAAATGATGGCTGCCTCTTCTGCTGCCGTCATTTCTTGGGTCCTAAGCGAGGTACACGCAAGGAGGTGGGTTATGGAGGTAGCCACGATGATGGCGTATTGCTGCCCTCGATGTTTGGAGGCGCCTGTGTAGATAACTGCATGATGCCCACCGAGGGTGGTGTTGAGCACTTGAGCCCGTGATTTTCGTTGACCCTCGTCATGTGAGGGCTTCAAATTTCTAAGCAAAGGGAGCGTCTTTAGTTTCAGTCGCCAAGAGTCAGGGAGCACGTCAAGCGGAGTGACATTCTGGGCTGCCCAGCCAATCTGGTGAAGCATGCGGTTACCCATCGCAGTTCTGAGTCGGACCTTCTGGTTTGAAAGATGGCCGTCTATCAGCTCTTCCACCGTGTTGTGGAGCCCCGTGCTAAGCAGCCTTTGTGTGGACGCACTCATGAGAAGACCAATGGCCTGCTTGACCGCCTTTCTAATCATTATATAAAGCATCTCTATGTCTTCCTTGTCGAGAAGAAGACAGGGGTTAACGTAAGTGACTCTCGAGAGGACAAAAGCTTCAATTAATCGAAAGGTACCGGATTCCTTTAGGCCTTGCTTTTTGGTGGCAACTCGCCTGATCATGTGTATGATTTGATTAATGCTGTTTTTGAGGCGCTGCAAGGAGACGTCACTCTTGGTGTTAGCCTCGAGATGTAGGCCCAGGATCTTAATGCTGGGGCTTGGAGTGATGGCCTGGCCATCAAGGAGTATTTGAATGTATTCCTTGATTTGGCGTGAGGGCGGACACCAAGAAGCTGTGATTTTTTACGTGAACACTGGAGGCCACAGGCTTTAGCACATTGGCGTACTAGAAGTGAGATGCCATGCATTGGTGTGAGCTTCCTTATATTTTTGTAACTGTTAGCTCATCAGCAAGGGGCGCACAGGGCTGCTAGATGGGCGTGAGTGGTCGCGTGACGCTTTCATGTGGCATTCAGCTAAAATGCAGGGGGTAAACCCGTAGATGTGCTTGGTGAGTACACCACCTGTCTTCCCCGTCTTCGCGTGCGCTCGTAGCTAAATCGGTAAGACATCGGGCTCTCGCTTTGTTATTCTATTAGTTCCAGGTTCGATTCCCGGCGGTGCCAGTGAATTCTTTTATTTGTTCGCTGGAGTTTTCTGGTGACACCAAAGGTCGCGAAAGAACCCTTGGGGGGTAGAGGTAAAAAGCTTTGCTTTAAAAAATCTGATAGAAATAAAAACTCGTGCCAATCCACCCCGTGAATGTGGTTGCAAAGCAAAACTGTAAACGGCGCCCATAACGATTACCCATGCGACGTAACTTAAATTCACTCACATCGCTCTACAAATAGCAAAACCAGAGAGAAGTGAAATGCACTTAACCACACCATTTATTACTTCAAAGAGATATTCTTGGTAAGGTTAAATCAATGCACGATGCAGGAACGGTGTTTGGTTGAGTTCTATTGGTGCAGCACAAGAGTGGAAACTTTTTTTATAAAATTAAAGTAAGCTCCAACCCGGTGTTAGACGATCTGACTTCTCTGTCTCTGCGTCGCGGACGGAGGCGACGAGATTTGCGGCAGAGAAGGAGGAGGAGCAGGAAGAAATACTTCTGTTTAGATTTCTGAACGGTTTAGAGGGCAGCCCAAGGATTTCTTCTTCTGTGGGGCCCATATGCAGTCCGCGCGGCCTGTGTTCTGTCCACCCGCTGAAGCTGGGTAGGTAGAGAGGGCCTGGACAGCAGCATCTCCCATCGCTCTTGTTGGGTAGTTGACGGAGTGAGAGGAGGGTGCTCAGGGCTGAAGTCGCACACCCCGATTACGGGGCGGAGTGTCCCTACTTCTGAGCAAAATTTACATTCAGCGTCGTAGCGATTCGGATGCATTAAGTGAAGACGCGTAGGCTGTGGGAAGGAGCCCGGATTGTATGAGCCGTAGCGTAGTTTGTTGTTCTCTGGAAAGGTCAGGGTAAGGCGAAGGTACGGTCTGCCTCAGAAGGCGATAATGCTGGGTTATCTCCCCGAAGGTGACAAGCGGGTGACTGTCCTCGTGCAGCTCCATAGCACGGGAGGTAAAAGGGCAGGCTTGTTGGGTGGGCGTATTTGTTTCCCTCCATTGAATCGCGAGGGGGTGTCCAGATGAGCTGAATGGAACCGTTTGGGGAGTGTTTTTTTAGCACGCGCAGTGCAGGTCACGACACCCAACCTGACTGGCAATTCCAGTAGGCTTGCTGTGAATCGGTCACTACACTCCGAACCCCTGGTTTGGTGAGAGCCCAAATGATGGCTGCCTCTTCTGCTGCCGTCATTTCTTGGGTCCTAAGCGAGGTACACGCAAGGAGGTGGGTTATGGAGGTAGCCACGATGATGGCGTATTGCTGCCCTCGATGTTTGGAGGCGCCTGTGTAGATAACTGCATGATGCCCACCGAGGGTGGTGTTGAGCACTTGAGCCCGTGATTTTCGTTGACCCTCGTCATGTGAGGGCTTCAAATTTCTAAGCAAAGGGAGCGTCTTTAGTTTCAGTCGCCAAGAGTCAGGGAGCACGTCAAGCGGAGTGACATTCTGGGCTGCCCAGCCAATCTGGTGAAGCATGCGGTTACCCATCGCAGTTCTGAGTCGGACCTTCTGGTTTGAAAGATGGCCGTCTATCAGCTCTTCCACCGTGTTGTGGAGCCCCGTGCTAAGCAGCCTTTGTGTGGACGCACTCATGAGAAGACCAATGGCCTGCTTGACCGCCTTTCTAATCATTATATAAAGCATCTCTATGTCTTCCTTGTCGAGAAGAAGACAGGGGTTAACGTAAGTGACTCTCGAGAGGACAAAAGCTTCAATTAATCGAAAGGTACCGGATTCCTTTAGGCCTTGCTTTTTGGTGGCAACTCGCCTGATCATGTGTATGATTTGATTAATGCTGTTTTTGAGGCGCTGCAAGGAGACGTCACTCTTGGTGTTAGCCTCGAGATGTAGGCCCAGGATCTTAATGCTGGGGCTTGGAGTGATGGCCTGGCCATCAAGGAGTATTTGAATGTATTCCTTGATTTGGCGTGAGGGCGGACACCAAGAAGCTGTGATTTTTTACGTGAACACTGGAGGCCACAGGCTTTAGCACATTGGCGTACTAGAAGTGAGATGCCATGCATTGGTGTGAGCTTCCTTATATTTTTGTAACTGTTAGCTCATCAGCAAGGGGCGCACAGGGCTGCTAGATGGGCGTGAGTGGTCGCGTGACGCTTTCATGTGGCATTCAGCTAAAATGCAGGGGGTAAACCCGTAGATGTGCTTGGTGAGTACACCACCTGTCTTCCCCGTCTTCGCGTGCGCTCGTAGCTAAATCGGTAAGACATCGGGCTCTCGCTTTGTTATTCTATTAGTTCCAGGTTCGATTCCCGGCGGTGCCAGTGAATTCTTTTATTTGTTCGCTGGAGTTTTCTGGTGACACCAACGGTCGCGAAAGAACCCTTGGGGGGTAGAGGTAAAAAGCTTTGCTTTAAAAACTCGTGCTCCACGCTGCTTAGCTACCTTTGGCGGCAGCGAAACGACCTTGCAAGATAAGAAACACGGGGTGTGTGTTGCCTTGAGAAGAGAGAGAGGGAGAGAAAACATTTATTGTCCAGTCATCGACTTAAGTCCAGGTCAGCTAAATGATGGATCCTGAGGTGTCACTGTCTTCATAGTAGTCCAGAATGTCCTTGGAGATCTTCTGGATATGAAGGCAGAGAGCCTCCTGGGCGGCCCGAACGTCTGTTCCGGGCGGGGGAGCCAGCCACGTGTCCCATGAGGTGATGCGGGAGAGGGAGGGGGGAAGCTTCGGGGGGTGGCAGTCCCAGTAGGAGTGGGGAATAGAGGGGTATGTGCCGCAAGAAGGGCAGCTTGGGGGACCGGAGCACTTGCGAATGTGGTGAGATGGGAGGGAGCGGGTATGAGCCTGGCGGAGAATAACGGTTTGGGCGCGAGTGAGGCGCGGGTCTGGAAAAGGGTAGACTTGTCGGGCGAGGCGATAGGAAAGTAAAGTGAATTTACGGGTCGCACGATCGTGAAGACGAGTGGAAGGAGGATGGTATGAGGTTGGCCAGAGCATAGACGGACCCGGGGATAGATCTCGGTAAAGCGCGTTTACTCTTGCGTTGCCGTCCATGTTAGCGTGGCCAGGTACCCATACCAGGACAAAGAGGTATAGATAATGCCTCTTGAGAGTGTAAGTCACTAGGTTAGAATAAAAGGGGTTGACGGTATAGCGTAAATAATTTCGGATGGCGGATTGCGAATCTGTGAAGATATAAGTGGGGTGTTCGGTGGAGGTTGTGAGAACAGCGCAGCAGACGACGCTCCACACAGCAGATAGCCCTATGCGCGCGCGCGCGCGTACTTTCGCGTATTTCGCCGGTGAACACCGGGATAAGGCGCTGACATACCGATCGGTCGTCGCTTTCGCTATATTATTAAAAATTTGGGAGGCTGTACCTCAAAAATAGGCCACAAGCTTTGTTTGAGTCGTTTTGGGCGAAAACTTCCTTTCAGTCAAAAACTCTGACGAGGTCTCTAAACTGCTCCAGTCCCGAACTGGTTATTCTACGCAGAAAAAACTCCCTCACAACTATTGCCGCTTACAGTAACTTTTGTGTTGGCAAAACAAAACACTTGTAAATGATCACTAAGATAAGACCAACGGAAAGCACGGCAGCCTGAATCTCATCGATGTTGATATTAGAAAGACATATCTAGCAGGGTAGCACTATCAGAAGATACTCTAGTCGGTAGTTCTACAAGATTTGTGTACGCAGGGCATGCCAGTACGTTTTTGATTTCCAGAGACCACTTATCCGCTGAACTCATGTGTATATTGATATCCCCCATAATAATACAAGAGTTGTTATTACTGCTACCAAACTGAAGGAGTCCTTCAAGAAAATACTCAAGTTTTGCCTGTCACCATTTGGAGGTGTATAGACCACAGACGCTGTGGTCTTTCCCAAACGAATTGTTAAGCACTCAACATCGTTATTACTCGTAGAAAAGTCGTCAATGACCGTATACGCTATGGATTCTTTAAGGTAAATTGCAACTTCACCCCCCCCCCCCCTCCTTGCCTGTCTGAAAAGGTGTTTCGATCGGTATCCGTTAAAGAATGGAATCGCAGCTTTTTTAGTCAACAAAGTTTCCGAAAAACATACCATCAAGTTCAGGCTTAATTGTTCCAAAGAAAATACTAATGACATCTAGCTTGTTTCTCATGCTCCTGGCATTTATATGCATCAAAGCTAGTTTACGACAACCAGTAATCGCTTTGGAAAAACTGTCAATGTCATAATAAGATTTACCGTTTTCCATAAGTGTCGTAATGAGAGGGAATTTGTCAAGTTGCCTCTAATACTGCAGTCGGTAATTTCCCGACCAGAGCCCCAAATGCCACTTTCCCGACATATTTCGCGTTTTGTGCTTCTTTCGCTCTGTCCTTTTTCCATCGTTCAAAGTTCGAAGCTATACTCACTGCAGCAATAGCACTTACATATATGCACAGATGGAAGCTCTTCTATGGCAGTTCGAAAATTCCCTACTATGAGCCTACTCACACATTGACAAGAAGATGCGTTCAGCCTCCTCCGGGACGTGCCGGAGGTAAGTCGGGCAGTCGCGGGGAGGAGAAGGCATGGCGCGTGTCAATGTCCCCGCCGCTGTCGTAGTTGTGCTTCTTGCACACCCAGCAGGAGGGAGGCCTGGTGCATCATTCAAAGGCAAAACAATGAATAATGAAATTGTGCACCATAATGATGAGAGCTAGGTCATGTTAATCAAACATGCGGCCGAAATGCATCGTAGGTTATCGCGAGTGAACCCAACGACGCGCACAGGAAGGTCTAGAGTTACGTTATGTGAAAGCCTTTCCAAAATAGCGGACAAATGCTGTAACTATCCGGCGCATCCAGATCGACAAGAACCACAGAACACAGTACTACTGAGCTTCTGATTAGGTATTGACATATATGTTGCACCAAACGTAAACCTGGTGCAGTATATTTCGAGGTCGTTTTCAGAAAATGTGTAAATACCCACTGGTTATGTGGAACTGACATAACGTTGCATACAAGAAAGCGCAAAAAACCTGCAGCGACCTGTATGGCAGTAGTTCGAACGCATACCGTTGTGCAAGGGTAACTTCGGATGGTTGTCATTGATAGCGGTACATTGCTGCGCCCTGTAAGGGTCTTGATCAGTCGCCTGATGTACAACCAAGTGAGGAGCAGCTTCCCATTTTTTTTTTTTTTTTTTTTGGCCATGCATCTTTGATGCGCACGTACGTCTACAAACCTCATGCGCCCGCGTGCTTTCACAGGGCACGCCACTGTCGCTGGTGCTTTATGTGGGCAGCGAGGACCCAATCATCCACCGCTGGTCGGAAAGAGTTCCGGCTGACAGCAGCCACGCACACACACACAAAATGGCCCTTGAGAGTCGTGCCTAGGAACCCTGTCACCGGCGCTGTCAGGAAGCCGTTATGCAAAGCTACTTGCGTGGGACTACCGGTAGAAGGCGGAAGCTAAGATCGCCCTCTTGTACGCGTGTTTATACGGAAGTCTCAGCCCCGCAGACACCGGGAGACGCGGGAGTGCCTCCGTGAAAGAGCGCGGTGCCAGTCACTGGGGAGCCAACGGGCCCGGCGGACGCCGGTCGGCAGCGCATCGCCGTCCCGTTACATGGTGCGCTCCTCGCTATGACCTTGTCGAAAAGTCCCGCTAATGGTTGTGCTGCTCCCCTTTACAGCAACGCCGGGTACGGCGCTAACGATCTCGCCGCTAATGAAGAGCGCGAATGTGACGTCCTACTGCATTCACTAGCGTGCAACTAGTGTCGACAACACGCGCGATGCTGCGTGGCTGCGGTCTGTCCTGCATGGGACCGCAGTACGCATTATGCGCTGTTGTACTTTGTAAGTGCAGAGCACTTTAGGCGCTCGCCTTGTCGTCCTAGCTCGCTCGCTCGACCCAAGTACATGGAGCACCAAGGCGGCGTCCCGGGGTAACGCTGTTGTTCGCGGCGTACCCCAGAGGCTTTGAAAGCCAAGCGGTTTATATAGTCATAGGCGTTCGAAACTCGTGAAACGCTGGCGCTTGTCATACATCTTCCCGTTGCTTAGCGCAAAGAAAACTATAGGTACATTTGAGGGAAAATATACGTAATTAACTGGCAGCGCCCGCGTTCCTTTCGTTAAGGACGCCCATTGGGTTGGTTTTTACGTAAACGTAAAATGTGGCAGTGCAACGCCGGCACGTGCGGGGAGAAAAGCACAAAGAGAACAGAACTCCCGCTGGCGCAGTTTCAGGCAGGGGGTGCACGAGCCCTGCGAAGGCGGGAAGTTTGAATTGCATGGGGTGGTAGCAGTAAGCGGATAACGGCGGTACAGCCCATTATGGCGAATCACTGCTCTGCACTTCCGATAGCTTTCACATTGAATGGAATGGCTTTATTTTTTGAAGATTCTGGGCGCTTCGAAGACTGCAGTTAACCTGCATTTAGATGGGACTATAGACTACGGAGATGCTTGTGAGAGTTAACACCCCCCGAAGCAGGAATCACCACTGATCTGGTGAAACGGTTGAAATGAACTCTCCGAATTAACTACGCATACATAGCTTTGAATGGCAATTATATAGCGGAAGGGTTACTGTGTTGTACATTGGCATTAGCTAGGCTCTTGGTTATCGCTAAGAATGTAGCTATCAGACAGCACGGATTCTTTGTTTCTTAATTGTTTTTAGATGCGACGCATCTCTTGCTCTGAGGCATGTCCCTCCTGCGTCGGCGTCGGCGTTGGCGGCGTCCGCACGCCACCTGCGCATGCGCGCCTCTCCTCCGCTCTTCTCTCCGACAGTTGTGCGCAACACTTTCACTCCGTCTCATTATCATAAACAACAGCTGCGTGCGCGCGCTTCGCTCGCTTTGCGCGCATGCGTGACTCTCCTCCGCTGTCTCCTCTCCTTCAGGCGCTATGAAAATTGCCCCATCGTCCCGGGTATGAGAACACCCGCATGTGATGTAAAGGCATCCTACGCGTTCACAACACGTTTTACCCGATTTAGAGAATCAACCCAATGGAAACGCCAACTGAACCCCCAGACGCGTCGCATCACACCAGGGTTCCCTCGCGGGGAGATGGGGGTAATTTTTACATCCTTCCTCGTACTGCAGCTTGCGGAGTAAGGCGGAGAGATGAAGCAGAATTCGTAATCCGATACGTTTGTCTATATAGTTGAGTCGGACACTACGTGGCTCCCTGGCAAGCAGCGGTAGCGACACTAATTTATCCTTTTTTTAGAAATAAGTGCTCGTTAGCCAATACACCTCGTTTTCTAGTAAACCAACTGTTACTAAATGCAAACAAAGGTAAGTTCACGGAGTCTCGTGCATACATCTCCGTACGCCAGCAGCAGTATAATTAGGACTGTAAACTGCAAAGTGGCACGGCTGCGGATGTGCTGTGGCGCCGCGATCTGAATTCTATACGCCTTCGTCATTATCTAGCTCACCGAAGGGTTGTTGTCATTAGTATGCCGCATTTTTAAACTAAGCAGGTTACTCTATCGGTTAAAGTAAACCTCTTTCTAGCCGTTCAAGTTGCAGTTTTGCGCACCTTACCAACACCTGGGCTATGAGGCATGCGTTAGTAGGTGGGCTAGAGAGTTGAACCCACGACCTCGTGTTTCGCGCCTTTAAGGTTTGTATTAACGTAGCCAACGAAAACCTTTCTGTGGAAGTATTTGCAAGCGTGCTGCAGTAAAGTCTTGCCTCGCTTCTACAGCATTTTAAATGCTTAATGAGATAAGCATCTACCTACCGAGGATGTCAGGCAGACTTCCTATACTCATGAGAAGGACGAGCACTCACATGATGACAGTGCCTGCTACATACGCGACGCCGCATTTTTTAAACAAGCAAAAAAAAAAAAAACGGGGGGGGGGGGGAGTTTTTCCTGCCCTTCAGAGAGAACACCGCACAATATAAGTTGGCCCGGAACCATTCAAAGGTAAGCGTGTCTGTCGCAGGGGTGCTTCGACCAACGTTGTATACGGCGCTGCTTTTTTTAAGGACTATGATGACTAAGCAATGATTCAAGTAGCCAACCAGTCACGCTCAGTGACCCCGACGCTTTAAATCGCGAAGCTCCCAACAGGTGTTGTTCCGTTCGGAACAAGTTGGCTGCGCGAATCCTGACAGCAACCCAGGAGCGACATCAGGCACGAGGCCTTGAAGTCGTGCGGCGGCCGCGCAACGGCCCTTGCTCACGTACGGCGTTAGCAGGCACGCAAGCGGGAAAAGTCGCCCGCAATCCGATCACGATCGCCTTCCACGTCAAAACCGTGCCACTCGCACCTTCGTCGCTTGACTGTTTCTGTTCGGTTTCCCAATATCGCCACGGCCAGTCAAGAGGCTGGGAGATAGCATCTCCGTAAATTTGACAGCTGCAGGCGCCGATGAGCCATTCTTACCGCAGGGCAGGCAAGGGCTGCTCCGACGCTCCTGGAGCTATATCCAAGGGATAGCTCCAGGGGTTGGGCTGTAATGAGCATTTAGCAGGTTTTGGCCGTGAGAATACTAAGTTGTTTTCTGTTTTTTCTTTTGGATTTCAGGGTTACCCTATCTCCCGAGAAGACGGAAAAACGGTGACTAAGTTTGAAGAATCTGTGCCAATGGTAACCTACTTGGTCTGCTTCATCGTGTGTGATTTTGAAAGTGTGCAGACGTTGGCCTCAGTGGATCGTATACCGGTGAGTGGAAAACCAGAGCGCAACCATCTAACTGCGGAATGATCACACTGCGTGAGCCCAGTCTGGCTCCAAGTAGCAGCACTCTACAGCAGTGCTGGCTAAGCGATATTGCTGTCGGTACATATATTGGCGGGTTGCTTCCTCTGGACGTACGTGTCCGTACGTGACAAATGCTACTCGTTTTAAAAACGTACCGATATTAACAGTTAGCGCCTAACGTATCTCATCCCACGAAGAAGGAGATACGGGAGTCAACTGCTATTGTTGGTGTTACATTCGACATTTAATTACTGATCTGTGTCCTGTTTCATTACTGTCACTAAAAAAGGTGGCTTGATCATGCGTGCTAAAAGTCCCCTCTGAGCTCATTTCGACCGGAGACACATCACAATGGATTCGGCACAGTCCGCGCTATCAACCGTAGACGCACTGCACACTCCTGCTTGGCCGACGTAAATGCTGTCCTTACAGTGTCAGTGACATATGGGCTCTACTCGGGTGACCATCATGGAATTTGCTCTTTCCTAGTAAGGAATTCTCAGTTTTGACCATTTCATATGCGTTTCAAAGGGTCCAATTTGAGCGGGCCCTGATTGGCTGAAAGCAAACGACCCCGGTGTGACGCGGTACAAGCTAGGCGGGGCTTCGGTTTCTGGGCATGTATCCCAAGGACGTGGGTTAGATACCCGGCCGCGGCGGCCGCTTTTCTGGTGGAGGCGAAAAGCGAAAACATCCGTGTGTTCGTGGTTTCGGCGCAGGTTATAGATCCTCAGAGGTCGAAATTAATCCGGAGCCCTCCACTACGGCGCGCCTCATCGCCTGTGCACGTCGGTGCGTTAAAACCCCAGAATCAATCAAATCAATATTTGCATCTCATTGGTCATAGGCCCTGAAAGTGCGGTAATGTTACGTCTTGAAAGGGAAGCTAAATGGGCGTTTTTGAAACGGACACAACTGAGAATTCCGCCCCGGCGTATTGACATAACCATCACCGCCCCCCCCCCCCCCCCCCTCAAAAAAAAAAAAAAAAAAAAAAAAAATATATATATATATATATATATATATATATATATATATATATATATATATATATATATATATATATATATATATATACATAAAGAGGGGGGGAGCAAAATGGGCTGGTTTAGAAGCGGGCACTTTAAGTTGCGCAAGCAGATCGCTTAGCCGCTGTGCTACACGTCGGGGGGCCAAGTCGAAGATGTTCGAATGTGTTCGCTCAGCATCTTCTAGAATGGTCCCCTCTCCGCGCAATGGTGTCGATGTCTTTTCGCGTTGCTGACGCCACAGCCTTTGCGTGTGCGAACCATAATTGAAGAATATGGACGCCGGCGTAGCACGCATCGTCTCCATCACCAGAAGGAGCAAACGTAAAAACAGGACGCTATATCTTTATGGCGGTAACTGGAAAGTGAAGCAATAGCCTAAATAACGGGTTTTCTGGGAGTGATTACAAGTACAGAATGAAAAATACCAGCATATTATCGGTGCTTCCTTGCATCGCCTGTACACTTCACAAATAGGAACAGAAATAATTGACATAGGGTACTGAAAAAAATGCTATCTCAGCCAAAATGAGCACCACAAGGTCAGCATCTCCTACCGCCTTTCTTCGTATGATGAATGAAATCTCGTAATATCTTGCTTTGTTTCTAGTATTCTCGCCTACACAAGAGCTAAATAAACCTACAGAGGCCGCAGAAATTGTACCAACCACAAACGCTTTAGAATTGTGCATGTTTTTTTTTTTTCCGCTTCATTTCAGTTCTCTGTATACGCCGCTCCAAACCAGCTGAATAAGACCCACTATGCTCTGGACATTGGCTCGAGGATACTCAACTTCTACGAGAAGTACTTCGGTCTCAAATACCCGCTGCCAAAGCAAGGTGAGGAGTATAGTTAATATAACAGTCGACGTCAAGACGCTGCTTTTACCTTTAGAAGCACACGAAATGAAGACGGCTAGATTAACGGCTGTTTACTTTAACCTGTATTATAACTATAGTCCCTTTCATGAGCTTAACGAAACCGAAAACTTTCAGGTGTGGTTTACCGCGCGCCTACGCAAATTAGATGTCAAAAGTCAGTGGGAGTGATTAACGACGAAGGTTACCGCACGACTATATTTTCGGAGAGTAAGCAGCTGCTAGTTGTAAGTCGTATCAACGCAGCCTACACATACAACGACAAAATTTGTATGACGGGCCGAGTACAGGGGGAAAAAAAAATCCTGGAGTTGGAGACGCGTACACTGTCACACATTTCCATCCGACGTAACGTCATTATGTCAGGCCATCCGAAACTTCTGACACGGAGCTGATGTTCTGATGATTGGAACATTTATTAAGGTGGTAGCTTGGGCGAGTTGCTAAGGCATGGTGGACGGGTGCAGCTCCAGCGACAAAAGGGAAAGAAGGCAAAAACACGGCTTCGACTTGCAACAGTTAAAACGGTATGTAACGAACCTCTACGTAACGAATTCCTGGATTTAACAATGGTTTTCAATTCCCCATTGCCAGCTCCATTGAAGCCCATTTGTTTGCGACCTCTATGTAACGAAGGCGTAACGACGGTTTACCTTGATGTCACGAATTCGCCACTCTGATCAGTCATTGCATTTTGCACCTTCTGTTTGAGAAATCGGCTGGAGAAATGCACTAATTTAGTTCATTTCGCCCGCACTGCCAGGCGTCTCCACGTGCGAGGGCTGTGTCGTTAGGTACTAGGCCTTCCAGTCGGCGTGTAGTCGCGCGTCTCCACTGCTGGTGTATACGTTCGTCGGTAGTTAGTTCTGCTGCCGGAAAATGAAAACTTTTGTCTTTCGAAGTCTAGCTCGCGATTTTAAATGCTGCCTCCGCCGGCGTGAAAGAATAATGCCGCCACCCGGTATACAGTATCCCAGATAGCACCTTCTCACCGATTTTTAGTGCAGAAAACAGCATCAGGTTCACCAAATTTACGAAAAGGCGCCCTTTCAGCATACGTTTGGTCCTTGAAACGCGTTAAGCCGCAGAAAAGTGTCAAAAGGCAAAAGTGTTACTTAGGTTACATTTGTGAAGATGGGGGTAAGCGAGCTTGATTCTTTGGAGCGCCATGTTGTGACTAAGCTCGTGGAAAACGCCTAGCACCAATCACGCAGTTTGCACTGTTAAATCAATAATTGAAGGGTGAGCTCACCGTCGCTGTTGTCTGACATTTCGGTTTTGTTTCTGCTTCACTCATGCGAGCCTTAACTTTAAACCTCCAAGTAACGAAAACCTGCATGTAAAGAAAAATTGGGAATTTTTGTCAACTTCATTATATCCGGGTTTAACTGTACTGCTTGACACGCAACGCACCATAAATAGGAACTGCAGTCAACATGCACAGCCACATGAACATCTACACAATGATAGTAGGAGCAGATTGGGGAAAGCGCATTAATTATTACTCGCAAAGCATAAAATCTAAACACGGTTTCCTTCAAACCTGTTCGCGTAGACACCAATTTACGAGTGCGCATCGAAAGCATTAATCTCGTTTTAGTGTACCGACAGGTATGGCACGCTCACACGGAGAGGGAGAGGCGATGACGCGTGCCTCGATAATCTCGCGTGTAACGCCTTTGCTACACGGCAACTTTCGCTTGACGGTTGAACGCTCACTTAAAGTTCGCCCTAGGTATTTACAGCACTCGATAGAAAATTGGTTCGAATTCCTTCGGAAGGTCTTTAAAACGGCCGTGTAGCACGGGTATAAGTTGGCTGCGATTTATTCTGTCTATCGGCAACATCATCATCCCTCCTTTCGAGCGCTGACACCGCCGCGGAATATTTGCTCGTAAATGTGAAGGTCAGGTATCCGAACACAGAACCAGTATAGCACGCGAGTGGAAGCGAAAAGCAAAAACGCCCGTTTGTACGAGATTTCGGCGCACGTTAAAGATCCCCAGGTGGTCGAAATTAATCCGGAGCCCTCCACTACTGCGCGCCTCATCGCCTGCGTTGCGTCGGCGTGTTAAACCCTATAATCAATTAATCAAATCAGTGCCGATTAGCGCATGGTTTCAAGAAGATCGGAAAGGATGTGAGGCAAACGTGTACTATTTACAGCCGAGAAGGAGCTATGACGCGTGAAAGGCATTGTAAGTGCATAGAACCGGCGTTCGATGAAGTATATCTGCAACCAGTCGCACCGCACCAAGAAGTGTGTTGCGTGTGCTGCAGGCGTCATTTACTTACTTCCTCTCTCGTGTCGTATGTCGGGCAAACAGGCCGCTTAGCTATTTTCTGCCTGAGGGCGACCATAACTATAATGCTTCTAGTTCTGTGAATGGCCACGTGGGGCTGTTTTGTTGGGATTGGGGCCGCGCTCCATTGCTGGAACAACGCTCAATAGTCGGGAAACATCGCGACCGTCTTACACGCAGAATTATTGAGGCAGCGGATATTGCACGGTTTTGCGTCTCACTGTGCAAGCCCCGTGTCGGTATCCGAAAATATGACAAACTTCTTAGAAACGCTCTTCTAAATTGGTGCAATCAAAACAGCTTTGAACGAAAACATTGTTGAATTTTGCCTTTTGTGAAAAATTAACTTATTGGTACCAGTTTATTGCTATTAACTGAGGCTGCTATTTATTATACTGCGTGTCAAGCAATCGAAACTTGGGTTGCTAGTCGTCGCCGTGTCTCTGCTCGGTGCAAACGAGCCTAAGCATTACTGTGTAAAGATGTCTGAGAATGGAGCTCCTGGTCTACGATCACCACGCACGTTGACAAGGGGCGGAGGACGGAGGTGTTATACCGTGGGAGAGGAGAAGGAAGAAACGAAGAAGAGCTCTTGCGTAATGCCGTGGTGTCTTTCAGTACATGGCTTCGTCTCAGCTCCCTCTTCTAGTTTGCCGGGCCGGAGGAAGGCTTCGAAGTCTTTGTTGCGTCGAACGTCGATGAGTGCGCAGGAGGCCACACGCTCTTTTAATTAATTAATTATTAATTAATTAATTTGCTTTCTAAACTAGTGTAGACAAACACCTCACAGGAAGAAATGCTGTGTCCGATACGTAACTAATATGTTCGGATCAATTTCAAGAACCTGGCGGTGTTAATCGATAAGCAAACATTTGTGAGGCACTTAGTTTTAGTTTCAAAAAGAAATGTTTGCATACGTAGTCGAAATTCTCATTGTGTTAGTCTTCTTAGGCACTGATAAATGTCTAATGCTTGAAAGTTCCCCAAGTGTTGCGAAATAGCGGTGGTAAGTTAGAAGAAGTTGACAATCCTACCTGTTGTAGAATTATTGTTCCCTCGATAGACGAATTAAGCGAGTTATAGATGGAAGGGAAGGGGGTGGTCGTGGACGATAAATTTTAAATAGTATCCAAGGATCGGTCTGACTATCGGAATACCCTGTTTTCATAGGCTTTAGGCAGGCTATTCGATGGCGCAGCCCTGTATCGGGACAGTTACGTCGGCTGTTTGTTGCTATATTACAACAAAGCGTCCAGCCTCTCACTGATGTCGTCTGTAGTCCTCCCAAAACGCCCTGCAGGAAAGCCAACTTTCTCTGACGATAATGATGATCGTTGGTGAAGTGGAGTGAAATTAAAACGCTTCCCGTGGTCGGAATTGAACCTGGGTCCCTCGCGTCAAGAAGCCGACGTCTATCCGACTGCGCCATTCAGGACACTTTTTCTTTTAATGTGCGCCATTCCGGCACGGTAGAAGCAGTGTGGGTTTGGAGGGGGGTGCATGTACGTGCAAAATTAGATAGAAAGTGCACCCCTCCGTCTAACGACAGCGACCACTGTATTAATCATCATAAATAAATAGAGTCTGCTTGCTTCTGGGTTCATTGGTTTGGTGTTAGACTTGATTTTGGAAAGCTTCGAGTTCTGTTATGGTTTTGTTTCGACAGAGGGGTGTTGATGTTTTCTCATGCTTCCTTATGTAAACGCCAAGTTTGCGAACGCATCGTCCTTTGTGTGCAACATGTGACATTAACGCCGCGCAACATTTGCATTCTGCAGACATGATTGCCATTCCGGACTTCGTGTCTGGAGCTATGGAGCACTGGGGCCTGGTCACGTTCAGGGAAGTGAACCTGCTCTACGACCCGAAACAGTCCAGTCCTCGGAACAAGCAGCGAGTGGCGGCCGTCATAGCGCACGAACTTGCCCATCAGGTACACTCACGGGTCATCGGGCATGAGAGAATCACTACCCCGACCAGTCAAGTGTCTACACTGTAAAGCAGTCCCGTGGTTCAGCTTCACAACAATGCACTCTGTTGGCCAATTCATGCGGCCAAGAATGAAATTTGGGCGAATGACGATGTCGAGCGTACGATTTGACTCAGTAGTTCGGTCTGCGCTGCGGCGTCACGAAATGCAAGCATGACGTTCTGCACTGGGCAGTGCCACAGCGAAGATCAGATTTTTGAGTCAAATGGTATGCACATTGCCTCCATTCTCTGAATAAGCCTGTTTGGCGGCATGGATTGGTCAATAGAGTGCATTTTTGTGAAGCTGAATTACGGGACTGCTCTAGTGTACAACGTTCGCAGAATATGTTGGTATCGGTTATCGCTGCTGCGTGAGCAGAAATAAAAAAGCTAACGTACCCAGCCGCCTATTTCGTTCGAAATCGTTTCCGTGCAGGACTAAGCATACAAAGCAAAACATTCGTATCCGCCTGCTATATATTCAAGCCTTTCTTGTTTTTTTTTTTACATGTGACAGAGCGAAGCACGGAAATTTTGGGGGACGAAATTATGGACGTAAAGTGCTTTGATATTGACGCATTAGGTAATAGACTCTAAAAGGTCACATAAGCTGCCCATGACTGTTAAAGCTTAATTTTGGATGGTGTTTAGTTGTGCGAAATGTGATTTTTTTCTCCATGATGACTGGAACCGTGATGGTTCTGTTTGCCTTGCTTTGCTTTGAACTGTTGTAACCTTGAAAACCCACCTTCTGATTTTCCCACGAGGCATATAGGTATTAGCGACATGACTACATCGGCAGAACGAAAGCCCCATACACTGTACACTCAAAGGAATCGCCGCTGGTGGGTTTCACCACAACGCCCTAGAACGCCCAATCAGCGTAACCAAATGGGCGAATTGGGCGAATGACGAGGCGTAGCCATAGAGTTTCTTACAGTATACACTAGAGAGGAATCTGGCGCTAGCGTCTATGCGGTTCACATCAAGGTCGTCTGTGTCGTCATGGACCGCCATTATACATCGCTCTCGCCTTAGTTTCATCATTGGCTTGGATTGAAACGTTTTAGTGACCGCAAATTCAAACAAAGTGCCACAAAAACGCGAAAAATAGTGATCAGTTATGTATGTGAAAAATAAAAACAGGCTGGTTTAAAACTAAGAAAAAAAGAAGTAAAGCGTATTTTTGCCGGGGCGGTTGTGCCTGCTATTCCGCAGGCCAAGCTTCTGGTTAGGAACAATGTTATTATTTGGGGGGTAACTCATTAGAGAATGTGATTTTATTAATTTTACCATTATTTCAAAAAATAAGTTGTTTGAAGAGTTTCGAAAGTTTTTTGAGCGTGCCTATGAAAACGTTGCCTTCGTGGTGAACCGGTGCACCGCGACCGCCAGCTAGTTTAACAAGAAAAATGAAAACGTGGCGTTAAACAGTCGTGGACGGTGACAAGATAGGACGCATACACCCGTATCATCCGTATCTTGTCTTCGTCGAAGTACGTTTTGTTTCCTCTTTTCGTCGACTACAAATTTCGCGGCGGCATATTACCCGCTCAGTCATACGTCCTTCGACTGCCGCATGAGCAACGTCAGGTGCGATCACGCATTGCCTGCTGTTTCACTGAACACGGCTACCACATAAACGGGAGGATTTCGGCTTCCTTGTAGCTCGTAAACGTGTGAATGCATAGTGAAGAAAGCAAATCCCAAAAACCGCTTAAGAATCCAGTTGTCATGCCAAGCCCAAGCCAAAAAGGATGTCTTCCCACGAACCCCCACGACGACATGGCTTACGAGGCGCAGTTTCCTCTCTAGTATACTTACTAAGAAACTCTATGGGCCTAGCATGCGATTAGGGCACAAAATAGAATCTGCACTGGGGACAACAGCGCAAGGCGTGCATTTGCGCTGTTGACCCTGCGCAGATTCTTTTTTTTTTCTTTAAAGAAACCCTGCAACACTTCCGATAAGCGCTTTCACTCTTTCCTTCGCGTCTGAAACCACTGCGAAAGCTATTATCGCCAGCAGAAAGCTATTATCGCCACTGCGTGATTTGCTCGTCGCACCAGATACAAGCCTTCCGTTTCTGCTTTGTTTTTGAGGCTTTTTTTTAAGTTGGTATCGAAAAGCGTCCATTGCTGCAACTGAAGCAAAATCGGCCAACATTCGCTACATGGCGTTAGTGACGTGATGATTGATTGTAGGGTTTAACGCGCCGACGCAACGCAGGCGATGAGGCGCGCCGTAGTGGAGGGCTCCGGATTAATTTTGACCACCTGGGGATCTTTAACGTGCGCCGAAATCTCGTACACACGGGCGTTTTTGCTTTTCGCCTCCATCAGAAAAGCGGCCGCCGCAGCCGGGAATCGAACCCGCGACCTCGTGCTCAGCAGCGCAACGCCTTAGCCACTGAGCCACCGCGGCGGGTGCGTTAGTGACGTAATTCGAGCCGTCGAAGAACGTCAAGACTAGGAAAGAGAGAAAAATCTCTTGAGCGAGTTTACAAGTTATCTGATGGGCATAGAGCAGTAATTTCTGGCTGAGGTACTTTTCGACCCCCTAATCTAAGTACTGGGTGTGTTGGGTGACTACGTTCTGCAAGCATTTAAGATTTAAAAAAAAAAAGTTGGCAAAAGTGTTGCAGGGACCCTTTAATCGCTTACTTGACCTCGCTTTTCCAAAATTCGCACATTTGGTCCAGCTGATTTATCGTTCTGGGGCCTTGCGATGAAGCCCAGCCGAGGTGATTTCTTAGAGTGTATCTATTCGTTGTCATTTTTAAAATATATTTTGCACACAGAAACCAGTCGTGGATTTCGGTTTATCCGCAGTCTCACCAAGGACCGAGCCAGCTAATATGCGAGAGTACAAGGTTGCACGCATTCATGCAGCTATAATTAGCAAAATTCGTGTTCCTTGTTTTTCATAGGCGGACAAGTTACCAAACTACGAAGGAAAGTTTGACATCCACCTAAATGCAGCCATAAGGCTACAAAGGAAAGCTATACAGCTTTCTCAGAAACCTCGCAGTTGAAGAGAAATTCGTCCTGGTCCAGGATTCGAACCCGGGTCCACCGCTTAACCGGAGCAGTCGCTCTACCAACTGAGCTAACCAACTGAGCGTTCAATTGATCAACAACACGAAGTGAAGGACTGTTGCTGTCCTTCACTTCGAGTTGTTGATCAATTCGCTCTCGCTCTACAAACGACTAGCCTCCTGGTTAGCTGAGTTGGTAGAGCGACTGCTCCGGTTAAGCGGTGGTCCCGGGTTCGAATCCTGGACCAGGACGAATTTTTCTTCAACTGCGAAGTTTCTGAGAAAGCTGTATAGCTTTCCTTTGTAGCCTTATGGCTGCATTTAGGTGGATGTCAAACTTTCCTTCGCAGAAACTTACTCCACCTTGGGGGTTTCCCCTTAAGTTACCAGAGTATTCAGTAAAGACCACGATTCGTTGTCGTAGACGTTTTCTCGGGATAGCGCCTAAAATCCGAAAAAGAATACCGATTATGAGCGGCGCCTGCCTTCATTAAATATCGTATATTTTCTGATGTGGCGCCATCTGGTTAGGCAGCAGGGCGGCTCACACAGATTCCACGAGAAAGAATGACAGAAACGCGTTCGACCATCTGGGTCGAAGCACACGTGCATGCAGTACACCCGTTCTTTTTTTCTCGCGTTCTTGATATGACGCCGTTCCAGGACTCTGTGCGTCTACTCTGTCAGCGGATATTTGTACCAGCGCAAGTGTGCATTTTTTAGCGCTTGCAATGTCGGAAAAAGAACAGAAAAGTGAACTGCCTGTCCTCGCTGTTCTTTCTGTTTCAGTGGTTTGGTAACCTGGTGACCATGGAGTGGTGGGATGACCTGTGGCTGAACGAAGGTTTTGCAAGTTACATCGAGTACAAAGGCATTGATCACGTTGAGCCCGAATGGGACATGGTATGTTTTAACGCCTGCGTTTCGGCTGCTCTTGAACGAACTGGCGATCGCAGTCGTAGCACATGCTGCTTTGTGGCCCGCTCGTGCAATCATGGGCCCTGTTCGTTTACGCTATGCAGCTAGGATGTCCGGGTATAAGTGGCCGTCTGACAACAGCGTCCAAAAGGAAACTTTAGGACCGATAATAGAACGCATCGGCTCTGCAGCGCTGGAACAGTGCCTTCCATTCTCGCTCCGCGCGATTAAACTCTCGATCAGGAAATTATCGGATTAGAAGGTGACACCTTCAGCGCAACCTATCACGGGTCGGGTGGACAGAACTTCTCCACACTGTGGTCGTCTGGGAGTCGACTAGCCTGTGGCGAAACTAACGTCGTGGTGGTGAAACGGACAAATACCTTGTTACCATCGAAAACCATGCAAAGTTGGCGCCCCCAAGTAACGAACGCTTACTGACACTGCTTTATGTGCGCTCATCCAACGTCTTTGATTTGTCGAGAGTTTTCGTAGCGAAGTTTTTTTTTTAATTCTCTTCCCTGTAGTGAAAAAAAAAATCTTAACTACGGATAGCTGGCTTTGAAAGTCCACAATACCTTTTAAGTGACAGTTGGTTTCACCGGCATCTAGCAGCCCGCACAGGTCGCACTTAAGTACCAGGAACATGCGCTGGCTGCGTCCACAGCACGTTCTTTACTTGTCCTAATTATCTGCCACCCTATTATCGCTAAAACTAGCGCATTTGGTATTTCGTCACATCGTTATATTGATACTGGAGGCCTCCTCAGTGCATACCGTGGCGCGAGAACGTTCATAAAGCACGCCTACAAAGAAATAGCGACTGCTAACGATACCCAGCTCCTGCATGGGTACAGGGCGCTGAGCGAAAGCCGTTCGGACATCGCAGCTGGCCGAAGTTATCACTATTCTGGGGCATTTGCTTCGTAGAGGGGAAATTCGGAATGTAGGGCAACCCTCGACTCGATTTCACCTCGGCAGGCCATTTCTTCAGGCGAGATATGCATGGGGCCATTAACCCGATCGACTGACGCGAGGCCATTTCCTTCCCATTATCGCACGTATATATATATCTGCAAACGATATGTTACGTGTCCCGTAATAACGTGCGCCGCAACCTCAAGAAACGAATGACACGCTTGTGGGAGGCGATGGCTTCGTGAACTCGTCAGGCAGCTTCTGGGAGACGTCGGACGCTTTCAGTGCTGGGAAAGTGGGAGAAAAACCAAACACAGGAATGCGGCTCGAAGCATGCTTGTGGCCTGCAGGCGAACGTTCAACTTCAAATGGGGGCTCGACGGGCTTATACCCCATGTATACTCTCCTGGGCTACGAGGTGCTCCTCAGTGAATGACTACTTATGATCACCTGGAGGTCGTTTAACGTACTGAAATTCGAAACAGCGCAAAAAGACGGGACAAGGAAACGACGACACAAGGCGCTGCCAACACAAGGCGGCGCCTTGTGTCATCGTTTCCTTGTCCCGTATTTTTGCGCTGTTTAGAATTTCAGTATGCACCACCAACTAGCTCAAACCACCGTTCTAACGCAGTTCATTACACGTACTACGGGCCCTTTCCTTCAATGTGTTCTTTCCTTCAATGTGTATGTGATGGCGTTCAAAATACCCACGAGGGCGTAGGTGAGGAAGGGCAACAGCATTGAGGTGAAGAGGTTGGCACAGACTTTCCTCGCCCACATTCGCTTTCTGTTTTTCTGCGGGATTTCCCAAATTAAATTTCCCACGTAAAAACTCTACACATTTCCTTCCAACGCAGCGCCGCTGCCCTTGTACCGCTGGCAAATTTTGCGCTGCGAGAGAGGGGAATCAAGGTGAGCTGAATGGACAAGTTTCGGCAGCGTTGCTGTACAAAACTTTGCACAAAGCTCGGGTAGAAAACAAGCGCAAAGGCCGAGGTCAAATCCGATGCCCGAATTCGAAACCCCATGCTCGCTCTGGTGTGCGTTTGCTCGTGCACTGCTTGGTGCGTTCGCTGGCGTTGCATTAGGGAACAAAAAAATCACGCACCGGTGAGTGAGGGCTTGTTACGGCAAGTTTTTTTGTGAATCTGGCTTCTCATATATTGCCACACACACAAAAAAAGCGCTGCCCAACAAAAAGAAAAAGGTATCTCGAAGTTGTAAGCTATTTATGCAGAACCTGAAACAAGAGCCAAATTTACTGTTAGAAGAAAAGCATGACTTTTACTAAAACAAAGATGAGGATTACAAAATTAAAGAGCTATTAGTACGCGTCAATGGCTGTTCAGTTTAACCCACTTCAGAGCAGCAAGGTGCAAAAATAATAATTTGGCGTTTGCCAAGGCGACATGCAAGCTTGTGCTCGCCGAAAGAGTTTTAAATGAGGAAGGAAGTAACGTACAAACTCAAATAGTGCAACCATAGTGCCGGAAATAAAGCCAAGGTTGTTAAACGGCGCAGAGTTTTTGTTTTGCAGTCACGGTTTAACAGATGAAGCACTGCGCATGTCTACAATTAAATTGTGAAGTTAACGACGTTTTTGCTACAGTAGGGAACTACCATAGGGAATGAGCCCACGGCAAGTGTGATGAAGTTTTTTCTGCTGATGCATGACTCCGCACGCTTAACTTTTCGTCTCTTTTCTTCTCTCGAGAACTTCGTCCTGTTCAACCGAGAGAATCTGGCGTTTACCTGGATTCATAGCTGGCAGCCCTCGCATATGCGATCCGGTCCTAAATACGAGCTGAGCAGTACCAGCACGGGAACTTGGACGGGTCGTTTCCTGCATTAGGGGCGATACCTAATAAAAAAATGAGAAATACTGTGCTTGTACGTGCTCGGCAAAGCTGAATATACAATAACCGACGTCCCATGCGGACTAAACTTTTTAGGCGGCTATCGGGTGTTGTAAATGCGCATATTTCTGTGTCTTCGTGGACTTTATGTCAGTAAGGTACATAGGTGCCAGAACACTGCGAGGACGCCTTCGTTCCGGCACTTGCGTGTGGCTTGAATAGGTCTGAGTTACAATCTGGAAAGGACATGGTCGGTTACATTCCATTAAAGTCGGCTCTTCTCAAAAGAACGGCTTTAGAAAATGATGTGGCTGTTTTTGTTTAAACACAGTGCATGGTATTTGCTTTCCTGCATGCCAGCAGTCTCGTTCGCCGTCGTTTGGTCGTTAGAGGCTTTTTTTTTGTTGCAAGTTTCGCAGAATTTGGCCCTTGTTACTGCTTAGGGAAGACGCCTTGTGGTAGTCTTCACTTTTTTTTGTGAAAAAATGTGATCTTTATTTAGCCTCTATCCCACAGTGCTATGCATCTTTGATAATGACAACATTGCCTTTGAAAACGTTTCCGACTGAAAAATGTGCCCTGTAGGGCTTTTTGTTCTTTGGGAAACGTTTTACTTAGAATATTTTTTTATCCTCAGCCTTACTTATCGATTAATAAAGGCACAATCAGATGCAAAATTTGTTTTTTTTTTAGAGTGTATGACAGAAAAAGGATTCCCCATAAAGCGGGGGGGAAAAGTTAACAACGATGATCAGTTAACAACGATGATCCGATATCCCAAGGGGACGCATCCTTATCTCCTGCTTTGGGCGTAGCGCCACGCACCAGCGTCCGTCGCCACTCGAACTTGCGCGCCCTGCAGCGCGACGCTCCCACCCAGGCGACCTGGCGTGGACGTGATCAAGGAGCATACACGCACACAATGCCTCCTTCGTTATCGCTTGCACAGATGAACCAGTTCCTGACGGAAGACCTGCAGCCCGTGATGGACCTGGACTCCACCACTACGTCTCACCCCGTGGTGCAGAGCGTGAGCCACCCGGACGAAATTACAGAGATATTCGACACCATCTCCTATAACAAGGCGAGAAATCTGTCTCTATGAGAGCTTCACTGTGGGAGCCCTGCCGGAGGGGGGAAATCCCTGGCGCGGTCATTCTGTGGTCCCCCGCTTTTCTTCGTCGTACTGAGAATGACACCGAGCTATACGACAGCCCACGCCGCAACGCGGTCGACGCCGGGGCCCGCTAACGGGGCAGCGCCAAGCCTTACTCGGCCCCTCCCTTGTTTCCCTCGTTCGCTCTGCCAATGACGCGGTAATCACGCCAGCCAGCCAAGCCCGAGGGATCTCCCGCGCAGTCTTGCATTTCCTCAAGGGCAGATTTGTTTATCGCATGCGCTGGTCGTTCCCGTTTGCCTTCGAGGAACGCCGGTCACCGCGTACGGCTCGTTTCGCGGCCGCAGCGAGGCATTATGAGCTATGCTTTCCTTCTGCGGTACGTGCCAACACGAGGGGGAATAAGTGCCGCGCCAATCGCGCTTTTGGAGGAATCGACAAAACGCGGAATGCGAAGGCACGTTACGGGTGTGAGTATAGTTTGCGCACGTCAATGGGAAATATGCCTGCTGTTTCACGCAAACTACTTATATATATAAGTTAAAAGACAAAAAAAATGTTGAATTAAAATTACTGTGGATGGCGTGGATCACGCAAGCTTTTTTTAATATTTCGGTTTGTTAATAACTTATTTAGCGTAAAATAACTAACATGTTCACCAAAAAATCTGGACTGAGACGCGAAGAATTGGGGGCTCCGGATTAATTTTGACCACCTGGGGGTCATTAACGTGCGCCGAAATCTCAGCACACGGGAGTTTTCGCTCTTCGCCTCCATCTGAGAAGCGGCCGCCGCGGCCGAGAATCGAACCCGCGTCCTTGGGCTCAGCAGCAGAACGCCTCAGCCATTGAGCCGCCGCGGCGGGTACACTTTAACCGGTACACCACGCAGAAAACGTTCATTACAGTGGTGTACAGAGCGTCAAAATAAACACCTACTGCCGCAGTTTCCGTGAAAATTCAATTAATGTAGGAAGTTTTTGAACGCCTTAATGGAAAGGTGCCAAATTTAAACTGCTGACTGGCAGAGTAAATAAATGAACTCCTGCGCAGCTCGCAGCCCTAAACATCGCTGTGCTTTCGTCTCGCGCGCTTACATGTGAAAACATTCCATTTCAGCGACATAGATTCTTACCTGTCGAAAGAAATCTCGGAGGAACTTCGGCATTCGCCATGTTTGAATGCGCAAGCAGTCTTTGCCGAGTACCCCAACCGTGTAAAGCCCGTTCTACATGGAGCGAATTTCGCCTGCGAATCCGCTGGAACGAACATTCGCACTTGCGAAGTCCGCAATGCCTGGAATTGTCGTCTACATGGGGCCTGCGAACGCCGCGATTTTCGCATTTCAGATGCGCCTTGTTTCCAGATTGTATTAAGTTTGCCACCAGCAAAGGTTGTTGTGATTTTAACAAGGGTGGTTTTATTTTACTTTCTTGGCAAGTTGTTTCTGCCTGAATTGCGGTTAATATAAGTTTAGTTGCGGTTTTATATAAGAATCGCCAATTCTTTATCAATATCCGCACACACAGCAGAAAAGACGAACGTTTTGGTGTGCCCACGCTTTTGTCGCGCTCGTACAAGCAACGCCATCTGGTTTCCAAGCGTGCAAGTGGTGCCGAGCTGTGCTCCTATTGGCCGCAGGTCCGGCCCCTCTACGCCGCACACGCCGCACGAGCGGCGTTTGCTCGACCGCTTCAAATGTTTGGCACTTTGCCGCAGCAACGAAAAAAGGTGGTTTTGCCGCACGAGCGGCGCCGCATCAGCGAATTCGCAGGCGAAATCGCTCCATGTAGTACGGGCTTAACAGTCTCAACCGTGTAACGTCCTGCGTTTACAGAAAAATTCGTAATTGGTTAATCACTGTAATATAAAAAAATGCAAGCGCAGAAAATTAAAACAAAACAAAACAACAACAACAAGAACAAGAAGAAGAACAACAAAAACAAGAAGAAGAAGAAGAAGAAGAAGACGAAGAACAACAAGAAGAAAAGAAGAAGAAGAAGAAGAAGAAGAACAACAACAACAAGAAAAAGAAGAACAAGAAGAAGAAGAAGAAGTAAAAGAAGGAGAAGAAGAAACCTTTATTTTCGGTGCCCAGGAACAACCCTAGGGTCTTGGTGTTGGTAGACCATATACAGAACCTTCATAAAAACAAACGAAAATCAAGACGACACAACACACGAAAACCATATGCAGCAAGAATAAAAAAAGAGCATTTGCGTTACTCCGAGAAAACCTAGCGCATAAGTTTCCAGTACAGAGTAGCGGCCAGTAATATTTTCGTTAATGAGATTTATTAATTGTAATTAATTATCTGAGTCGACAAGTACGGTCTTTATCATGAAAGTGTCAATGAGGCACTTGTAGGCACCCAGGAGAGGCATCTAATTGCGGTATTTTCAGAAACGAACTAATTGCGTACTCGTTTATTCTGACTGATAAAGTAACCCCGGAAACTATGAAAAATACCCCGTGACGACGCTCCCGCCCGCACCATAAAGCAGTGCCCTCGAACAGCATCCCTTCGAGTTATCCAGAATGAGATGACGAAGTGAAGGGAAGAAAAAATGGTGACCGAGTTTGTGCCTTATCTGCCATACGCGCCCCGGGAAAGTTGCTGTTGCTGCTCCTTCCTTGCATGCCATTATCAAGGTGATGCTCTGTCTCTTGGGCATGTGGAAGGCAAAGCAGTAGCTTTCAATGAGCTTGTTTGAGGGCGCTGATTTATGAAGCGCGTGGAAGCGCTGTCATGTGGTATTTTTTATATTTCGCGGGGTTTCTTTATCAGTCAGAATAAATGAGGGCGCAATTAGTTCACGGCTGAAAATGCCGCAGTTAGATGCCTCTCGCGGGTTCCTACGTGTGCCCCTTTGACATTTTAGTGATTACGATCATACTTTTCGGGTCGGATAATTAATTAAAACTAGTTAAATAATTGTCATAACGAAACAATTACTGGCCGCTACTCCACTGTAATGGAAACATTATGCACTAGGGTTTGTTCAAGTATAACGCCATTGCTCTTGTTTAAAATATTAGATAGGCACCCTGTATATATATAGAAACAGTAAAGTAAATGTAGTTACAGAAATCTCAGAAAGCAAAAAAGGAGAAGCCTAGTGTTTCAAGCAATAGCACCCGGACAGCGATCATCAAGGCACGTGGAAAAAAGAAAATATACAAGCAAATAAGCAGTGCACATGATAGAGACAGAGTATACATATAAAACGCAAGTTATGGAACAAAATGGGAGGAAGTTTAAAAAGGAAAAAAAAAGTTCTGCGTAACAACCACTGACACTCAAACCTTTAGAAATTCAAGCAACACGTAACCAGGAAAAGTTAAAACAAACAAGTAAAGAAGAACATGATCTACATATAATAAATATGACCCATAAATTTGGAATGGCATAAAGGCACTTAAGCTACAACAGTTTACAAGTCATCAGAGAACAAAGAAAAAGAGCTCTGGAATATATCAAGATGATTGGGATATTCATTATATTAACATTGTATTCTTCTGATGGGCGAACATCGTCTACTTAAAGCATCTGTTCTGAAAGCTCGAAATGTTCGGAGTAGCTTGTTCGGCAAGTTGACATCGATAAGTGCAACCAAGTCTTCACACAAAGTACTACCATGAAGAAGTTTATAAAGAAACGTAATGTCAGCTCGCATTCGTCGACACCAAAGAGAAGAAATATTTTTCAGAAAAGACATGCTGCCGTTTGCGTCTGCTTGCACATGGCGGAAACGGTGCTGAAAGATTGAAATGAACCTATTTTTAACCCTTTCGATACGGTCACTGTTGAACTTGCAAGTTCCATTCCAAACGACAGACCAGTATTCGAGAAGAGTTAAGCAGAGAGCCGAATACAACTTTAAGAAGGGAAGAGGACCTTTAAACTCTATATAATATCTGCAAACAGCACCCAGGCATCGAAGAGAGAGTCGGGTACATTGTGAAACATGGGAAGAGAAAGTGAGAGAAAAATCAAAGAGTACTCCAAAGAGTACTCCAACGAACATGAACTGCGTAAGAATGCTTACGCACTGGTGGACAATGATCTGATTGATTGATTGTAGGGTTTAACGCGCCGACGCAACGCAGGCGATGAGGTGCGCCGTAGTGGAGGGCTCTGAATTAATTATGACCACCGGCGAATCTTTAACGTGCGACTAAATCTGGTACACACGGGCCTTTTTGATTTTCGCCTTCATCAGAAAAGCAGCCGCCGCGGCCGGGAAGCGAACCCCCGTCCTCGTGCGTAGACAATGACCTGAAGGTCAGCTCATTTGTTTAATGCTTACAACAATGCAACTGAAATTTTCGTGCTGGACTCGCCATTTAAGAGGTTAATTATTCTATTTTAAGGTATTCGTTAATTAACCCAAATATTAAAATAGCGTGAGACACGTCACACAATTGTGAATGATTGTCAATAACCCTGGTGCCGAAAAATAGTAAATATTAAATATTTCTACCTTAAATCTTTGGTCCAACATGCCTACATCAGTATTGTGTATTGCATGTATCACTTACTAGTATACTAATATATACAAGATTATTATTACTCATTATGTAGTGTGAGTGTGAGCCTGAAACGAGCGACAGAAGCTTCTGGCCGGTCGTCGCTTCTTGCCATGCTTCGCTCGCTTCTATCGCTCGTTTCCGGTCAGAAGCGAGCGAAAGCGACGAGCGAAAGCGATGAGCGACAGCGACAGGGGACCTCAGGGGCCCTGCGCGGGTGTATCATGTTGTGTGAGCGACAGCTTGTCGCTGTCAACCATAGTACACTGTAAACTATTAAATTGCGGTTGTCGCGTCGCTCGCCAATCATGCTGTATGCGAATACCCTTTAAGCTTCAGGACGTGTTCAATGCGCTGCAGGTAAACGTTGTCTGCAGCTAATGTCGCGTCTTCCTTCACTTGCCGCCGATTCTTTTGCAACTAATCAGAACCGGACTATTGCAGTCTCGAGAAAGCTTATTTCTCTCACCATATGAAAGCGTTATTGACTTCGTTTCAGGGTGCGTCTGTGCTTCGAATGCTTGAAAACTTCTTGGGCCACGCAGTGTTTCAAAGGGGCGTGTCGGTAAGTTACTCATATTTGATTTCCCTCCTAAACCTTTTTTTTTTCACTCAAGTGATCAGTTTGTCTCATTCTCAGCTTGTATGTTGATCACCCATTTAGACTTGTGTTAATATTACCTCAAACAAATGGTTGCGAAAAATAAGTACGCAAAACTTTGTTTGCTTTTGCACAGAAAAATTTACGCAATTCTTCGGCGTCATACACATAAATGGCCGGTCACTGCATTTAAAGAAGTTCGACAAATAACAAGGCTCGAGAACGAATTTGGCCTAAAAATGTGATGGTGACTGTTACATTACGCAATGCAAAACGGCATGTTGGCGTTGCGTCATCTCGCAACGCCGGTCATATTTGCCCGCCAAATTGTAGGTTATGCTTCGCCATTCGAATTTGAGAGCCGATTATCTCATAATTAATTGTCATTAAGGCGCGCTGCGTGAGGCATCGCACGGGTTTTTTTTAATTAATAGTTTTAACTATATTTGCGGAACATTCGAAAAAAAAAACGCACACACACATCCCGGTCTTTTCCAGATCAAATGCGTAGAGTCCAATATGGCTTGAAAAGTGTTACTTTCTCTGTAATATTACGCAGTACAAGCCCGACGTTTTGCATTGCGTGATGTTATAGCGCCGACCCCATTTTTTTAGTAAAATCATATTCTCGACGTTGTTACTCCCAACATTATATGTATTTAACGCACCGATTGGTTATTGAGATGCGTTGTGGTGGAGCAAACCCACGTAGGATTTTTCCAGCGTACAATCAAGACGTTCGTGTCCTCTGCCCTTCGTAAAAGGGGCAGCCGACAAAAAGCGCGTAAAATAAAGTGATTCGCAAAATATTAGAGATAATGCTAATGAGCGACATAAAGACGACCAATGCCCGGATGCGTTAGATGGTGCACATGGCTGGCGGGAAGTCTCTTTAAACAAATTTATAGACTGTCTTTCCGTTTATATTTGCGTGCTTGTATAAATATTATCTTCTTAACAGCTATATAAACATATGAAGTGTATCCCTATCGGAAAGGACGCTTTGGATAAATACAAGTATAAAAGTGTAGTGGGTTTGCGTAGCATTAGAAAACTACGTGCGTCTTGAAGAAAGTTTCCTAAAGCACCAGCGTGTATAGCATGTATTTTTTTCGTCTAGATAAAATAGAAACTAACCCGGCATCTGTCAAAATGAGACGTTATGTGTGTTCGTGCGAGAAGTTTAATTTCAAATAGCTTATTAAGATGTCCAGGCACTCGTGAGTAGCATGCGTGGAGCAGATTCCTTACAATACTGAACTGTTTCAGTTGTGCTCCGGCTCCTAATCGGTGGGTTAAAAATTACGTTTTAATAAGTTATTGACCCTGGTCACCGTATGTCTTCGATAACTGTCATATTTTTCTTTCATATATAAGTTAATAATCCTCTCATTACATCTTGCAGTCGTTCCTGTCGAATCACCAATTCGGCAACGCCAGAACAGAAGAACTGTGGGCCGAGCTTTCTGCGGCCGCTGGCAATGTGAGTTGATCTTTCTTCACAAAGTAATGACAGTAGTAACAAAACTGAAAGTGCCATGTTTTTATGTTCCATATACATACTATTTATTTAGTTAATGTAAAACGAAATGTAATTTCGGCTTGAGATAAACATGAACCAGCTAGAATAAACTTCTGAAAATGTATTTCTTTGCATCTTTGTGTCACAAAAATGCTGCTGCTGTAGAGAATGGGACACATTTGATGGCACCTTATCGATCGCAAAATCAGATCCTCGGAAAGAGTTAACGGGCTTTATTACTTACTTACCTTGAGGCACGCGTTGTTTTTTCAGAAAGAGCTCCGTTATACGTCGCAGTCGGCGACTGTTCTGTGCCGGCCTTGTCCCGTTGGGACGGGCACCCTTCAGATGGATGTTCTGACTTATGTGGACCTCTTGACGCGGTGGGCGTTCTGACTCTGGTACCACGTGACATGGTGGATGTTTCGATTTGGCAGTCTTTACCATTTGCTGTGGTAGTTGCCTTTGGGTGCTTTTAAAGCCCACGTGAACGTTGCCGTCTTGTTTGATCAGAAAAAAAAAACAAGTGACGTACAATCATTCGAGAGCACCCCGCCCCTGCAATCACCATCGGCAACACGTTGGCCAGTCGCTAATTTTGGCTTTATAGTTTATGGGCTAGTAAGTATCCATAAGAGCAGAACACGAAAAAAATAAATGTATGGCTGATGCTCATTCAAAATTGCGTGGACTCGAACCCAGGCTGTTACTATACGGCGCTAAGTGCATGCGGAAAGCGGTGGTCCTGTACCGTTTGGGCAACGGACTCTAGCGGGGCTCCTTTTCTGTCGCCAGTTTTGCAGCGCGATCACGAAGTCAGTGAAATTGTAAGCAGATCTTTCCTTAATTATGAGAACCTCCGCTCCGAGCGATAGGTATCGTGTCGTTGACTTCGGCGGTGGCAACCAGAAGTTCGTCCCAGCGGCGTTGTTTTGATCGACGCCTTCCCGGATAGCACGAAGTTGGCCTTTTCACAGCAAACCGCGATCGGCGCAGTTGTAGTATGAGGGCGCCACGAACCGTCAACTAATGTATCAGCCGGCTGTGCAAGAGTGTGTCACTCGTGTACGCCCGCTTTCGTTATCCAAAGGGGCTTCGCTTATAGCTATTCTTTCCAGGGGGCCAGGGACGGCGGTATAATCAGCAACTCGTGGTTTCTTTCAAAGCCGCTTTCTCATAGGACGCTTTGTCCTGTCCATGGAGGGTAAAGTTGCGGCTCTAGTTCCTTCCCTGCACACGGCTATTGATAGTGCAAGCTCGGACTTACCAATACAACTCCTCTGCTGTGGTCACGGAGCAAGAACGAGGCATATATTGCTCCGTGGCTCTGGTGTGGCGAGGGAGACCACTGACTCGGCCGCTCGGAGATGGAGCGGCCGTCCCACTGACTACGCGCAGGATAGCCTTAAGGCTATCCTGCGCGTAGTCAGTGCCTAGTTAGTCACAACATGTACAATTGCGCATGTTGTGCCGTCTGGGAGATGCAGCCACAAGGAACAGTAGCTTCCCCTGACACCAGGGGTCGAATTCTCCGAAAAAAGGGGAGTCTTTTTGAAGCGACGCGGTAGCGCCATGGAAATGCATGTACTCTTCTGCTGGGGCGTCGCTTTGATGGGCGGGAAAGGAGGTAAAATCGCGCTGAGGAGCACCGGCAAGAGGGCGCAAAGGGACAAGCAAAACAATGGGGGCAGCGTCGTTTTTCGCCCTCTTGCCGGTGCTATTCAGAGCGATTTTACCTGCTTTCCCGCCCATCAAAGCGACGCCCCAGCACAAGAGTACATGCATTTGCATGGCGATATCACGTCGCTTCAAAAAGACGCCACTTTTTTTTAGGAGAATTCGGCCCCAGGACGGCCTGCAAAAGAGTGCGCACGATCCCCACTGTGGCGCAGCCAGATTTGCTGGTCATGCTGCTGATGACGTGGAGGAGGTGATGCCATCTGAGTCTGAGCTGTCGGATTCATCTCCAAGCTCCTCCTTCCTCCTTTCACACTAGCGAGACCCCCAGAATTCGGATATGTTGGCGCTGTCTGTGGACGTCCCTTTAATCAATCTTGGTGCATTGTGTCGTGTCCACTGACCCAGATACACACACCAGTGGCCGCAGGCTTCTGTTCAAACACCATTAGCATCTTCTAAAACCCGAGCGGCCGGCAGCTATGTGCCACTGCTCTCCCGCTTCAGCCCAGAGAGTGGCATTATAGGCACAGGCCCTGAAATGGAGGCTAAAGATGTGCCGCACGCACCAAAATATGCAGATGGGCTGGGTACTGCCAAATAAGATTCAGTGCCTAAAAATGAAATTGAGCTGTCAAGTCATGCATCGGTAAGAAACCTTCGATATATGAGCTTTCACGAGCCTGTAAAAGCAGTTAACATTTGGATGACCTGTAAAAGCAACGCATGCAATACTATGAGGTGCTCTGTAGTGAATGGCTGTAGATCAGTTTCGACTGCCTGGGGTGCGACGCAGTCTCACTTGTGTTTTTTTTTCTTTTGCATGTGCGTGCGTGCGTGCGTGCGTGCGTGCGTGCGTGCGTGCGTGCGTGCGTGCGTGCGTGCGTGTGTGTGTGTGTGTGTGTGTGTGTGTGTGTGTGTGTGTGTGTGTGTGTGTGTGTGTGTGCGTGCGTGCGTGCGTGCGTGCGTGCGTGCTTGCCTTCATGGCATCCAGGGCTGCAATAGAACCAGTGATTTTGTGGTCTGCAGCGCGTTAGCTGCGGAGCCACTGATGCGAGTGCTCCGGGAACCGCGTTCTTGGGCATGCTTAGTAGCCGAAGGCCACAGCACCATTGCGCCTGGTAAATATCAATCAGACACTGCAAAGAAGTACTCCTTGCTATCTTCACGTTTTTGCAATTATTTTGAGCGTCCCTATGAGCTAGTGCAGGGTAGTGGATTGAAATCCGAATTCCGACGCCATTACGTATGCAAGTTTTTGGCTCAATGGGAACCTGATCCCTTAGCATTAAAGAGATTTCAACCTTTGAATTTTCTTCCGGACTTTAAGGGTTGTAATGATATATGCTGCTCCATTAAATTACTTGGGGACTCCGTATGCGGTGCTTTGAGAAAGTGAATCGAATAACGTTGAACAAGTTCCAACGCGTCATGGCTGAGGTAAGTAATAAATTTGTTTTGTACGATGCATGCATATTTAAATTTCGGCCTAATAAGATATGGATAAGATACAAGTCTTTTTCTTTTTTTGCGATGGTGTATGGGTCAGTTTATGCCTGAGGGTGCATTTGTGGAAAGATGGCCTACAAGCGCTAGACGTGTGTGTTTTCCATTTAAGGTTACTTGCTATCGTGACACCAAGGCATTGTTGTTCTGCAAATTCCGTGATCCGCAGAAGCGACGCTGCTAAGAAATCGCCAAATGTTCCTCTTTTTATTATTTTCATAAATATTGTTTCGTCGATGTTGTCCCCCTTTAACGAAATTACCGCTGAGAACAATTTGGCCGTCATGACACAACTTATTGTATTCAACAAGACGCATTCACCGTCCAACTATCTTATTTTCACACCTACGTTCACTGACTGGCCTTCGAACATCGTGAATGTAAACGAAAAAAATTCGGCCACCTTCGCAATTTGAGATGCGAAGACTGAGGAAACAGCGAAGCTGGTGGTCTTCACTAGCTTTAACTTGGCTTTTCTTAGGTCTACTCATCTCATCGGTAGGTCTGACACTGATTCCGCCGAGCGCACGCCGCCTCTCTAAACTAGGAGAACTCATGCAGGTCGGAGCTTGACGGAAATCACTAGGCGCAGCCAAACCCCGACATGCGCCTCTCCATCCGAACGTCTGTTCACTTCAACACAGCCGAAGTCCAAAATCAAGGCGCGCACTATAAATCCAAAGGAAATGCTGAGCGCCCCGATTGCGATGATAGCGCAATCGCATAGACGCAGGTTTCACATCGCGAGGGACCCAGGTTCGACTCAGACCACGGGGAGCGTTTTTTTTTTTCTCTTGAGACGTGCACTCCCCACACCTGCTCTTCGGCTCCCTACCTCGTCGCCACTTTGCTTCAAACTTCTTGGCCCCTTCACTTTGCTGCGCCGAGTTTTCAGCGACGACAGACACGGATGGAACTCAAGCTTAAACAGCTCCGCTGTTAAAATGGTGAAGTTCCTAAAAGGCTACATTGCGTAACACCAAAGGCAACTGGAAGAATGAAAAAATGTTCATCAATACTCGCACAAATCGTGCGGACAGACAGAAATGCAGACGCAAGGTCAGTTATGTAGACTAGAGCTTAATTGGTTGACGTTTTTACTTAGCTCAGAATCAGGGACAAGCTGAAACGCTTTTCGAAAATCTAGGAATATGACGCCAATCTGACCTGACCTGCCAAGGGCACGAGCAAAATAGTGCACTATTGTTGTTAACTGTGTTACATTAGAAAAGACCTTTCGAAAATTTAGCAATAAAATTGACCGCAATGTGTTCATTCCCCTTACAGTATTGACGTCAGTTAGCTTTAGCTTTTGATAAAGAGTGAACGGAATTCCTTAACGGGAATTCGACGCGTGCTAACTGCCCGTCACGACGACTTGCACGACGAAAAAGGGGCATGGAAGACTGCAACGAAGAACTGAGCATCACCGCAATCGGGCGCGATTAAAAAAAAATCCGAGGTATGTTATCCGGTACTGATTTAGTTTTTTATATTAAATAGTATAGACTGGTAGTAATGAGGCGTTGTCAGCGATTGGAAAGTGAGATGTGAGGCGTGGAAAGGCATAGCCAGCAGCAGTTGCACATACTTTTTGTAAGAATCGTTGGAAATAATCTGCGATTTTTTTTGTTTGCCGACAACAGCAACGCCTTCGTGTAATACTTGATCGTTCGACTTTTGTTCCTTGCTAAAATATGGCCGGAAGTTTTCAGGCATGGTTGAAATTAAACTAAGCCTGGTTTGGTGGAAATACCGGCGTTTAGATAGGGCAACTGAATTTCGAAACTACTGACACTGTCAAGCAGTCCGTAATTTTACGGACAAGTTGCGAGGCAAACGACCATTAAAATACAGAACCGAGTTCCGTTTCTTACACAAGAGACATAACACCCGCAAGTTTCGGAAACACTCCCTGTTACTCAAGATACGGGCACTTCCTTCGTTATACTTTTAGTTGAATTTACTCTGTTCCGTATGATACAGGCCTCTGATTCGTTTTACATGAAACGGAAACAAGTCTGTTTTATTTAGATAAGAACGCTCAGTCTGTGTGTACAAAGATACAATCCCGGACGGATTATAGCTAGCGCATTTTGAATCTACTACGGCAGGCTGTCAAGCGACACGTGCACACTGCAAACGTGTTAACTTTTAAATGCGACACTGAGGGGAGCATCTCTTGCCGGCGGCCCTGTCCTTCCTGCGTCGTTGTCGTCCGCGTCCGCACAGCTGCGTCTCTCCTCCGCTCGCCCCCTCTCCTCTCGCTGTGATAGCGCGCCCTCTCCCCCAACATCTGTGGCGCGCACAGTACCGCGCGCTCTCTCACTCCGCCGGTGGGCGGCGCTGTGCGCATGTGCAGCGCCCCCTCTCTCCGTGGTCTCCTCTCCTTCGGGCGCGCTGCGCATACAAGCGGAGGGCCGCGCTCCGGCCGGTCTCTCAGTCGACGGTCGTCCGCGCTACACTCTCTCTCTCTCTCTCTCTCTCTCTCTCTCTCTCTCTCTCTCTCTCTCTCTCTCTCTCTCTCTCATTACCCGACGATTGCTCACGCAATTCGAGTAATCGACCCAACGGAAACGCACGATGGAACCCTCTTCAGCGTCGCATCACACCAGGGTTCCCGCGAGGGGAGGGGGGCGTAATTTTTGAATGTCTTGCGTAACGAACTTTTGAAGGTATAACGCGCCATTTTTGTTTTTAGCCTCCATCAGAAAAACAGCCCCCTCGGCCGAGATCTATCCCGCTTCCTTGGCACAATGGTACAACTCCATAGCCACTGGCCCATCGCGGCGGGCTTCACGTGCAACCTATGAATTTTTATTGATATCCTTTAACCCTATTATGTTTATTTAGTAAAATTATCCATACAGTAAGAGAAAATCTCATTGAATTTATTTGACATTTACGTTGCGCGTTATTTTTGTGCAAGCTGCTCAGACACAAGTCGAGATAGTTTCGTGCACTCTCATCATTGGCTGGCATAAAATATTTCACAGCGGCGTCTTTTTTATTTTCTTTTTTTGCAAAGCTGTAGCGCTCCTTTCTAGTGGACGTTACTTTTTGGTAGTCTTAAAATCCCGCGCAGAAGAGAAAGTAAAAATAATACTCGATGTATCGGCTGACAAAAACGAGGTAAAGCATAGAAGCCGTGGCAGCAAAAATGCGTGTTGGTCGTTTCGCAACATGTCGAAAACTGCGCCATATCATATTATCATCTAAGTTTGCATGCGAATTTGCACACAACTAAAATATACAAGAACCCAACCACTATCGGTTACATTAAAATCGCCAGCAACAACTGCTTTATCACAAATGAAGCTTACTACATGGTCACGCAGATCGCACACATGCTGTAGCTTCGAGGCAGGCGTACGGCAAACACCAAGCAGAACTGCCTATCCTTTCGAATAACCTACGTCATATCAGCCGCACGTCTTTATACACTTGTCGCCTTCGTGCCTAAAGGCGCAACTCATTTTGTTATCTGTATTTTTTTTCCCACTCCCTACCGCAGAAAGTCTGCCGACATTTTTGTATACAGGGTGAAGGAGGTATAGCTATATCAAAATAGAGGCCACTCAATATTTTGTGTCGCTTACTTATTTGGTTACCTTTTCTCTGTTTTTTTAGTTTTGGTGAGCACGTCTTCCTTCGGCAGTCGAAGTGTGAGATGGTCTGTGTCCTGCACTTTTAATTTCCTTTTCCGTTTTAGTCGCACAATCGGAAAATTGATATACCCCACACGAGATCTTACATGTTGCCCCTGCAGAAATGCCGGGAAGAGAGAGAGTGAGAGAGAGAGAGAAAGAGAGAGAGTTAGAGAGAGAGGGGCAAGGGAAAGAGGGGAGGGAGGGAGGGAGGGAGGGAGGGAGGGAGGGAGGGAGGGAGGGAGGTTGAGGGCATTTATTCAATCCTTTCTGACGAGAAGAGGAAAACAGTTTCTTGCTTTCGCGTTGTGCAGTAATCGTGCACCTTGCGTTTCCGGCGATTGCAACGCGGAATGGGCAGGCCCCGCTTACCGGAAGAGCTTTTATTTCACCGCACGACTGCCTGGCGGGGAATGCGCGTTACGACAACAACTGCAGGGCGAGAAGTGGTCGAGTGCAAAGGAGGCGGCGAAAGAAGCAACATCCTGGGGCGCCCGCAAGGCGAGCGATCCACGCAAACATCGGCTGCCTGCCGGCCTCCCGGCGTGTCACAACACGATGCAACGAACTGTTTCGATAATTTTCGGAGAATAACCACTGGCCACAATACTTTGTTTGTTCATTTAGTTTTCGTGTGTGCTTACAAATGGATCACATTTAAAAATGCGTAACAACTGGCAGGGGAGATTTTCAGGCAAAATATACTTCGATATTGGGAGGTATTTTAGCCGGGAGAGATTCTTGCATGGCGGACGCTTTTGCCGAGAAAATGGTGTCCGTTGTGGTCAACATCCAGCCAGTGACCTGTAGACATATATTGAATACGCGCTTCAGACAATTGAGCTACCTCCGCACGCTGCCGGGTACTGCTTTTGAGCTCTCAGAAACAAGGCAAGCGGAGGGTAACGTTTCCGCTGCGTGCACGCAAAAATGCTCGAAAGAGGAAGAGAAAACGCTGGTGACAGCGGTGTACGGCGCAGGGTTGGCGTACACGGCCTGATACGACGTGGTTCTGGGAGTCAGCGTGAAATTCAGAAACGGCGGCCGTTACGCATTTCTGGAGGCCGGAGATTGGAGTGCTCACATAGAGCGTGTGTACCGTTGCAGCGACTCTGGGCAATGGCGGGCTGTTGGACGCGGTCGGAAATTGTCGTTGCACAACAGGCGCCTGCAGCCAACCGCTGTACTTGTTGCGCGATGTCACGGCCACCGGTGCGCCAATGTCAGATTTCGCTTAATCGCACTTTGTAAGTGGTCGTAGGTTAACGCCTCCCACCCTTCTGGGCACGATTATGACGGCACCTTGGGCATTTCGCCCGCATTGCTCGAACAGGGTTCAGCTGTCGACTTCCTGGCGAAACGAATGCGGAAAGTGGGGGAGTTTCTTAAAGGGACCCTGCAACACTTTCGATAAATGTTTCACTCTTTCCTTCGCGTCTGGAAGCACGTTGCGGCAGTGCGTGATTTGCTCGTCGCACCAGGTACGCCTTCCATTTTTGCTTTGTTTTTGTGGCTTTATTTTTAAAGTTGATATCGAAACGCGTTTATTGCTGCAACTGAAGGAAAACCGACCAATAGCAGCTACATGGCCTCAGTGACGTAATTCGGGCCGTCGAAGAACGTCAAGACCGGGAAAGAGAGAAAAATCTTTTGAGCGAGTTTACAAGTTATCTGATGAGCACAGAGCAGTAATTTTCGGTTAAGGTACTTTGCGACCCCCTAAGCTAAGTACTTGGTGTGTTGAGTGACTACGTTCTGCATGCATATAAGATTTCAAAAAAAGTTGAAAAAGTGTTGAAGGGTCCCTTAGGGTGCCCCAGTGACGACTTCTTTTTTTCAATCATTTTAAGCACCTGAAATGCGTTTACGATGTGATTAATTATTTCCTCTGGTAGTGAGATTAGGTTGATGTGAAATACGCTAGCCAAGTATAGGGCTCCACGCGGATCAGATAACCCAGAAGTTCGCTCAAGATTCAAGTATGTTTCTTTTCCGGCGTTCTTTAAAATAAAAAAATTCCTACGCTTGAGGACTGTCGTAAAAAGCAATAGCGCTGCTATTTGCCGGCTTCATTAAAGGAGCCATGAAGAGAAAACACAAGTTTGGTTCATTCAAAAGATTGTCTCGTTAGAATCACACTGACACCACTTTTAACGTAAACTTCGCTCAAATAAGCTACATAATTAGGAAAAACGGGAATGGTCATGCGACCCACCAGCTCATTTCCCGGAACAGAACCTATGATGTCACATGAGCTAAGCTCTGCGATTGGCGGAGGCTGGCAGAAGCAGACGCAAATTAGGTAGAGCTTACAAACTAGACGAACGAGCGATTTGCGCTTAAATTTAGGGCACATTCTTTACAAAGCAATAAGAACGATGGGACAAACAGTGGAAGTTACGAAAGCACATGTAAACATAGAAGTACTGATGCGTTCTGCTGTTCGTACTGCGCGCAGCATGCTTGGTTTAGCTGCACAGCACTACGGGGCTTGGGGTTGTCTCAGACGACACTGGCCGATCGACGCAAGCAACGGTGTCTTACGTGACCCCATTTGTCGAGCGATCACTGTTTCAGGGAACGAATATTTTCTCCCAGAACAAAAACAAGCCAGGTTTAAATGCTGGCAAAAACAAACCAAACGCTTGCCACGGTATGGTGGCGCCATCTAGGTTACGGAACGTAAAGAAACGCGGGAACAAACCAACACCGCTGTACAGGGTGGAGACAACCTTTGAACGGTCCCGTGCCGCTGCAATTGGGCCAACGGGCTCAACGCGTTATTCTTTTCGTTTCCCACGAGACCTAGCAACGCGAAACAGACAATATGATTCAAACGTCTTCAGTAAACCGCGTTGCGGCGATAATTTTAGCGCGGTTTTGACACGATGACTTGCTTCGGCGGTGAGCGAGCAACCGAAAAAGGCGGCGCCAGCGTATACGTGTCTCTACCCTGTACGGCGGATGCGTGAATGAAGGTACTCTAGGCTGCAGAGCGGTCGGTTCCTGTGATGTCATTTGGGACCACGAAAACGCACGATTGAGCGGGAAAATCAAAATGTTAACCTAAATTGTTTAATTTCTCAGTGAATAAAGCACCGTTTGTATCCGGACAAGCGCTGGGGGCACTATAAAACACGAAATCTTTCGAATAAAACCAACTTGCATTTTCTCTTCATGGCTCCTTTAAAGTTGCAGCAACATAGCCGCTTGCAAGACAATCGCAACAAAAGCGAAGCAGAGAATAAAGCTGTCTGCTATGGCGGACATATCGTTTGCAGTGCTTCCAGTCACGAAGGAAAGAAAGAAAGCGTTTACCAGCACCGGTCCACGGACCCTCTAAACTGACTGAAACGGCGGATAAGGGGGGACCGAGCAATGACCGCGACGAACACATTGAATGCGGCGAGTCACGATTCCTAGCATAAGGTTTTACTACGAAACGAGACCTATACGCCGCGATATTGCGTAATTCGAACGGTCATACGAGCACGGCGCAAAAAATGGGGCCTAGCCCGTGTTCCAAGCATGTAACTGTCCGGTGACAATATACAATCACACAGGAATGTACCTCCCCGTGCCTCTCTATCCTTGTGGAGTTTCTGAATTGCCGTTTTGAAAGTGCACTCCTAGCTTTCCTGCATGGCAGCGGCCTTCCTGCTGGCCTCTAGTGATGCGACGTCTAGTTAGTTTGCGCTGTGTATATAAGAAACGGCGTGAGCGGGACGGCTCGTCATTTTTCTTTGTGTGCGTGTGTGTGGGTGTGCCCTCGTCATACACAGCGCCACTAACGTGAAGGGAGCGAGCTTCATTCGTGGCTGCTCGTGCTAATACTGTACAGCCGCCGCCATACGTGTCCCGGATGAGCCATTGTTTTTGCGATGGAAAGTTTGACATCCACCTCAATGCAGTGGAACGGCTACAAAGGAAAGCTATACAGCTTTCTCAGAAACTTCGCAGTTGAAGAAAAATTCGTTTTGGTCCGGGATTCAAACCCGGGACCAGCGTTAAATCAGGTCGATTAACACCTGTCCATCCCTTCGAGTTGTTGATCAATTCGCTCTCGCGCTACAAACGATTAGCATCGTTGTTAGCTCAGTTGGTAGAGTAACTGCTCTGGTTAAGCGGTGGTCCCGGGTTCGAATCCTGGACCACGACAAATTTTTCTTCAACTGCGAAGTTTCTGAGAAAGCTGTATAGCTTTCCTTTGTAGCCGTTCGGCTGCATTGAGGTGGATGTCAAACTTTCCGTCGCAGAAACTTACTCCACCTTGAGATTTTCCCCTATATTTGGTCTTTGTTGCCGTTATTTTTTTTGTCTGTTAACTGAAATTCATTTGGATGCAAATATACCGCACGTTCATTTCGCCATCAAAGGATGTGCTTTTGGGAAGGATAAATATTTAACCAAGTCAAGTTGTTTCGCTTAAAGCAGTCAAGAAGGCGCCACTCCTTCCTGTTTGCATTGTTTCTAGCGACGGCAGTACAAACGCAGTATTTTTTTCAACTCGCGGACGTAGCTTTGGCTGGGAGGCGGGAACTATACGCAAGCACTTGCTGCGTTCTGCAGACGCTTCCGCTGGGATACAACGTGTCGGTCATCATGGACACGTGGACGCGGCAGATGGGCTACCCCGTCGTGACCATCAGCCGCAGCGGCGACGACCCCACGCTCATCCGGGTGGTCCAGGAGCGCTTCCTCCGCAACAAACATCACCAGGAGAACGAGTCCGACGTCTCCCCTTATGGGTGCGTGAGCGTCACGGTCCTTGACGGTGCCCCATTGTTGTGTTTAATGTAAACTGCAGTATATTCACCCATTCAGGATCCAATTCCTGTACGCCGGGGTAGCATGTGCACATGTAAAATTTAGACAGTTACGCCGTATAAAACATACGCAATACTGCGTTTCGACGCCATAACTATGCGACATTTAACCCCTCCCCCTACTTAAAAAATGAATATATTTGCTGCAATGACTCAGAGAGAAAGCGCGTGTTGCTGCGCCATGGTTTTGTTGCATGGAAAAATGAGTCCTGATGTTAATCTGTTTGCAAAGTCAAATCCCCTGGTAAAGATCCCAACGGGTTAGAAAACGTATTCACAGCACGTGCAGGGCAGTGTGCACTACCACAACCTTGATGGCGCGTTCAGCTTCGGAGAAAATCCGTTCAGCCGCTCGGTGCGGCTTGAGACAGCGTCAAATAAGGCACGCGCTGAAAATGGCCAGGAACAAGCGGCGCCTATTGGCGGTGAGCGCGACCACGGGCGGCGCTGCGAAGCGCGTCTTTGGGACGTCGGCTTAGGGCTTCTCTCATTTGTCGTCTGCTTACTCACTGGGCTCGCTCTCCCTGCTGTATCTTCGCGCTCGGTTGACCTTTGATGTTTGTCCGCAGCAGATTTTGTTTGTGCGTAACTTTTTACCATAACAAAAACTTAAAGTAGCGTAGACTATAGCTCATGGCGTGATTTAAAGTATAGTTTTTGATACCGCTCCGGAAGAAACACTGCCGGCGTCGCTCATTGGTTCCTTGCGAAGCCGGAGGCGGAGCGCGAAGAGTCGATATATGCGTCAGCTCCTGTATCCAGCAATCTTTCGAACAAAGGGAACAGTCAGCTGCTAATGACCGACAAAAGCAAAAATGCAAGACCAAAACAAATTCCCAGGCCTTCGGGGCTGTCGGCTTTGTCAGAAGGCATTACGATTCCCAGTATCGTAAGTAAGTTAAAACAGTTTCTGCAACGTTACCGAACGCTCGAAAGTATTGTATCACATCAGTTTACGTTGTCATGGCATGAAAGTATGCCGACATGCACTATGGGCCGCAAAAATGTAAGTTGAGTTCTAAATAGCCTACTGTGTATATAGGTGCGTGCTGGTTTTGTACCAGGCTTCTAACCAGTACAGACCCTTATTGAGCAAAACAAGTCACGTGTGCCGTAACAATACATTACCACTATATGCTTGTTCAGACCTGGAGGCATATTTCGGTACATTTCACACAGCCATATCTTAACAACATTCAGATATGCGTAACAGTAAAACTGAACACAAGCGGAGTAGGAGGAGGAGGAGGAGGAGAAAACTTTAACAGTGAAATCTAGCTGGTTAGTGGGCGGGTTCCTCAGTCCAGGGCAAGAGAGCAAGAGTAATTTTCTTCAATTTAGAGACCGCCATCCCGAGTAGGCCAGGATTTGTTCTTTACGCCGGAAAAACTTGGAAAACAATAAAGAGCTGCATGTACATGTGCATCGGTTTCGATTCTTGTCGTACCGGAAACCGGTACGTATAGTATTTATTGCGTTCGTTAACGAGTATATCAAGCCTTCAACGCCGTAATCATGTCATAACTGCGAGGGTTGAGAGTCAGTTCGTTATGATAACGATGGTTAGAATAGAAATTCGGGGCAGAAAAGCCGCCTTCGAGTACTCTGGACAACGTCATCTGCGCCGTTTCGCAGTGGCGTAGCAGAAACCTTTTCATTGCATTTGCTTGCGAATAAACAACGCACACTGCGGATATGCACCTTCTTGCACGCATCCACAAAGAAAGACAATTTGTGACTAAGGTGCTGTATGCCTCACAGCCTGAAGGAAATATCCACACAAACGTTGTGAGCCTTTGAAACACCCTAAACTTCCTAAGAAGACGTTCATAACAGGGTGGAAAAATTAATGCGTTGGGCACAGAAAAAAACATTCATCTGATACAAGTCAACGACAACAAAGAAATAGAAGACCGCCGTTTTATTTCCCGCTGTGCGATGCGCGTTTAAGGGCCCGCTGCTGTGCGTGTACCTTTAGACTGTTGAATCTTCATAAGGGCATCTCAAAAATACTTTAGGGAACTTTACGCATTTGGATAGTTATCGATGAGCACTGAACCTCGCATATAAGCTAGAAAGGACGAGTTAAACACGATCATCTGACCGATGTTCTGAAGAAGGTGTTCTCTCTCCCCTCGTGTGTTGCAAACTTGTGGGGGATACAGCTTTAAATTATTCACAGGTGTCAGAAGCTGGCTAAATAACTCACTTACTGAAAATACGCTTTTTAATGCAATAAAGAATCAAAGCGGGCGATTTCTAGAACAGGCACTGTTGCCCCTCACAAGCGGAGTGTAGCCGACAACAGCGGCGTGAGTCCCTAAGCCGGTGTCACAGCCAGGGGGCGCCACTCAAACATCTCACCGCCATTACCGGTTGGGGAGGTTCACGTACACTAGCTCGATCCGTTTCCAGGCATCGCATGCTGTCGAAAGCGCGAATCCCGTACCTAATATACAGCACGTCGATTGTAAGCACGACTGGTCGTTTATCACCGTCGCGGGGTGCAGCCATGGAGTCTTGCGGCTCGGAATTTTTTTACACAAAAAAGGGCTGCCCGTTCCTTCACTTTTTTCTCTTTTGTTTCCGCCTAAAGGAAGGACAAGACTACGAATGGGTTTTTATGTAAGTCAGAAAATATTCTGTCTGAAAGCACAGAAGTAGCCCAGTACATATTCGCGCATGAATATATATCTCCAGTGTCAATATTGTATACGCCGTACGAATATATCCTGGCAACGTGTCTCCATGGCGTAGTGGCGGAAGCAGATTACCGCTACGCACGAGGTCGAGGTTTCGATTCCCGTGTGTTTCTCATGATTCAGGCGAAATATAGATATGTCCGAAACTACAAGGTTGCGACGCGAGTTAGATACCGCATCTGGCGTAAATTGAAGCTACTATTCCGGGCCTCGTGCCGTAGGCGTAGTTTTGTCGCAATAAGCTCCAATTTAGACGGATGAGTAGCGCATTAACATAACACGCGCTTTGAAGGGACACCGAGGCAGTGAGTATCCTTGAATCGGCCCTGTTTGGCTTCGCAGGTACAAATGGAGCATTCCTCTCAGCTACAAGACTTCGGCGGCCAAGAACAAGGTCAAACAAATCTGGCTTCACAAAGAACAAGGTCAGTCACGTGCGTTATCCTGCCTTCCATCGTACTCGTGTAGATGCTGTGAAGGACGCGTTAAGGGCAAGCGAAGTGATATTGCGTGCTTCTTGCGCACAGAAGGAAGTGCCGCTGTTGCAAAAGTGGACGGCGGTACGGAGAAGGCCAATATTTGAAGTCGCTACATCTTCTAGCGACGTCTCCTGAGACGTCCCATTTCCGGGACCTGCTGGCTGCTACGGGGCAAATGTAAATAGCCAGCCCGCTTACGGAGACGAGTTAGAGACTTTGCTGAAGTCCAGCGTTAAAGTATTTGTCCGCTAAACATTTATTACGTTGTCATGACTCGACTGTGCGGTGTCAGATGCGAAATATATATCCGTACGCACATACTTTCGTAACGGAGTACCTCTACAACAACGTTATCCCGCTTAGTAACAATCCGTGGCAGCGTAGTGGCTCATGGCAGACTGCTGGCACATTATACTGCGCCGCTTAAGTATCGCACGTGTTCCGTATTTCGCTAGTAAGGAGATTTTGCATTACAGTCGTCACATTGCGTGTTGTGAGCTATTCCTTCCGTAATAACCATTCGGAACAACACGGAATGTGATGACTATGACCAGTCGTGACCAATTCCTTCCAGAGAGGAATTAACTCTGAGTTCCCGCTGATGCCGCTAGGACGCAGGTTTTTACGGGGGAGTATTTCTCTGGCCCATTTTCCCGGCCGCGGCGGCCGCTTTTCTGATGAAGGCGAAAAGCGAAAACTCTCCTGCGTTCGAGATTTCGGCGCACGTTAAATATCCCCAGTGGTCAAAATTAATCCGGAGCCCTCCGTTACGGCGCGCCTCATCGCCTCTCTAGCGTCGGCGCGTTAAACCTCACAATCAATCAATCGACCTCTGGCTCCTTCCACAATGCCTCAGCTCCGTTCCTAGCGGTAACTTCTCCCCTAGTGCTAGTGTTAATTACGGCGAAGAAGCCTGATGAATACCCGTCCTGATCAGTAACATCGGGATTTCTTTTGAACCTCTTCCTCGCCAAGTCAGGAGGACAGTGGTACCGCCCCGATTAGAAGGCAACTGCAGTTCGTTCCTCAGGTCGGCAATTAGGGGAGCGAGGAAGATTATCGCACTCTCAATTGAAAATTTTTAATTGAATCAAATTTTATTTCCAAAGAGGATACAAGATACGTGAGGAGGTAAAAACACGATAGTAGACCCCAAGCCTAAAACCGCATGTGGGACATCCGGCTGGAACGAGACACACTGTCGGGCGGCGAATGCTCTACAGAGTGGAATGACATGCCATTGTACCTCAGGCTTGAGTAGCGTATTCCGCCGCTCATGTCGTAGTAGAGGTGTTTCTTTACCTACTATACGCTAGACGGCCAGTGTAGCACTGTAGGCACACAGGACTAATGAGCGTCCTGTGTGCCTTAGTCCTCGTCTTTTTTTCGCCAATGAAATGTATTCAAGCACTATATGCTTTGACCCCGCCTACACTCATTGTAGCCAGTGTAGGCTACATGGGACAGCCCGTTCATGCGCCCTTTACTAGCGTGAGCCTCACTCGCAGACAACAGCTGAGACGAATGTTCAGACAGACACATAACATTCTTTGACAAGTGCTCTAATGCTTCAAACTTTAATATAATACCCAAGCTTTTCGTCTACCTATAACCCACATATTGACGTTCACCGAATTTGTGCTTGTTGTACCATATTCTAATGTCTACACTGGGTTACAATTTAGCTTGTTCGGCATGTGGACAGTTGTTGCTTTGTTGCATTTATTGCATTTTATTGCAATCAATTTTGTTGCATTTATTGCGACGTTCGGTGCATTATTGCACCGAGCGTCGCGACTTGGGGCTGTCGTGTGTATTCCTTCTACTTTTGCTATTACTTGTTGGTTGTACCATAATAAATTCCTTTGATTCGACTGGTATTCTGCGTTTCATGCCATTTAACTCAAAGGAAAGGAAAGCATTTTTACAATACTTGTAATGGCTGTATAGCTTTTGAATGTGACGATATGCGTGCTACTCGCATTGAGCGGGCGTGCAATCTTTCTCCTAGATGAGTTTCACATTTACGACGCTGGAAAGCACGGCTGGGTCAAGTTCAACGTGAACCAGACCGGATACTACCTTGTCAACTACGACCACACCGACTGGCAACGCCTCGGGGAAGTCCTTCAAAAGCACCACGAGGTATACGTTCTCTCCAACGTGTCAGCGTGCTGTTTACGTGCGAGAACTCAGTTAAGGACAACTAATAAGCGGAAAACAGCAAACACGTCAAAGTGCACGAGTGTGCGCGCGGAAATAGCTTCAAACGTGGGGTTACATATGGCGACAGACCCCTGTGTAACCGCTTGCCTGCTGCGCACATGAAGGACCGAACAGTTTTGAGCGAACAGCCATCGAAGGCCCATGACGGGGCCCAACATACGAATTGACGAAGAAAATGCAGCCTGCATTCTGACATTACGCAACGCCGACAGGACGTCTGTAGTAATGCGTGAGGGGCACGGCGTAGATGATACATGTAGTACCTCCTTATTCATCAGATTTTCGTTTTGAGCCCAGCTCACTGAGTTCATTCAGGTTCATTGCGGCAGAGCAGGCTAGCGGAAATGTATCAGATTGTATTTGAGAAAAAGGAAGTGCTGGAGCGCGGGCTATCTACAGTGAAAATGGGGCGAGCGTGGTCGGCGGGCACGCGATGGCGCTTAACAAGTTGCCCACCTCTTAGGCATATGCCCTCTTTTTGGAGCACAGGTAATTTTTTTGTCTACCTGGGCTTTTTCTCACTCCCCACACATTTTCTTTCTTATTTTTCCTTTTTTTCACAGCAAGCGTTACGAGTTTACGGCGTCGGAGCGGCTAGGGACGCACCGAACTTGGGCTTTGGGATACGACTGGCATGGGGGCCAGTATGCGCGGATGGGAAGCCTTGTAGAATCAACCGTCGTGGGCTGTCGTGATTCGGCTGTCGGGATTTGGAGTTATTCGCGGTTCTTTAAATCAGTTTCGGGGCCGATTTGCCAGTTCGAGTCAGCGAAACTTCACGCACGTACGCGCGTGAACATAACGCATAACCGAAAATAATGCTTCAGGTCTGCGTGACTTTTCCCAACCAATGCTTAAATTATTTAAAAATTTGTTCAGATTAAAGAATTAGCCTTGTAACGAGTGAATCGGAGCTCAACTTTTTAATTAGAAAGCTGTGCAGCGTCCAGGAAACTCTGAGTGCAAGAGTTACCGTGAGAATAAGATGTTAAAAAGGCTTTTAAGGCAAACGCTCCACATTGAAACTTCTGGCTGTGATAGCGGGTAATGGCACGCTATCGCGCGGTGGTTTTGTTTTTTCGTTTCATTCAAATGACGCAGGTTTGGAGCTTCCCTGCTTTTCTTTGCAGTAGGCAGTCAAGGATTTGGGGAGCTTAAAATCGCAAGTTGCCTAATCCGCGCTCCCCCACGTGTAACTTCAAAAATCCCCAAAATATTCTGAGATTTTCGTTCTTACGCCCTCTTTTCGTTTTGCCCTTAGGAACTCACTCCTTCTGACAGGTCCAACTTGCTTTACGATGCCTTCCAACTTGCGTGGTCAAACCGGCTCTCCTACGACGTTCTCTTCAACATGACACAGTACTTAATACACGAGATGCACCTCATACCATGGTCCACAGCACACGGATCCTTGCTCGCACTTACCCATCTCCTTGAGAACACTGAAGTCCGCCGACCGATGCAGGTGAGTGCGGCTGTGGGACTGCTCAGGGCTAGAGTTTGCGAGTCTTTTTTTTTTTTCTTCCCCGCTTTCTTTTAGACCTACATACGCAAGCTGGTAGACCCCATTTACAAGACCCTCGGGTGGGAGGACGGAGACAAGCACATGAACAAGCAAGTTCCTTGTGTTACTATTATTTTTGGTGGGCTGAGACCGTCGTACTTAAGCATATAGTCTCAACATATGTTAAGGCGTTAAATAAGTCAGAGTATAAATATCAAGCTAAATAATTAAACCCAGAAAGGCGTATCAGAGAGTATATGCGTGTAGCGGCAAAGATCTCATTCTCAACTTGGTGCGACACGCGCGCCAAATAAATGCGACAATGAAGCAGGCACACGCAAGCTACGTATACCACCGAAAAAAACACACAAGAAAAACCGGATGACCTTTCCGCGAAGGAGCCGAGGACATGGAATTCGACAAGTACGAGTGACCCAGCAGCAAAACGGAAGCAAAAGTGTGTCTCGTTACAGTTTACTGCGGCGCTCCGTGTGGGACACCGTAAGTCGTGATGTTTCGGAGTTCCTGCAATAATTGCGTCCCGAGCATGCATCGTTACACAAGCAGGCGCACGAAGCTATATGCTATTCAAATGATGCTGCCGTGTCTGTGTACTTGGAAAAAACGAATTAACTGACTGCAACGCAAAGAAGATTAAACCGGCGGTCACTTTCCTGTACCTCCAAAATACGTTCTCGGCATTTGTCATTTGTAGGGCCCCATAGAACTTGGCGCTGCTGCTAACTACTGCGAAAGTCGAAAAATCCGGCACCTTTGTTCACCGCCCGAAGCGGATAGTACCAAAACTGACCGACGGCGCTAAGAGTAAAAACACGTCAGAAGTGCTTGCGGACTGATGTCAGATGTATTAGGGTGGCCCCTGTGAACACAGTAAATTACGTGCAGCGAAAATAAATTTTGGTACTCTTGGGTCTCTGGGAATTAAACCCGGGCCTCCGGGGTGCGCGACGAGCACGTTACACCGACGCCGCGGTTGCTCCCGCCTCTGGCTGAATAAAACGTTCCTAGCGCGTGAGTCATTGGGCACGTGACGGCGCAGCCAGTGGGGAGAAGGTGCACGTGACGGCACGGAAGGAAAACAGCTGCACCCCAGCCACTGAGAACGCCGATTCTGGGGAATCAGGGGTGTACAGTGTCGCCTGTCTGCCTGCCTGTCCAACTGCCAGTTTCTGCACCGGCTGAGCGCGGTGGACCACGCAAATACACCAGCAATGGCGATACACTTGAGACAAATAGTGCAGTGAGGAGAGCCAAAATAAGAAGAAAGGAAAGCGAAGGAAGGGACGCACACACGATGTAGCAGCGAATAAGTATTTGATAAAAGAATTATTTGATAAAAGAATGAAAGAGCCACTTTACTGAACAAAAAAGTATGGAGTGGCTTCTTGGTCCGCAAGTCCATGGGTAATACTGGCATTGGCTGCTCGTTCAACCATGATAGTCTTGTCGTCGAGGCTGGATAGCACGCTCTCCCACTGCTCACGGGAAGGGTTGGGAATGGGGGAAGGTCGGGGTTTCGGTGGCGCTCCCAGACGATGCGGTAGAGTGTGCCTAAATTGCAGAAAAACGTACACTCTGGGGAGTATTGGGTACGGAAGAGATGATTTAGTCGTACTGAGTTTGGGAACGTGTTAGTTTGAATTCGTGGTAATCCTGCATTTTTGACAAACTGGGTGGGTTGTGCGGTGCGAAAGGTCCCCCTACCTAGTCTGTAATATTGGATTATTTTCTGGTAGATCTCAATCGACGTTGGGCTGTGCTCCTTCTCTGGGGCCCGGTTGGTGAGAGCGGTGGCCAAGGCATGGACAGTGTCATTGCCTCGGAAAGCGGAGTGAACAGGGGTACATACGATTCTGACCGTACGAGGGGAAGTGGTTTTGCCGAGGAGGCACAGTGCTGTTGTAGAAATTGTACCAGCCGCGTAGCTTCAGCATGCTGCTTGACAGTCGGTGATTACCGTAATCGCGGTGGTTTGGGTTATGGCCAAGGCGATGGCTACTTCTTTGCTTCCTGCAGGGAGTCGGTCTAGATCAAAGATCGTCAGGGTAAGCTCTGAGGCTGTCGCGGTCAAAGCACGCAAGCAGACTTAAGTGCCCCGATGATTGTTTCTAGCTCCCAAGTCCGTGCTTGCATTGCATAACATCCAGAACACGCAAGCTCGAGAAAAAACACGACACCCAACAATAACTGGTAAATATAACGATAGCGCTTGACGTGAGAGTGCGAGAACCGGTGCATACGAGCAATTGTGTGTGCTGCTCACCGCATGCAACTTTTCGGAACAACGTTCACATAATAACGTCTTTAAAAATTCAGTTTTTTCTATGCACTTGTTTCGGTCACAAGATGCTCGAAGGTGGGCCCAGAGGACCCACTCCACATCATCTCCCTGGAACTCTAGGGAAAATGAGGACACTGTTCCCAAAACACTGCCCCTTAAATGTTCACACTGAAGATTAATTGATATCAACATCAGCCAGTTGGTTTTGAGCTGATAAGGGCGCACAAAATAGGCTGCGCCAATTTTCATCCCTCAAGGTGAACACTTGAGCCTTTGTGTGAACACTTGTTTTCTTCATTATAGCAGCACCAAAGAAATGTGAAGCGAATAAACAGAGTTATGGGGGATGTTCAACTAAAATGTATTTCTTTACAGCAAAATGGTGCCAAAGATAGACTGACAAATGTTATTCGATGTTTCAGCATGCTGAGACGCGTCATTCTAGACCTAGCGTGCAGAAATCTCCACCAAGAGTGCTTAAAGGAAGCAAAACGGCGCTTGCTGGCCTGGGTCGATGGAGGACAGTAAGTACCCGTATTGCCATTGAAACGAACAATTGTTTGAATCGCGTTTGCGACTTTCCTTTGTAGTACCAACCTTTAAACAAAAAACCCGTGGGTAAAACATCACTGGTTGCATTATTCTCCTTGACGTAAAATTGTCATAGGTGATTATCCCATGTGTTAGTAGAGTTTGAATGTAAACTGTTCGTGATGCAAGTAAATTTAGTTTGAGAATGTCATCGTTAGTAGCTAGTGTGTTGTTCGGATGACCCGAAGGACAACGTTGCCTTTGGGTTCTCGGCTCTATACTTTGTGGCTGTGGGTCTGCTAAAGCACCAGAAGTTTATGGTTTATGAGAGAGAGAGAGAGAGAGAGAGAGAGAGAGAGAGAGAGAGAGAGAGAGAGAGAGAGAGAGAGAGAGAGAGAGAGAGAGAGAGAGAGAGAGAGAGAGAGAGAGAGAGAGAGAGAGAGAGAGAGAGAGAGAGAATAACTTAGGCTCACCAGTATGCTGCTTGAAGGGAGGTTTAAGAGCCTATGCATAACACTTGTTTTTCAAAAAAAAAATATTATAGTCCGTTCCATCTGGAGACGGGTAAACCTAGCCTAGTACCCAGCGAACGCAGCGCGCTGCCCGCCTTTCCTCTAATTTTTGCGCGCCGGACACGGCGCACTTGGGGCGGTCGCTTCCCTATCTTGACTGCGCACTGTAGGCATCGCGAGGGCGGGTTAGCCCCTACTTTACGCGTTATATAATAAACAGTTGTTAATAAATTGGCCAGATGGGAAGTTCGTGCCTAACACTTCGGAGCACAAAAGCTTTGTTGTTGTTGTTGTTGTTCCCAATTTCGTTCAGCTGAACTTTTCCTGCAAACCTACTTTGTAGTAGTAGCAGAAAATTAGGCAAATTTAACGTCATTGTGCCTGGGACAGCAGAGTTCCTTTATTGCTGGTTAGAGTCGCAACGTTGGGGTGAAGAAAATATAAATTTAATCCCTTGTTCCCTGCCGGAAAGCCACCGGGGCCTCGCGTACCGAGTGCGGTCTTCGCGGTATCGGCCGCAAATTTCGCAATTATTCTTCGTGGTAGCACGAATTCCGTTCGCGTAGGTCGACTACCTCTTCTGTCTAGGGGGATAAATGGTGCCATAATGGCTAGAAATCTTAAATACCTGTTCAGTTCGTAGCCACCACTTTATATCCGTGCTCGAAAGCTCAAAGCGGTTGGTGCACCTGTCGGAAGGTGAATAGAAACCAACGGTAGTTCCTCTGCCATTCTAAATTGGAATGGGTCACTTTAACTTGCCTGTGGTGCGGGTGGTATTCGTTCCATCTCAACCGCTGCTGCGGCCACATTGGGGCAGCCACAGCTCCAAGCAGTGCATGCGCGGTCTGGCCTCGGCGATTTTCACAGCGACTACGACCTCCCTGGGCTGTCCTTTACTTCAGCAAAGAATTTGGCCTACTGCTGAAACACGACGTCTGTCGCCGGCAATATCAAAATAAGCGATCGATGCAACAACGAAAATTGAAAATTTATTATGAACAGTGCTTATTAATATGTTTTCATGGCAGCCTAAAAAACAGCGCTAAGGGAAGGTTCAAAGGTTTTAGAAATAAGGAAAAGTTGATCCGCAGCAAGTACAGGTTGAGTACTTTCCGTGAACGAAATATTTTCGCAGTGCCTGCAATGGAAACGCCACAATGCACAAACAAAAGTGGCCCGATGCTCCGCCCCACTGTGGCCGGGGTGGCGGTAGAGCGGAGAGCGCAGGCCGAAACCAACCATGAAGACGTCATAGCTGGACTTCCGGCCGCGGCGGCCGCCGGAAGCACGCTCTTTTCGCCGCGTTTCGTATAGGTATACCCATTGAGTGCGTCGTATCACGCGTTACGGACGGACGGACGGTCGGCCAGATTGCTAGGGGGCATCGCCAAAGAATTCGTACGCATTAAAAATCAGAGTCATTGGGGAGACATCACATATGATGTGAGTTGATACGAACACCTTAATCCGCTCCTCATTTACGTAAGGAGGAGATGACACGCCTTAGTGCCCTCATGAGGAGATGGCCCTGAAAGCGGGAAATGGCGCATCAATGCCTCTCAGGGGGAGCACAGTGCCGTTCAATTAACCGGAGGATGAGCCAGTTCACGTGAGGATCGAATTATGGTTTGAATACCTCAGCTCATAAGGGACCTTGGCGTGTCATCTCACTAAAGTGAGGGTCATATTTCTTCAGGTCCTTAGCATTTTGCCTGTGCGTCCCCAAGTTTGCGAGGAGTGGATCGTGATGACGGTGACGACGCATAATGAAGTACGTACGAACGTACACGTGGAGTTCTTTTTTCCTCGGAGCCAGGCACGCGTGTGATAGCCCCTGATAGAACGCCTGGGGGATGATAAAGGCAGTCGCTTTCCCCTTCACTGAAGTGTCTAAAGGTGCACAGTAAATAGCAGGCACTGCCTTATCCGGATAACTTATGTCACATGTTATTTCACTGTCCTTCGTCCTTTGCGCTCATTTCCAATGATGAACCGCTTGTATGTATCTCTTGATCGATAGAGCGGCCGTTGGGAGCCAAGTCCGTGAGTTTTGTATTGAAGGGGTGTCATCGACTCAACCTCGTGTTCCCCACTTTCCTCAGTTAAACTTTATAACCCACTGCACTTATTAAGTCAAACTCTTTACTGTTACTTTAAGTTTATCCAATAATAATTGTATTCCTGGATTTCAAAAGGTATTCTGAGTCGTCCTATAACTTTTTATTCGTTAAAGGGAAGTGCCAAGGAACATCAGGGGCATTGTCTATCGCTATGGGATTTACCAGACAAGTGGAGACCACGAATGGCAATTCATGTGGGAGAGATACCTCAAGGAAGGCTCAGCTCAAGAAAGAATAAACCTGCTTTACGGCCTCGCCCACGTCAGAAGCCCTCCTCTGATTAATCGGTAAGTGCCACATTTTTGCAGCCCAAAATAACTAACATAACCGCTGCACCACTGTATAATTAATTAAATTGTGATTTAATTAATCTTCGTTTATTTAATTAATCGCTACTGTCGATGTATGAGCACCGTTTATACTAAATGCAGATTTATACAGTACACTGTCTAGGCATAAGCCAGAAAAAAAAAGTGGGGGGAAGGGGGCATTTGCAGTCTTTGGTATAGCTTACGCATTAATGATTAGAAAATACAACTAGAATGATTACATATTTGTCCTCCCGGTACTGGTGTCATCAAAGCAGCAGTCTCCGTAGTAACAGGCACTAACCGTGTCCTACACACCCCTGCCAATAACATATTAACCATGCATGGGTTTGCCTACTGAGAAAATCCCATGTTTCCCTTTTTTTCGAACTCCGTTAATGACGGGCAAATACAAAAACGTCGCTTTGTTTCTACCGTGTCAATAACAGAAATGTGGCACTTCGTTATACCGCAGTTTTGCGTGACGTCCAGACTTCAAAAAGAATACTTGTAAGAACCACTATTTGTGCACAAATCAGTATTTGATTTAAAGCAATGCTATTTCCAGGTTCGTTTGTGCTATGTTGGATTGTTTCGTGGCACAGCAAAGTAGGCTTTAGTTCATGCCGCCGCCGATTGAGTGCCGCTTTGGCCGACGAGACGCTGCATGCGAAGAAGGCCGTCGAGGGTGCACCCTCGTTGCCCTCGCTGGGGAGCCTTGGTTACCGTCAATCCTCCTAGACGGCGCCACCATACCACTCGGGGGCGCAGTCGCACTCGCTTTGTTTCTGACTGTATTTGCAAATGGTAGTAATCGTTTCTTGAAAAATTCGGTAGGCCTGGCAAACAGGGTCGCGTATGACAATTTAGCTTACGCCAATCAGCCAGTGTCGTGTGAGACAAACCCAATGCGCCGTACTGCTGTGCAGCTATAATAACAAGCATAGTGCGCGCAGTACCAACAGCAGTACGCACTGGTGCTTCTACGTTTACGTGTACTTTCGTACTTCCATTGTTTACCCACCATTCGTTTGCTTTACCGACCTCAGCAAATCACACGGCTGTGCATATGACGTCATATGCTCTAGTGCTGGAAATGAGCTAGTGGGTCGCACGGCCATTCTTTTTTTCCCAATTGTATAGCTTGTTTTAGCTAAGTTTACGTTAAAAGTTGTGTCTTTCGAGTGAACGAAACTCGTGTTTTTTCCGCGTGGCCCTTTTAAAGCCGCGCCATACTTCAAGGGCACCTTCCGACACCAGAAGTAGGTTTCCTCGCCGCAGGAAGCCAGGGGTCTCCCTTCCTTGGGATGGGAGATACAACAGGAGCGCGTCAATATCGAATGACGTATTTCGTTTTAGGAACTCCGCGACTGCTAATACAGCAGACCCAGTGTGCTAGAGCTGTGCCTTCGCTTTTGCGCGCATGCGTGCGTATGCACGTGTGTGCGCGTGTGTGTGTGTGTCTGTGTGTGCGTATGTGTGTGTGTGCGTGTGTGTGCGCGTGTGTGCACGTGTGTGTGTGTGTGTGTGTGTGTGTGTGTGTGTGTGTGTGCGTGTGTGTGTGTGGGTGTGGGTATGTGTGTGTGTGTGACAAGAAGACGGCGCCCTTTAAGGACAACCGGCGGCTTTATTGAGCCTCTCGGAGACCACCGTCAGTCAGCGTCCATAACCGAACATGAAGATGGTGAAGACAAAGTGCACGAGCCGGGCCGATGCTCCAAGCATGCAGGGCAGGCCCAGCGCCACCATTCGGTGCCACTTCTCTTTCCTCTAAAGTCCCAACAATCTGCCCCCTATGAAATTGGCAGGGCGGGAATTATGAGTTTGCCGCAGACCGACTTCTAAGGGGTACAGAATCCGAATGGAACGCTGTAACTTCGATTCATCAGCGAGTTTGACGTAGCAGGCTCTAATCTTTCCGTCGCGTCCAACGTGAACATCTGTGATGCGCGCCAGTCTCCAGGTTTGGCGAGGCTTGAGATGATCCTCGAGTAATACGATGTCTCCTGCCCTGACAGTTGCGGTTGACTTCGTGGGGCGAGACGATAGCTCCAGCAGGTACTCGGTTGTCCACTTTCGCCAGAAGGTTTCCAAGAGGTCTTGTCTTTTTGCCCACAGGTTATGAAGACGCGGATGTTGGAAACGACAGAGTTCTGATGATGTCGGCCAAGGAACGCAGGTCAGCCGGTTCCCTGTTATAAAGTGAGCTGGAGTTAATGGATCTGGTTCCTGGCTATCGTTGAAAACATAAGTGATTGGCGTGGAGTTATAACTGCCTCCACTTCCGTGAGGACGGTAACAAGTTCATGTCTTGTCACACATTGTTGTCCCAGACTCTTTTTTAGTGCTAGCTTCACCGAAACGGATGAGACGCTCGTAAAATCCTCCCCACCACGGCGCCCGTTGCAAGATGAATTTCCATTCAATCTTGTGGTTGGCAAAGGTGTTCTTCACTTGTGGATCACGAATTGTCTCCCAAAGTTGTGTGACTTCCTTTTAGCTGTGTTTAAAGGTGAGGCCGCTATCGGTGTACACCACAGAGGGAAAACCTCTGCGTGAAACAAAGCGACGAAACGCATTCAAGAAAGATGGCGCTGTCTGGTCGTTTATGAGTTCGAGATGTATAGCCCTGATTACAGCGCAAGTAAACAGCACCAGGTACACCTTCGTGAACTTTCGTGACGTGCGTACAAACAACGGTCCCGCGAAGTCGATTCCTACAACAGTGAACGGGTCGGTTTCCGTGACTCTGTCCTTTGGCAAAGGGGGAACCACATCCTCCAAAGGTTTTCCTTGGTGCCGTCGACAAACAGTACATTGAGAAATAACTTCATGAGCTGTCGTCCCTGAATGATCCCGTACCGCTGTCGAAGGTCTACGAGCGTGTCTCTCACACCCACCGGCGTGTGAGGTTCTGCACAAGAAGCTTAGAGTAGAATTGTTGCTTCGGCAAAATAATGGGATGGCGCTCAGACTACAACCGCTGACTGTGGTTTATTCTTCTTGATACGCTCAGAAGAGCCTCGTCGTCGACAAATATGGTAGTGTTTCGAAGGGGAGAAGCTCGAGGTGGCAATTCTCCTTTCTGTACTGCTATGATGTCGTCGTGGAAGGTTTCTGCTTGAACGGTTCGAAGCCAGAACCTGTCTGCGTTATCGATATCTTTTGGAGTAAGGGGTCCTTTCAGCAAGCTTTTGTGACGTAGCTTGTCGACAAAGCGCACAGTCCGCGCCGTCGTTCGGATTAGACGAACGATGGAGCTCAAACGGGCTATGTCGATATCCAGCGGGTGTGTCTTGGACGAGTACGAGTAAGAGGCACGAGTACTTGGAGTGCATCGTTGAAAACAGCTTCCCTTTTCGCTTGGGCAGTGAAGTCTGTATGACACATTGCTTGTGGTGGCCACTCTTCGGTACCTTTTAACCACTGGGGTCCCTGCCACCATAAGTCCGATGAAATTAGCTGTTGCGACGTGATGCCTCTCGTCACCATTTCGGCCGGGTTCTCCTTTCCTGGGCTATGTTCGCACCAGTCTGTTTGGTCTTGGCGTGGATTTCTGTGATTCGGTTTCGCACGAATTGTTTCCATCGGTTTATATCTTCCTTTATCCAGTGAAGCGCAATTATGGAGTCAGTCCATAAATGTACGTCACTGAAGACGTCAGGAAGTTGAGTCTTTATATAAGAGTCGTGCTGCCACGAGACAAGCCAGTTGCACCAATCTCGCCAGGCTTACCTCCTTGATATGAGCGATCCGAGGCTTGCTGAGCGGGAATGTTGAGAAAGCTTCTCCATGCTGGTCGAAAATGCACAAATACGCTGCGGCTCCAAAAGCTAGAGGGCTGGCATCTGTGAATATATGAACAACTCTTATGCTTCCTGGTTAAAGATTGTGTCGGTAAAACCGTGGAACCACGATTGTGCTCAATGCTGGAAGCTCGTTGCACCAATTCTGCCACTCTGACAATATTTCTCGTGGTAGCGCTGTTTCCGAATATGTTTTCAGGTTCCAATTTCGTTAAGAACAAAGTTTGGTTCTAATAGTGAAAGGTGCTAGAAATCCCAGCGGGTCATACAACCTGTTCGTTGCTTGTAGCACGAAACGCTTGGTGTCGTTGCGACGCTAAAAGAAATCGGTCACGCTTTCAGGGGAAAAGGCCAGTTCGTCAGTGTCTGCATGCCAAACCACGCCGACAACATTGATTACGCCGAGGGCTTGTCCGAGGGGAAGCTCTTCGCAGGATTGCGTTAGCGGAAGGTTTTCGAGGACGGTTTTGTCATTTGATGCTCATGTGTGCAATTTCATTGAAGTGGTTGCAAAAAGTGTTGTAGCTTCGGTGGAAAGTTTCAGTGCCTCGGAAATGGTTTCGGATCCTGTTAAAATGTCATCCACGTAAATGCAGCCTTGTAACTGTGCAACGGTGCCTGAAAACTGCGATGACATTCTATGCAGGTGGTAGTTAATTCCGGCGGAAAGTAAGAGCGAACTTGAAGTTGTACCAAAGGGCACCCGTTTCATTCGCCACTCCGTTAATCTCGGTAGGGGTTCGTTTCGAACAGGCGCTCTCTCGAACCAGTGGCAACGCGAGCGTCTCTGCCACATTTGAGAATGGCGATCTGCAAAAAAAGACTTTTCTATGTCTGCCACCAATATACGGTGCGTGCGAAACTTGAATAGCAGACCTAACAAGTCTGCATTCAGGTTGGGACGGCTGTAGAGGCTTTCGTCTTGGGATGCATGTCCACGTGCGTGAGCCTATGCTTCAAACACAACGGGAGTCTTCGTAGTCTGCTCCTCCCTGATGACTGCGTGGTGAGGCATGTAATAAACGGGGCCTTCAGTGGTAACCATAGGCACCCTCTCAGCCATGCCATCGTTGGCGTATTTCGAGATCGCTGTGTGATGCGCACTCAAGAGGTCGGGATTTTGTCGAACTCTTCGAACAAGTTGAGTCAGCCGTCGTTCAGCGTTCGCTTTGTTGTTGTCCAGCTCGACTGATGGCTTCCAGGGAAGTAAGTCGTACTTCGTACCGAACATCGATTTACCGTATAGAGTTGTTGAACTGAGTCAGTGTTGCCTCGTCTTGCGGTTCCTCACACACCTACGAGAGAATACCGATGGTGTCAAGATCCCAGAACCGTTCTAGGAAACTTTCGGTGGTGGTCGCATGGGATTTCAGTGCTATGGTTTGGGAACAAAGTGCTCCGGTTGTTGCCTCAGAAGTAGGTCCGTGCAGAGTCCACCCAAAAACTGTCTCGACAGCTTTCAGGCCATTTTTCAGTCTTTGTTCGGCCTCTGACAAAGTCCCAATAATTCTCAGTGCCGACGACGATATCAATGTCATCTGGAACCGCATTACCGGTGTGTAAATCCATTGTTGCTAGAGTTCAACCACATTCGCGTCTTTCACGGCATTTTCGGTAGCTACAGGTATAGGCCTGTCGCTGACTTGTTCTGTAGCAAGGGCGTCGATCTTAAGAGGAGGAGCTTCCTTGATTCCACGTAGAGCAATCCCAACTCTACGGAACATCTTCGGTTTGTCGTGCGCGCCGAAGAAACCTACGGAAAGCTTTTCATGGTCAACTGTGGGGCAGGCTAATTTGGCTAACCTAGCCGTAACAAAAGTTCGTTGGCTGCCCCCATCGAATAGGATTCGCGCCATAATGTCTTTCCTCTGTGAAGAAGCGTGCACCACGGCCGTTTGTAAGTAAACGGTTTTCCTTGTGGCGACGGTTTGGGATACGGCTGCTTCTAGTTGAACGGTAGTAGCCTGCGCTCCTTGATGCCGTGAACTGGAAGTTACGTCGGGCTCGCACATCGTCGAAGAATGCCGGCAGTGGCACTTGGTGCAGTTGACCTTTTTCCTGCAGATTCTGGCCATATGAGTCCTGGCTGTGCAGCAGAAACATCGACCGTCTTGCGTGTCGCACCTACCCGACAGTGATCCTTCGATTTGCAGAAGAAACAAGGCATGGTTTCGCGACTTCCGGACGTCACTGAAGCGACTTCTCGAAAAGTGGAAGGTCTAGAACTCTTTGACATATTCTGAGGTCCTTCGCTACGGCGCGGACGTTTCGGTTCTTTCGCACGCTAGCAACCATCCGTGCTTACTCTCGATTCTACCTCTACTTTGAGGAAATCAAGCAGAAGAGCCACACTCACAGGATTTGAAGCGGTTGCATCATCAGAAGAAACTGCGCTATCCTGATGGGCCGAGCGCAGATTAAACTCCAAAATGAAGTCTTTTGGTTGCCACCGAAAAATGGTGCGGCGGAGCACAGTAGAGAGAGAGAGAGAGTCTTCTGCGACGTGTAAACCCTTTAGTCCGCGACTATGTTCCTGAAGTGTGCCGTGGAGACGACGCAGACCAAGGACGTCGTCAGATGAGCGGGCAGGCTGCAGCTCAGTAAGGTTCTCGATGTGATCTTGCACGATGAGGTGCGCCTTCGCAAAGATGTCGACAAGTATGCCTCTGGCGTCTTTGTAACATCGAGACGTTGCGGTAAGGCCTGCGATGGCATCCTATGCGGGTTCTATGAGCGATGACCTGAGGTACGCTAACTTGTCGCTGTCGGTAAGCGTCGGATTGTTGTGAACAGTGGACTCAAATTGCTCTCAGAATGGGTTCCAGTTGCGCGGACGGCCATCAAATTTCGGTAAGTCGATGCGTGAAAGTTTGATGCCATGGCTGGCACCGCGCGGCGGAGCTGGTTCTGTCTAGGCGGCCGAAGACACAGCGGCTGCGGCTCTCAACTCGTTGATGCGTTGGCTTAACTTAGACAAGCACGTGACGGTTTTGACGTTATACTCTGTTGATCGAAGATACTCTTGCTCCATGTCAGGTCCCGTCAAGTGAGGCTTGATGTCGCGGCAGTCTGCTTCAGCTCGGTAGACATCGCAATAACGCGGTCATGGAAGGTAACGTAGTCCGTCAGACTCACCCCGTCTCGGTCCAAGGCAGCCTCGGTTTCCCAAATCATCTTCGTTAGTAGAGAGCGTTGCGACTTTCGCTTGCTTTTGAGCTGATCCATGATGGCGCCGGCAGAGGTGTTCGGAAGGTCTAGCTGGCGCGGTTGCGGTGGCCTTGCAACGGTCGTCCGCCTTTCGGAGATGTGGATGCCGTCGCTGGTTCGTCGTCCCTGCGGATTTCGGCACGATGCTTGACAAGAAGACGGCGCCCTTCAAGGACAACAATCGGTTTTATTGAGTGTCTCGGAGACCACCCTCAGTCAGCGTGAATGACCGAAGATGAAGACGTGAAGACGAAGTGCACGAGTCGGGCCCATACCCCAAGCATGCAGGGCAGGCCCACCGTCACCATTCGAAGTCACTTCTTTTTCCTCTAAAGTTCCAACATGTGTGTGTGTGTGTGTGTGTGTGTGTGTGTGTGTGTGTGTGTGTGTGTGTGTGTGTGTGTGTGTGTGTGTGTGTGTGTGTGTGTGCATGTGTGTGTTTGTGCGTGCGTGCGTGTGTGTGTGCGTGCGTGAAGGCGCGTACGTGTGTGCGTGCGTGTGCGTGAGCGCGCGTGTGTGAATTCATGGCAGAAAAGCGTGCTGTTCTTTTTGCACAGCGAAACAAAGTAAAGAGAAGCGCGCACTATTCCGTGGGGTATGTGGCGGTTGCACAATAAGGCACATTCAATGCACTGTCGGCCAGCTGCTAAGCACTAGCGTCGAAAGCACTTTCGACATGCGAAATGCGACACCGAATGGGAGGTAAGAAGTGTGGAGGGCAGCATCGGTTGGAAACAAGTCTTGTAATTAAGAGCAATTATAGGAAACGCACCCCTCCTCCCTGTCTTCTGTTGCCCCTGCCTACGTTTCGTTCTCTTTTGTTTTAGCTCAAGAATAAAGAGCACTTCAGAAATTAGTTAAGGCAAATTCGATTTTTTACGTCTGCGCGAGGGCTTTCGGCTTCTTATTTTTTCAGCAAACTCAAACCGGCCACGGGAAAATAACAATTTTTTCATTACGTCAACAGTTTCTTACGGATTCGCTGGATATGTCGGAATGTGTTGTAGCTTTGACAATGAATATATTCAGGGCAACATTAAAACTAAATAATGATACTGTTGAAGGGCAAGAGCACACGATTGCAAGAGCACTAGTAAAGACCACAAAACTCATACTTGTGAGTAGCATAACTGTGGGAAGCCGGAGATGCATGGGAAAGACTGGATTATACATAAAAAGCAACTCACATAATTACTGTATATCTGCTGTCTGATCATTGGAGTTCTATAACAGCCTCTGTTTTGCTGTGTTTACAGATATCTGGCTTACGCAATGAATGAGAGCTATGTACGTAGGCAGGACTTCTTCAGCGTGCTTTCATTCCTTGCGGGAAATCCAGTTGCCCGGGACATTGTTTGGAAGTTTGTGCGATACAAGTGGGACAGGCTGGTTCAGAGGTAAGTAAGTACCAACAGGCAAAAAGAAAAGCCCTAATGCGAATACTGTACTCACCCAAAGGTGAACGGGCTTTTAATGGGACAATTTTATTCTTAGGTTCTCGCTTAATGACCGCAACTTCGGAAATGTTGTGAAGACTATATGTGACTACTTCACCAAGCAGTTTGACTACAATGAGGTGAGTTGTAGCTACAATATTAGCGTCTTCAAGTCCGCAAGTAGGAAACGTTATTCTCATTAGGTGAAAGTCTTAACTTGATGTTGTTCCGGTACCCGCAGATGCAGTCCTTCTTCCACAAGAACCCGAACGCTGGTGCGGGCAGGCGAGCCCGCGAACAGGCGCTGGAAAATGTGCGGAACAACATCGACTGGATAAAACGCCACGAGCCCAGTGTAGCACGATGGCTGACCACAAACGTCATTCCGGAGCCGTGGGAAAACATGCGCCTGCCTCGCCACGTCATCCCAGCAAGCTACGACATCACGCTCGAGCCCATTCTCACGGAGGACGTCATAATTGGGTCGAGCACAACCAGGATCACCGTCGTTAAAGCCTCCAGCGTGCTCCTCGTGCACGCAAAAAACATCAACATTACAAGGACAACCGTGATGCGACACAAGCGCGATACTTTCGAAGAGGTGCCCCTTGGTGATGAGCCCTTTTCGTACGCTGAGAATGACTACTGGGTGATTCAGACGAGGGACGTACTTCCACCGGGAGGATATGTGCTCAAGTTTGAATTCAGTGCTTCCATGCTCAATTACCTGAGCGGAATTTTCAAGACAAGCTACTGGGATGAGGCATCTGGAAGCAACAAGTAAGTCAGGCAAGCTCTGGAGAAAGAAATAACAATGTCTGCGTGACTTCTTACAGCGATTTTAGACACGGTGTTGAGCTGAAGGCATGCTGATCTGATTCGATTTCGAGTTTGAGGTGAAAACTTTCGGTCCCGATTCAGTTCTTATTCGACTGAATTACAAAATATGACGGTTCCACAAAGTGGTTTGGAGCATTAAGCCGGTTATCCGTTTCATGTTTCTGTACGCCGGGTTGTACAACTTTCCCACGTATAGCTTGAATTTGAGTAAAACGTACACGAAGACTAAATCTAAGCCAGGAAAGGCACCAATCTCCACGTCTGCAAAGGATGCTCTTATGTAGAAGCAACGTTAGAAATACGCGGCAAGGGAAGAGACAGCGAGACACAGCTCGCATAAGCACTAAAGCTATTCTGGGTCTACGTTCTTCGCTCTATTTTTAGTTCGTCGTCAACAGTGCTATTAAACGCCACTCACTCACTGTAATTCGACTCTTAGCAAGCACCTGTGTAATGTGAGCAGGATTGCGAAGCATATTGCTCGCCTGTCAATTTTAACACCGTCAGCTGCCGGAAGGCCCGGTATGGGCACTGCTATACGTTTGAAGTCTAGTGCGTAGCTGATGTACGGCGAAGTTACTCTTCGCGCAAAACAAAATTCCACTGCAGTAGCAAATGCGCAAAAAGAGAACCGGCGATGGCTTCGAAAAGCGGCTGATCAAATGAATAATTTCAATCAATCAATTTCAACCAATCAGCCAATTTCTATCATCGCATAATTGAAAGGAATAGTTACTGGGGAATCCAAGCGTTTTCTATTATGAGAATGCCTGAGCTTCACTGCTCGTTGAGTTATGAAAGCAAGGGTGGGGGGGGAGAAGTATTAAATTTTCTGGTATGGCCGCGATATTCGCCTTAAGACAGCTGCTATCTGTCAGCGGCTCCCACGCAGCTTCCACTGGCGCTGGGAACAACGGCTGTAATCTGATCGTCTTCGACGGCGCGGTGGTGTTGTCTTTGAACGGTGATATCTCGCTTTACGGTGGCCGAATGTAACTCCGAGTGAAGGATTAACACCTTCGTATCAAAAATTAGCATGCTACATTTTGCGTACATCACGGAGTTGGTACGTGAAGCTCTGGGAATTTTCAGATAGCAGCCATGACTTAGTGCATGAGAATACTGTTAATTCAGCAAATAAGCGTTACCAAGTAGCTCGATCAGAGCTAGAGCATTGCAGAAACCGAGCATTCTTGCAAACTGACAACATTTTTTATGTGAGCCAATTAAATAGCTCATTAAGATGTGTCTTGAAACCTGTACAGGCAAATTTCATAGATTATCTTCGGGTCAAAATATTCAAACCCCTCGTTTCTGCCTCTGCATACATTTTCCTACATTTGTAAAGCCTGACTTCTACGTGACATCGACTAACCATTCTTGTGTTGACATTTTTTTTTCTGGCAGATTTATGGTCACCTCACAATTCCAGCCCACATTTGCTCGCATGGCATTCCCTTGCTTCGACGAACCAGGATTCAAAGCAAATTTCACAATAACTGTTACTCATGACGCTGCAATGAAAGCCATATCCAACATGCCTGTCGATAAGGCAAGTTTTATATACCAGAGCATGTCCCTATTAGCTTTCTTTTGGCTACCTCGCGTCCATGCGGGATGCTCGACAGCGATACAATTTTGTCGGGCTATCTGATTTTGCGCTTGGCCGTGGCTCCCGTTGGCACAAAATAGAAGCGCATATGCCGTATGCGCATCGATGCTTGTGGCAGCTCCCTCTTTCGCACGGTCGGAGCGGTGGATTGAAGATTTGGGGAGAGGAGGATAGGAGGAGAATGAGAAGACGCAGGGCAGAGGCAGGAAAACTGCGAAGGATTTACGCGCTGTGTGGACACAAGGGGCAGAGCATAGGCCTCATCGTGCGTGGTGCGCGCTTCACGTGGTGCCACCTCATCAGCAGGAAACGTGCTCCGTTCGCTTGCGTCTCGACTGTACAGCTCGGAAGTCGCGAGGGGGAGAAGTATCGGGAATGCTCCTAGTTCACGCTGCGCACAGTGGCACCTACGCTGCCTGATTTTGCGGAATGCGGTGCATTTGGGCGTAGATGAGCCGGCTAGCAAAAAGTTGCCGCAGTTATATGACTACTTCACAGTGTGGTGGCCCTGGTGGTGTCTGTATACTTGACGCGCACTTCACGGCTCGCTGAAGGTACCTTTCCCATGCTGTGCTCGGGCGGTTCGCGTTACCTGAGCCACCGGATGCATGACGCGTGACTTACCGTGTTCCACGCCTGCACCGCCAATCGGTGTGCGCTTTTATCGTCGCTCCTCAACCGACGAGCCAGGAGGTATTTATACACACCCACCCAAAATCCCCACAGAAGGATTTCGACCTCCTCCCCCCCGCACAAAAAAAAAAAATTTCAGAACCACAAGCACCCTGCCCACGTATTTATACAAACAGACCCAGGAGAAGGATTTCGCCCCCCCCCCCCCCCCCCCGTCCAAAAAAAAAATCGAGATTATGGTTAAAGCCTGCGAGGCAGTGCCCGTAACAACTGCTGTCAAAACAGTGCCGGCTGCAACATCGTAGGTATCCCGAAAATTACAGATTCCAAAATAGCGCAATAAAAAAGAAGTGCTGATTGTAAAGGTTTCCTCCCGCACAAGGTCGAGCGACCTGCCGCAGCGGCGATAATGCTTGGTCGCACGTTCCGCCGCCAGGCCGTTTCTGGGCTTCTCGTCCAGTGGCAGGTGGAGTGCCTGTATACAATGCCCCCCACGTTGTTTAGAAACCTTGCGCCGCATGCGCGCGAACAGAGGAGGCGCCGCCGATAAGAGTGATGGGCAGCGGTCACGGCGCTCTGGCAGTAAAAATCGGTTTGCGACTCGCCACCCTGAAATGGCATATTTCACATTTTAGCGCTTTTGCTGAACGCGGATGATTACTAAGACACAGACCTGCAGCAAAAGCAGGCAAAATTGTTTGGAACCTTTGTGTGCGCTGAGTGACTGGACGGCTCGTAAGGGCTTCCTCGGCAGGCGCCCGCGATGCGATAGGGCGCGCGGTTACGGCTCAGCACTGCAGGAGCATTGGCGCATCGAGGCAGAGCGCGTTACCGCTAGCGATAATGCAGTCTCCATAAAACACCGCATTAAGGTGCTGCAGGAATGGAAGGCCTGCAGGTTACGCCACGAACTGGGAGTTGCGACTGGGAAGGTGTGGTTCCCTCTTTACGTTTCGGCCCATATTATACGTCAAAGTTAACTGTTAACCTTGCGAACGATCATAACGACATCACGGGCACCTCTCGCAATATAACGGCCGCTTCCTACACCCAACCCAGCACTACGGACGTCTGTGCCAGCGTGCCACCTCATTTGCGTGACGTCACGTTCCGACGCTTGCAGCGTGCTCCAACTCGCCTCGCAGGATGAACCACAGCCGACGTGCAGTGCTCGCGCTACCTTGACGTTTTTTAGGGGACAGTGGCTGTGGGCGGGAGAGGGGGGAGGCGAATTACTCATGTTTATACAGACTTAAAAATGCTAACCAACAAAATAGGCTAGTTGGGATTTCATATTTTCACCGAAGAAAAGGAGCTAATTAGTTGCTACTAGGCTACAAACCGGATTCGGTTGAAAGACAGTGCCCCGTACTTTTGATGTCCTTTAACCAAGGTGCGTTTGTTGCTTGACAGAAACAGTGCTTTTTAAAAAAAAACAGCTTGAGCAATACTTTCGCTTGTGTTCCATATATTGAGGACGGGGGGCTTTATCTCGTCAAAAAACTAAAGGAAAAACGATACGTGGATCTGATCCAGTTGATGCACAATATCTTAAGTTACAAGCTGTGGGTTATGAATCGAAGTCAGCTCTATATGTCTCGTCTCAAGTTCAGTTGGCTTTAAATTTAAAGAAAACTTTGTGTGCTGATTAATGTCTCAATGCAAATTTCAAAAGTTTCAAGTAAAGATGATGGCGTATTTTCTAAATGTTTAAGCGGTTACATAAGCATAATTAATTCCAAGATTCAAGCTTGGCGCTAAGTTGACAGGGTGTAATAATGTAGCTACGCAGTGTGTTCTACTGAAACTATAGGGACCAAGTGCTCCATTCTGACTTTGCCTCCATTTACGCAGATGAATTTGCAGCGGTTCTGATAAAAGTAAAGAATAAAAACGACCAATGTTGTTACTTTTATAACCTTCTTTTCAGGTCCGCCACCTAGATGACACCAGAGTCTCGACAAAATTTCGGGAATCCCACAAAATGGCAACGTACTTAGTTGCCATTGCTGTGTGTGATTTCGAGCACATCTCGGACACCACATCTAGTGGCACACCGGTAAGGCTTTCTTGAAGCACCAAAACTTCGTGTAGCCCATTATTGTACTGCACTGCTGACTGTGACATAGCGCTGCATATAAATTCTTTGTTATGTTTCCTCTAGGTACAAATATTTGCTCGCCGAGAGATGCTGCCCCACGCACATTACGCTCTTTCAGCCACCATTCAGGTTTTGGAGCTCTTTGAAAACCAGTTTGCAATCAGGTTTCCACTGCCAAAGCTAGGTATGCAATGAGCTGAGTGTTTTCCTCCTATACACATAGGTAGTGTCTGATCCACGATCAATCAATCATTACAACCGACTACAACTCTCAGTAAATGCTTAATGGGTAAAGATTTTTTAATTTTTTTTATTTTGAAGTAGTATCATGGTCGCATCTCGGAAACTATTTAGGCCTGCATTGTGTATGACTTGGTTTTTAAATGATTCATATCATTACCAAATGTAACGCTATACATGAGTTAGTATTATGGTACTTTTCTAATTTTAATATTTTTGTAGTGAATCCATCTAGCAACTGCCCACAAAAGCCCAGCATATTAGGATGATTAATTTCTGTATTGCAGTAGAAGACGTCAATTTTATGCATGATTTGTCATCTCTGATTTCAAGACAGACCTACAGCTTAAATTTGCGTCCAATAATGAAGTTTTGTGGGGTCTCTTTGAATAGTATGCCCTTTTTATTAACAAAAATTAAGCCATTGATTTTATTTCACACTAAACTTTTCACTTTGATATAAGGTTACCACAACTGTTGGCTCACGTTAGCACATGTCAGAGGCAGCGAATGATTGACATCTGTTTCTTTATTAGACAGCATTGCCATACCAGATCCCCAGGCGGCTGCCATGGAAAACTGGGGCCTCATCATGTACAGTGAGTGCATGATGCTCTACAACAAAAATACAACATCTGTCTCGGACCACTACAGCACTGTAGAAGTCATTTCTCATGAACTGGCACATATGGTTTGTAGATTTCATAGTATCCCTTTAGGATAAAACCTTTCCACATTTCTTTTATTCAGACATTTTCATTAAGCAGGAAATTTCTGCTTGCAGATATGCATATATATTCCGCAGTATTTGAAAGCATTTTTACTTTTGAGAGGCTGCTTTCTGGTTGATCCTGACGAAAATGGAAGCAGCGATTTTCTATATAAATTTCTTGGCATGCACCTGAATGACTGTGACAGGAACCTAGTTTCTTTTGTAGAATGTGAAATTACATTAATAAATACTGGCTGACAACATTTGGACTCTGAAAAGTAGTAGACAATATAATTAGGAGGCAACATTGAATGTAATTACAGTGAAATGAACAAACGAACAAACAAAAGTGGAGTTCAAATGATCTTACTACTTGGTGCAATTGAATTATGGGATATCTGATTGTGATACAGGGAAAACTGTTTCCTCTCTATTGGAATTTTTCATAGTTTTGTGTAATATGTCAGTTTCAATTGTGTGGGCTATCAGGAATTTACTTTAAAGTTGCATGAGCAGTGGCAGTTCATGTTTCAAATTGTGCAATTATAAATATATCAGTTGTGTGCCAAGTTGCCACCATGGGTTGATATTGCTTCATAAGTTGCCGCATTACAAAAGCAACTGGCTTGAATGTAATTGATTTCTCTCACTGGTAAATTCAATAGTTTTGATTGATTGATTGTAGGGTTTAACGCGCCGACGCAACGCAGACGATGAGGCGCGCCGTAGTGGAGGGCTCCGGATTAATTTTGACCACCTGGGGATCTTTAACGTGCGCCGAAATCTCGAACACACGGGCGTTTTTGCTTTTCGCCTCCATCAGAAAAGCGGCCGCCGCGGCCGGGAATCGAACCCGCGACCTCGTGCTCAGCAGCGCAACGCCTTAGCCACTGAGCCACCGCGGCGGGTAATTCAATAGTTTTCGGATTTCTGTTTATTTATGAAACGTGATTTCTTTTTTGTGTTCCATTTTTATTACCTTATTTATTTTGCTTAGGAGGTTTACTTTTAAAAATAAGCATTAAATTAATTTCTACAGGTTGCCCATAAAGTAAACAATTTAATTATAGGTGGAATTGTACCCGTTAAGGTAAAATACTGCTTTAACATAACTTTTGTCAGTTTATCGTATACCTTGTCGTGGTACCTGTCAGAAGGGAAGGAGGAGGATTAGACTTTATTGAACCCATAAAGGACTTCAGGTGATCAACCTGGGCTGGTCCCTACGTCCAGGGTCCCATTGGTCCTGCAGGCCTCATCCGCTAAGGATATCAGCTGACGCTGACCCTCCGCGTCCGAGGCCCTGATAGCCGTCTCCTAGGTGTTGGGGTGGTCTCGCAGTCGTGCAGCGTCTTGTGGTGCCGGATGGTTGGGGCAGGCAAGGACCATGTGGTAGATGGTGCCGCGGGCCTGTTGGCAGTTGGGACATGCGGGTGAGGGGTAGAGCTGGGGGTAGAGCAGGTTCATTCTGGCTGGAGTCGGGTAGGTGTTGCTCTGGAGCAGACGCTAGGGAGACATACTTTTCAGTAGTGGCTGCCTGTTTTTATACCACTGCGACGAAATATACTGACAAACCGCACTGGTGTTTTAATTTTGGTTACGTACACCTGCTATTTGTTTTTGTTACAACTGCAATTGGAGTAAAGCTTTTTCTCACATAACTAGTGCAAGCATAAGAACACAAACAGTGTATTTGAAAATGGGCTTTTTTAGTAAAATCTCAGAGCAGTGTGCATTTTTTCTTCTTTTTCAGTGGTTTGGCAATCTTGTTACCATGAAATGGTGGGATGATCTGTGGCTAAATGAAGGGTTTGCTACCTATAGCTCACTCAAGGGCATTGAACTTGTCGAGCCAGCATGGGATGCAGTAAGTGAACTCAACATGTGCTGTACTATTTGTTAATTTATATATGTCTTCAAAAAACAAAAATTCTTTATGTATCTGTTTGCGTCTCTGAAAATTACTTTGATACAGTGGCTAGGTGATGCCCCTGTCCTTCAATTCTGTTTTTGATTTGCACCTTCGCCGACTGTCCAAGAATTCAGTTTAGTTTCCACCTGTTGCCCTAGTGGACACCAGTGCAGTGCAACGCCATCCACGCCGTGTAGCAAGAAGAGAATGGCAAAGTTTTTAAGCAAGAGCATTTCTGGGTGCACCTTGTTATTGCACAACCTGGTAACCACTTCTTCTGCATATTATGTACGGTTACATTCAACACAAGCATATTCCCGTGTGTATCAATCAATAGTGCTCCTATCTTCCAAGACGTGGGTTCAATTCTGACCAGCGACTTCGGGGAAATGTTTTATGTTTGTTAAATTTATTTCCATTCCTTGTAGTTATTCGAGCGACACAAAGAACAGGCGGATAGACCAGAACTTTTGCATTTTTTCAGCTCAACAAGGGTTGTCGTCTTTGAGAAAGTAGGACAAAAAGTCGTAATTCTGCACTTGTGCAATGATATTGTCGCGAAGACAAGGACGATGCAGTTGTCTTGAATGAGAAACACGTTTATTGGAGCGAACTTGTGCTCCCCTAACAACTCAAAAGAATACAGAGGCGGCGAAGCAGCGGTCAACAAAGTGACTTGCACAGGCAAGTGTCGTCGAATCGAATGCTCCGGCGTCCGCACTGCAGGCTTTTAAGTGTGAATACACTTTATAAGCGACCCCAAACCATCCACCGCCGGCGGCGGCGTTGGCGTCCGCAGTGCTCCTCTATATTTGAAAAAGAAACAGCATCCGGCGCCAGGTTTCGATCCGAGGACTTTGCGGCCGCAGCGCGACGCTCTACCGACCAAGCTACGGACGCGACGGTGATATCAGTGTTAGACGCGCCTTATATCTTTAACGCATTCAAACTACGTCGTCAGCGGCGTGCGTTGGCGACTCAGCGGCGTTATAGCGGCTTGATAACTGCGTGGTGTACACGTGATACTACAAACCCGATGGAAGAGATGGAAGAGAAGGCGGCGAGGCGGTGGGCTGCGGGGGCCGAGCGCAAGCGCCGCAAGCGGGCCGACAACCGTGCATTCGCACTTTCACATTCTCCCCCTCGGGGAAATGCGGGGTAATTTTTATCTTTCGGCGCGCGTGGTTCTCGAAACGTCGATTCGCATCGAGAACATAGTAGATCCAAGAAGATTATTCTGGGCTGTTCACGTTAGATCGGAATGCTCTCCCTATCACGACAGATAACACATGCGGCACAGAAAGAAAGAATGGAACACGCGCTTCCCTTTGCGCAGAGATAACACAGACCGGCGCAGCCGGGCGGTAAAAGCAAAACACAAATAAACAAACCCAATGTATGGTTCGCGGCAATATATACATATTCCTCCACCACGATGTTAAAGGAAACGGTTTGACATATTCACATCTTCATTTGTTATCAAAAAAGTGTTTTCATGTGCAGAATTTTGAAGTTATAGTAACATAAAACAGGTCACAAGCACAAAGAAAAGCAAACAACACAGGCACTACTTGTCCTCGTCCTTTGCGCTGTTTTAGGTTGATCAACTAGTGCGCCCAAGTTCCTGAGATTTTTCAATTATATGGGCTCATTACTGCGTGCAAGACTGAAAAATGATTGGCAGACCTCCGTTTATGTAGTCACGATGCCCTACACCTGAAACTCACAGTGTGACTAATGCTTGCAATCAAAATTAACAAAGGAAAAATTACATTTTATTTCCATCAGGTGCTTTGTGTGGTGTTTCTTGTTCTCCTTTTTCAATGTTATCAAACTTGTCATCATTTTAATCATTAACTAGAACTCAAGCGTCTTTCTAATTTCAAACCAGTGTCCTATGCCCTCCAAGTGCAAAAGAATGCATGCCATTTTAGTAGGTGCCTGCTTGTACTTATGGTCATTTCTTTTCAACAGGAAACACAATTTCTGCTGAAGTTAATATCAGGAGTGCTTGAAAAAGATGCAGTCTTGAGCTCCCATCCAATTGTAATGCCTGTCAGCAACCCCAGTGACATTACTGAAATATTTGACATTATATCCTACAGCAAGGTATGTTTAAAAAGTATAAATATAAAAGTATAAAAAGTATACAATGAACAATGAAGGGAATCAATGAACATTTACTTTTTTTAGGGTTCAGTAGTTATCAGGATGCTCGAATCCTTCATGGGCTCAGGTGACTTCATTCGAGGACTTCAGGTAAAATCTTGTCTTTTTTCACATATGAGCTAATCTGCTTTGTGTGAATATATGCTTGACATTTTTTATTCCTTTCACTGCGAAATATTCAGAACTACTTAAAAAACCGGAAGCGCAGCAGTGCAGTAACACTGGATCTGTGGAAAGCACTGGAGAGTGTTTCAACAAAAGTAAGTACCAGAAAGCCATTGTTAAAGCAAAGCTTTTTACCTCTACCCCCCAAAGGTTCTTTCGCGACCGTTGGTGTCACAAGAAACCTCCAGCGAACAAATAAAAGAATTTACTGGCACCCCCGGGAATCGAACCTGGAACTAATAAACTAACAAAGCGAGAGCCCGTTGTCTAACCGATTCAGCTACGAGCACACGCGTAGACTGGGAAGACAGGTGGTGTACCCACCAAGCACATCTACGGGTTTACCCCCTGCGTTCTCGCTGAATGCCATGTGAAAGCGTCACGCGACCACTCACGCCCGTCTAGCGGCCCTGTGCGCATCTTGCTCATGTGCTAAGAGTTACAAAAATTAAAGGAAGCTCACACCAATGCATGGCTTCTCACTTCTAGTACGCCAATCTGATAAAGCCTGTGGCCTCCAGTGTTCACGTAAACAATTACAGCTCCTTGTCGTCCGCCCTCACGCCAAACCAAGGAATACATTCAAATACTCCTTAATGGCCAGGCCATCACTCCAAGCCCCAGCATCAAGATCCTGGGCCTAAATCTCGAGGCTAACACCAAGAGTGACGTCTCCTTGCAGCGCCTCAAAAACAGCCTTAATCAAATCATACACATGATCAGGCGAGTTGCCACCAAGAAGCGAGGCCTAAAGGAATCCGGTGCCTTTCGATTAATTGAAGCTTTTGTCCTCTCGAGAGTTACTTACGTCAACCCTCTGTCTTCTTCTCGACAAGGAAGACACAGAGATGCTTTATATAATGATTAGAAAGGCGGTCGAGCAGGCCATTGGTCTTCTCATGAGTGCGTCCACACAGAGGCTGCTTAGCACAGGGCTCCACAACACGTGGAAGAGCTGATAGAAGGCCATCTTTCTAACCAGAAGGTCCGACTCAGAACTGCGATGGGTAACCGCATGCTTCACCAGATTGGCTGGGCATCCTAGAATGTCACTCGGCTTGACGTACTCCCAGACTCTTGGCGACTAAAACTTGAGATGCTCCCTTTGCTTAGAAATATGAACCCCTCACATGACGAAGGTCACCGAAAAGCACGGGCTCAATCGTTAAACACCACCCTCGGTGGGTATCATGCAGTTATCTACACAGACGCCTCCAAACATCGAGGGCAGCAATACACCATCATCGTGGCTACCTCCAGAACCAACCTCCTTGCGTGTAGCTCGCTTAGGACCCAAGAAATGATGGCAGCAGAAGAGGCAGCCATCACCTTGGCTCTCGCTCAACCAGGGGTTCGGAGTGTAGTCATCAATTCCCAGCAAGCCTACTGGAATTACCAGTAGGGTTGGGTGTCCTCACCTGCACTGCGCGTGCTAAAAAACCCCTCCCCAAACGGTTCCATTCAGCTCATCTGGACACCCCCTCACGCTTCAATGGAGGGCAACAAATACGACCACCCAACAAGCCTGCGCTTTTACCACCCATGCTATGGAGCTGCACGAGGACAGTCACCCGCTTGTCACGTTCAGGGAGATAACCCAGCATTATCGCCTTATGAGACAGACCGTACCTTCGCCTTACCCTGACCTTTCCAGAGAACAACAAACTATCCTACGGCTCATACAATCCGGGCTCCTTCCCACAGCCTGCACGTCTTCATTTAATGTATCCGAATCGCTACGAGGCTGAATGTAAATTTTGCTCAGAAAGGAACACTCCGCCCCGTAATTGGGGTGTGCTACTTTAGCCCTGAGCACCCTCCTCTCTTTCCGTCAACTACCCAACAAGAGCAATGGGAGATGCTGCTGACCAGGCCCTCTCTACCTACCCAGCTTCAGCGGGTGGACAGAACACAGGCCGCGCGGACTGCATATGGGCCCCACAGAAGAAGGAATCATTCCCCAGGGCTGCACTCTGGGCTGTTCAGAAATCTGAACAGAAGTATTTCTTCCTCCTCCTCCTTCTCTGCCTCAAATCTCGTCGCCTCCGTCCACGGCGCAGAGACGGAGAAGACAGATCGTCTGACACCGGGTTGGAGCTTACTGTAATTTTATAAAAAAATTTTCCACTCTTGTGCTACACCAATACAACTCAATCAAGCACCGTTCATGCTTCATGCATTGATTTAACCTTAACAAGAATATCTCTTTGAAGCAATAAATGGGGTGGTTAAGTGCATTTCACTTCTCTCTGGTTTTGCTATTTGTAGAGCGATGTGAGTGAATTTATGTGACGTCGCATGGGTAATCGTTATGGGTTGCGTTTACAGCTTTGCTTAACAACCACATTCACGGGGTGGATTGGCGCGATTTTTGTTTTAAGCAACCGAATAATTTTTAAAACTAGCGAAAGTCTACCAAAATTTCACCAAAAAAGGCTGATAGATGCCTGTCTGCAGCCATTAGGCTCAAATTCGATAGCAGAAAAATTTTAGGTGCGGAGTTCCTTTGTAGCGCACAATGTCCGTCCGCGTCCATGCGCATAGCGTTTACAATTGCAAAAAATCACACAGGCAGGATTCGAGCCTGCGTCTGGTACACCAGTCAGAGTTAGTGTCAGTCGTCTTATCCATTCGGCTACTACCGTTTCTCTGTAACAGTAACTTTATTTACAAATATATACAGAGCCGTATGCAGTGATTACAGTGGTTTCCGTGTACAACAGAACATGGTTTCACTTAAACATAAAAAGGAGGCGTTCGGCTATCATGCGAGGAGAGGGTCAGAATGCTTTGCAAGTAAGTGTAAGCCAATCGAGGAATATTGCCCGCAAAGCCACAGAGCGTTTGTGAAACTTAAGCAATAGAGATTGCCTACAGGGCTACTGTGTCATTGCACAAAGTTTGAAGTGAACAGGATAGAGGGGAGGGAGAAAATAGAGCTCTTGGGTATAAATGGGCTCCAGCGTTACGCGGAGCTAGCCCAAAAATTGCGTCCCATTTTCTCTGCTGTTGTGACTTGAAATCCATGACAGCTCGCGTTCCCCGATCCAGTGCGTCGCGTAGCTCGGAGTCTGTCTCAGCCCCGTCGAGGGCGGCAGTCGCCCATTGTGCCTTTTGCACAAAATGCCGCCACGTCGGTCGGGGGCGTTCAGTACATTCGACGGCATCGACTCTCGCCCTCCATAGCGAGGGGAGCCCTATTACATGGACACAGTCCCGAAGGAGCGGGCTTTCCGAGGCCGCATCTAGGAACTTCAAGTTTGTCCAAGTGATTTTCCAGTGTGAATTGAAGGAGCACTGCAGGTCATCCCAGAAGTAGAACGCCGAGTAACATTCCATGAATACGTGCGCGGCCGTTTCCCTCCTTCCACACAGTAGACAGTTGGCCCCTCCCGGCAGAAAAAAACCGCGTTCCTCCTGTCTTGCCTTTGTAGGCAGTATACACGTGTGAAAGCGGAAGAAAAAGTCCTTCGAGACGGTCGGGATAGGGAGCTTCCGTACTCGCCGCAGGATGTCGCTTTTCGGCTGACCAAAGGGCGGCAGGCGGTACATGGGCGGTGGAAGGGTCTGTTCTACGGGGTCCCAATACAGCTTCCTTGGTTTCACTGAGCAGAGGTATTCCCACGAGAAGCGTTCCTGTAAGAGGGCCACCGCCCCCGCCACTTCCCTGTAAAAACCTGTTGCACGGACACCACTTCTGAGCTGCGCTGTTGTTACGAGCCAAGGGGCGAGGTGCAACGCGCCAACATTTTGTACTGCCGCCTGGAGGAAGCCATCTCGGTGCTCTCGGAAGTACAGTAATCATTGCACAGTTAGTTCAAGCTCTATGTTAACGAGTCCAAGCCCCCCGGCTTCAGCGCTCCAGAAAACGTTGGTGCGGCGCATGGGCTCATACGTGGATCGCCAGACAAAAACAGCGAACAACCGATGTATCTTGGCCACTGAGCCTGCGTCAATGGTCGAGTCTCAGGGCGCGTGCAAGATGGTCGGGTATACCACGGCGTTGCAGACATGTGCCCTAAAGAAGAGGGCAATATGTCGCGCTCTCTTGGGTTCCAAGTTCCTTCCAGCAGCTGCCAGTTTCGTCTGCCACCTGGGGGCGATGGCTGTGCCGTTTTCTAGGTTTACCCCGAGGTAGCGGGTGATGGCCTCCCTCCATCGAACTCCATAGAGTTTTTTGTGGTTTGGTGGGCTATTCCCCTAGCCATGCACCCTCTGACTTCAAAAGATTGAGTTGGGCCCCCGAGAATCGACAAAATGCTTCAGCTAGGGCGACGACCTCTCTTGCCTGCTCTCTCGAGGAGCACACAAACGCAACATCGTCCGCATAGGCCGGGACTTATAGTTCTTCGTCGCCGAGACTGATTTACTTGGACGCTATTGCCATCCTGCACAGTGGTTCAATATACAATGCGAAAAGAGTCGGGGACATAGGGCAGCCCTGCCTGCCTGACCTTCCGATGTCGATGGGCGCCTCCACCTCCCCGTTCATGGATGATGCTGGTACTGATGCCGGTGTAGCAGATTTTTATCCACTCGACCATTGGATTCCCTACCCCACATTGACCGAGGAGCTGAACAGGAAGGCGTGGTCAACCTGGTCGAAGGCCTTTTTAAGGTCGAGTTGTAGGACAGCTAAGGACTGAATGCCTGATTTCGCCACCTCACAGATGGTCCGCATGCGGTGCAGGTTGGTGTTGATGAAGCGTCCTTTAACCCACATGTCTGGTGAGGACCCACCACACTACTCAGGGCTGTCTCGAGGCGTCGGGCCAGAATGCGGGCTAGAATTTCATAGTCGATGGAACGAAGACTGATAGGCCTGAAGTCTTCCACGTTGGGTTGCGTGTTATGGTAGGTTTTTTGGGGGATGAGGACTAAGTTACTGCTCCGCATGGAGGGTGGTAGCAGTTTTGTGTTTTTGATGTTTTCAAATACCGCCGCCAATACCAGCTGACCTTTTCACAAAACACCTGATAGAATTCCGAGATTATGCCGTCAGGCCCCGGTGACTTATTCTTTGAGAGTTTCTTGATCGCGCGCTTGAGCTCTTCGACCTATATGGGTTCGTTTATTGTGGCCTTTACGTCCTCTGCAGCCGTTGGCAACGCGCTTGTGACTTCCGGTGGAGGAGCCTCAAGATTTGCGTGTGGGTAAAACAGCCTTGCGTAGTATTCACTGAAGGCAGCCTCCACCTCTTCTCTCCCACTAGCAAGGAGTGTTTCATTTAGGGAATAATCATTTAGCAAGGAGTTTCATTTAGGGAATAATCAAAGTGCAACTCATGGCTCGAATGAATATCGAGTGACGGTCGGGCGCAAATCGGATATCACTCGGGATGCAACTTGGATGTCATTTCGAGTCTCCGTACTTTGCACCCTCGCCATCATCCACGGAGTGAAGATGCTGCCATTTTTTCTGCAGTGTCAAAGGGTTACAAACCACGTTGGCTATTTTCCAGCCTTATGATAGTCCTTTGGTAGACAGAAAATAGTTCTTTTTACACCAGAACTTTCTCGTAACATGTCACTAAGTACATGTTTCATCAACTTTTGGTACAAGCTGAATTTATTCTTATTGCAGTAAAAAATAATCTCCGTTGTTGCAGCACCAGCACATAACTACAATTATGAACACGTGGACAAGACAGATGGGCTACCCATGCATTTCGGTCAGGAGACTGCACTTCAACTCGAGTCAGTACGAGGTTGTCCAGCAGAGGTTTTTGCTGAACCCCGACGACGCAGCGAATCGCACCAATGATTCACCATTCAGGTTGTATTTCAGAACACTTGGCTGCATGGAGATCTACAAATGTATCTGATGAATGCAGTGAGATGTTATTAATAAAATCAGCAGTCCTCACTTGTTAAATGTTCTGCGGAAATTCCATCATGTATTGAACTAGAAATTCTACCATTAGGCATCCATAACTGGATTCTACACCTTGCTAAAGCAACTATCCTTATATATCTCCAAACTGGAAAAGCAAGCGTAGAGTTTGGCATAAAAAAGAGACCACGCAGTATGTGTAGCATTTAATATTGATAACTACTGTTGATATGTGAAGCAGATCAATAGACCTTATGCAAAAGTGCCGCCATCTACCGGAAGAAAAACGAAACGAGCCCGCGACGCCATGTTGGGGGATGGCGGTCGCGGAATTGCTTGGTACGGGGCGTGTGAGGGGCTTTCTGGGCTTGGCGATCCTTTTATATTCAGATTTAAGCGCAGCAAAATGAGCGGCGAGTGATCTGTGGACCTTTCTCTGTTGCCCCCATTTGCGAGCGACTTCGAAAATACGCATTATGCATCAAAAAAGTAGTCAGGGAGGCACCGGCAGGGAAACTTTTGGAGGCTGTTGCGTTTCCTCTCCTTGTTTTTTTTTGTTTGTTTGTTTTGCTTTGAGAACACAAACATTGAAAGTACATCCGTGTTGGTTCGCATCATGCGGGTTTCTCAGGAGGTCATTTCTGAAACGCTTCGAGCCGATGCGGGCTGCCCTGATGTTGAAATGGGGGAGGGGGGGGGGGATTCCGCGATATAGCTATACGCTAAGGATCCTCTGGGACGCACAGGAAACCTGCAAAAAAAACGTGTAATAAAATAAATTGCATACCTGGCATTTTTTAACAGCGAAGCTTTTGTAGCTGGCCGTAATGTGTAACGTGTAACGCGTGTGGCGTGTAACCCAAATTACCAACAAATGGCCAATGAATAATTAAATTACCAATAAATTGCCGAGCGCTGGTGAGCGCATTTCTGACGGCGACCGCCGGGCGTCCCCAGCACGTGCAAAGGCTTTAGCAAAAAAAAAAAAAACTGCGAAAACCCTAAAGAGCGAGAAAAGGCCGAGCGCTCGTGAGCGCGTGCCTCACGGCGACCGGTGAGCGTCCCCTGCTCGCGCCCTAGACAACAAAAGTGGGTGAACACTACCGCTTAGAAACGTCCGCTCGAAAAATTTGATCTTGGGAAAATAGGCTGTGGTCGAACAGCAGGCGATGAGCGGTAAATGACCGATACATGTGTTGCTACATACGTTACTTCCGCTATTCATGGCGCTACGGGAAGGTTGCAACTCTCGCGGATCCCTTATTTCCTGTAATGTTTGGCAAACGAAAGAATGCGTAGTACTTCCATAAAACCCCACCGAACGTCCAGAATAAAAAGAAACACGGGCGCGCAAAGCACGAACGGCAGGCAAAACTCATCCCACACGATAAAGTACGAGCTGACCGATGCAGTGCGCCTTAACTACCAGCAGGCAGTAGTTCTCGGCGGCAAATACGGGGCTGGAAAGTAGCTCACTTTGGGACCTTTTTAGCCCTGCACATATTATTCGTTTCGTGACTATGCATGCGATCTAGCTATAATATTACTGCGCGAAGGGAAGTCGACACCCGCAAGCGACTTCACACGGGCCCGAATCATGCTTCCGTTGCGAAATAAAAAAAGATGCGTACGCCATTTCTGTTGTCGTCCTCGTATCATCTTTGTGCGCAGCAAGTTTCACGGCAGTATTTAAGCATCTTGGACAAAGATAAATGCCGACGTGCGCGTCGCTAACCCATGGCTATCATGTATACTGCGGTATCCGGAGATGCGCGGAAGCCCCCAACATGGCGGAAGCGCACGCGGTTCCCGCAAGAGGGCGCCAGTTTTTGCATAAGGTCTATTGTTTTTTCATAACCCGTTTAATAATAATCAAGTATACTTCTCCGTGGAATAAGCATTTGTCGCCTATTTTGTGTTGAGCCAGTAAGTAATAATTTGCTTTTTTTCATTTTTATACGCAAAGATTTGCTAGCTTATCTTAATCTCAATTTCCAGGTACACATGGGAGATCCCCTTGAGTTACAGAACCGCTCAAGGAAATGAGGGGCTCTACTGGTTGAAAACAAAGAAAACAGGCAAGATTTTCTTGAAGGGGCATTTTTTGCTGCACAGCAAGGGTTCTTTTGTAGTTCGAATGCTAGGAAACACTTGTAAAAATTGTAATGTATGTCATATCACTGACTTTTTCCTTGATAGGATTCACACCATGGTATACTTAATTTTTGCCGGCAAGCTTCTTGATGCACTGGCATACACTGGGACACAAGGGGGCCGTAGGCCCTCCCACTGTTTTGGAACTTGAGGTGGAAGCCAGGGAGGGGGAGGAAACGGGGAGGGCAAGGGCCGTGAACGTTGCCTATCATGATGTAAAGAGTGCTAATAATTATTTTTTGTCGCGACTTATGCACTAAGCCTACATGGCATCGATGTCTGCCCTCATTATGATTATCAATCGTTTTCAATACCCATGAAGAACACTTAAATGAAGAAAACAATAAATGAAGTTATCTAGAGTTCCCTCACGGTTAACTGAAGTTTCTTATTTTGACCTGTTTCCTTGTTTAGACGTGTTTGTTTCTTTTCTTGTTTTTTTGTTGTTGTTTTCTTTTTCGCTCTTGGGTGTTCTCTCTTGTTCTGGGTGTTGAACCTCCCCTGAAATAAAATCTAGCGTACACCACGGGCTTCGAGAATCAGAAATCTAGTTTTCAAACACTTGTTGCTCTTCACTTTTGAGTAGCCCATGGAAGAAGTGACACATGGCAGAACACCAATGCAATCTTGGAAGACCACAACCGCGACATTTTTATACTACAACAATTCTAGAGATTATGAAAGTCATGCACGGCTAAATAACCGTGGTAAACATGGAGTTGATTCGTGACCATGACTGATATACGTTTTAATCAGTAAATTTAAAAAAAATGCTGTTTAGATGATGTTTGGTTTGTATTTAAGCATTTAGGGTTCCTAAACTAGTTTAAAGCACTTCAGTACAGTTCGTCTGGTATCACACTTGAAGCCTTGTTTTTGAATTATAAAAACTGGAATTTCTCAATCAAGATATCTTACTAAGATGCTTAACTTTATATGGCACTATACCTAAATGTTGTAGACCACAAATATTTGACAATAGGCTGCACATTATTAAATTTAAATCTTGCCCCTCGCAGAAATCATCAGTCTTCCCATTGGTGATGACAGCCCATGGGTGAAGTTTAACAGCGACTTCAAAGGCTACTACCTTGTGAAATATGATGAGACGGAACTGAACGCATTCTCTGAGCTGTTACTGGAAAATCAAACGGTAAGTAGTCAACTTAGGTTAACCTGTAGGTGAAGTGCTATGTATATTTAATAACAGAGTGGAATTATGGTGGAAACTACAGCATTCCCTTGAACTGCAACAGGGGTTGAAGTGCTAGCACAGTATATTGGTACTCTGCTCTCGTATGCTTTTAGGGGTCCAAATGTTTTTGAGCATGCAGGAACATTTTGTGAACAAGTCCACCTAGTATATTGTGGCTTTACTGCAATTGGTGTAAACAGACGGCGGTATTTTTGCTGCCCTGCTCAGTAAGTCCCATAGTCCTAATTTGGTTAGCGGCTTTTGGCTAACTCAGGAATTCAGATCTAGTCTGTGCTCTTTCCCCTTAACCACCGCCTTGCTGTGTGGAACAAATAGCGCGAAAAACGTTTGTAACAAGAGCATTATAGTGTAATACATTCATAAATCAGAAAATGTTGATACAATTTGTTAACTGAAATGAGAGTTTCTCTGCATTTTGGAAGGAAAGCTGCCTTTCAATATGCCACAGTTTTCAAACGGGCTGAAGTGAGGCGCGTGCTAATGGGCTGCGGTATGGCCGAAAAGTTATTGCAAGAATTACTAACAAATGGTGATCCTTTGCAACTTGCCCTGTCTAAATCCGTAATTTTTTATGCTTTCCTCTCCACCTCTACTATAGAGGGCTGAATGGTAGTTCTTAGTCTTTCTTGTGCCTTTTCTATTGCCACTCAATTCCAAAGGTAGGAGGAAAAGGCCAAACTTGTGCCTACTAATTTGTGCCTACTAAGTATGCTTCAATGCTCGACTCACATTTACATCGTTTCATCTGCACCAAAAATTATCCTTCGCAATTTTCCCACCAGCCCAAGTTCTCACTTGTCCTCTTCATAGACTTTTCAGGTGATTCAGCTTTTCTTCGCAGGTGCAGTGTCGTGTGGAAAAGCCAACTTAAGAAACGCGGTGCATGGTGAAGCCAGAGACTACTTTCGTTTTATTACATTAAATAGCTCAGAGTACATATTAGGTAAGAAGTGAGGTTTACAAGAATGAATAACATTGCCACATGTAACCATTTAATAGGATGATCTGTTAAATTTGCTATGAAAGTTCATGAGCAAATTCTTTATCTCCCGTCTTATGTAGCATTGCTATACAGTATACAGTGGGAGATCCTGTCTTTGGCTCCATGAGGACAAGACGCTGTGAAAGAAGCAGCCAATTTATAAATGGGAAACCTTAAGTGGCTGATGGGAAATGTGCATTGTGGCGCTATGACCGAAAATGCATGATTGAGCAGGGAATGAAGAAAAAATTGAAAGTGGCAAACGGGGGCCATGCGGTGCGAACAAAATGGGTTGATAACTTCGATTGTCATAAATGGTGAGATGCTGGCGTTATGGAAGTACGGTTCTCGACAGCACCGTTTTGAATTGCCTTGAGGTGACCTACGAGATATGCATTTTAGGTGGTTGAGTTTTCATAGCTAAGGCAAGTGTGGCAATGTGAAATTTGATGCATAAATGTTATGTGAAGGCAGGGGTTTACTCAATAGGTTGAAAATGCCCTAAAGAAGCAAGAAATGTGGCACAAAATAGCAGATCGCACAAAGACCATAAAAGTAAAGTAATCGAGTTGAAAAAAAGATGAGGTAAATGTGGGTCTGCGATTAGAACCTCAGGCCTGTAGAACACAAGTCGAGCCCGCATCCCAGGCGGCGCCACAGTTCAATGACTAGCTGGCTAAAGGTGGACCTAGTTAATACGTTGTGACATTCAACTTATAAATGTGTCAGAGTCATGTACCTAGGCCTGCATAAGTGATTAGATTATAAAAGTTACAGAAGCAGTAATTAGGCTGTAGCAAAGTGTGTCACCCCTAAATTTCCTCTTTTCTTGATGATGCAAATGCGGTTATATGCCAGTCGCACCATCATGAGGCATCCACTGAAACCAGCGATTGACGGGGCTGCACCAACATATCGGGTGCGAGCAGTACCAACGCAGGAATATGTCAGCCTTAAAGTAGGTTTAATGTTAGCTTTCAGCTCAAAAGTCGTCAACTAGTACCTGCAACTTGATGTGCAATAAGTTTGACATCCCTTGGCACGTTGTTTGGCCTGATGTTATGACCGACTGCCAAACATTAAGTGTAAATATAGACATGACATGGGTGATTGGCCGAGGCTCTTAGTCATAGTAATAGAAAGGAGGAGGAAAAGATGCAAAGAGAAAAGGATGGGGTAATAATGAAAGGACGGTTTGGCAATTGGTCACGAATTTTTTCGCATTCCCTACATCATAAGGAGTGCTTAGGTATTTTTTTTCTAAGTTTTTTAACATCATAATTTTTTTAACTTTCAGTGTTTAAAAACATCGGCTACTTTAAACAGGATAAGTAGCAGTGGACTAAAGATTAATAAAGAGTGTTAAGGAATAATTCGAAGGTCTGGATATTCACGTGTCACTCCTTTTTCTTATTCTAGCAACTGTCTGCTTCAGACCGTACAGAGCTTTTATTGGAAGCATTTCTGTTAGCACGAGCAGGAATGACACCATATTCTGCGGCAATGGACTTAACACGATATATGCGACGGGAACGCCATTTTATCCCTTTTATGGCGGCATCTAGGGCATTCCAGCATATTGCCATGTGCCTGAGGGACCATCCTGAAATCGACTTCTTCCTGGTGAGTGCTGTGCGCCCTGTTCTAGAAAACCTGTGGGCTCGTGTACTTTGAACTATAGTTCCTGCTCTCAGACTTCACTTAGACACCATGTCTAAGTGAATCAGCTACAAAAGCCTGCGGCGTGTGGTTTCAGCTATTATCGTAAGTTTCTTCACCGCATGGCAACTACGCATCTACTACACATTTGCAGCACTTAAAACCACAAACCAGGTGTTGCGCCACCAGGTAGGAAAAGTATACCATTTGGGAGCTATTTATACCGAAATGGTGATGTCACAGGTAGTACAATACTGTTAATCTGCGAGAACTGAGTCTTTTGCTAGGATGGCGGTTGTTGTTGTAAGCCGTTTATCGACCAAAGGAAGGCGCTAGGCCCGCAAGGGGTAGTGGGTAGGTAGGGAGGGGAGGAAATGTAAGTTGGAGTTTTTCAGTACTGAGCACCACAAAACGAGTCTTCAGTTGTTAGGAAGAGGGTATCCATTTATATTAGACCAGCACTATACCAATCATGCTAAGCCACTGTTAATACCACATTGTGGAATTTGAATGGTAGTGTGTTCTTCGGGTGTGCTAAAGTCAACGGGAGGGGGGTGTCGAATCCAGGGGATAAGAAAGTTCTCTATTTTGTAAATTTTCGGCACTGCTAGACAAGATAATGCATGATCGCATAGGTGAATGTTTTGCAGTAGAGGCACTTAGGAATCATTTGAGAGTAATACCATTTGCATGGTGTTTGTGGTGCATAGGTTGAATTGGTGGTTCATTATTTTGTTGACATTTTTTGCAATGTGTTGAGCAAAGACGTGTGTGACGATCTTTTGGCGTGGGTTGTTTGAGTCGAAGTTTCTTGTGCTTGTATTTGCGAATTCGGGCTGATGGACAAATCGTGGTCATGGGGTGAATTGGTGAACTCAGATGAGGAGGGGGCTGGGGCGAGAAGTCAGCCAAGTTGAAATGAGAAACAGCCTCCTGTGCAGCCGCATGGACTCCCTGATTCTCCGATGCCATAGCCTCGTGTCTAGGAGTCTAGTCTATACAGACCTGGGTGCCGTACTGACAAAGAGCTTACATGACGCGGATTGCAGACTGTGCTGGCATATTCTAGTGTGGGCCATGTAATTAGACCGAGTTTGCATTGAGCAGATCCTGAACATGTTTGTTCAAATTGAAATTGGGTGTGATTGTGACGTCGGCATACGCCAAGGGACACTACAAACAAGTTGGACTCTATAGGCACAATACAGTGCTGTGAATAAAAATCTACCATAGGCAGCAACAGCAGTTTCTTAATTGATAATGCAGAACATGCCAAAAAGCATAAAAACAAGTACCACTGCCCCATATGCTTTGCCAAACTTAATTGTGACATGGTTGATTGCAAATGGTGAAATGGGATTGCTGGAGCTTGCCTAAGCAGTTTCCTGAAACAAACCACTCACAAGTGGTTCTTGTGAGTGGAGCTCAGACTTGTGAATGGAAATAGTTCTCGCCGCTCTCCACGTGTGCCGGCACTCACTCGTAGCCGTTCTCGCCACCACAAAAGAGCGGTGAGACCAAGTCAGTGCTCGCGAATGAGTGGTGATGAGTGCACTTGGGGTTGAGCCTGCCAACTAGTGGTGTGTAGACCTAAAAAATGTGTTACACACAAATTGCGGGCAATTTTTCAAAGAGCCAATTGGACACATTTTTGTAAAACAGTGAATACGTGCGCACGAATAAACACATTTAAATTCAATCTAAGCAAATCTAAAATTTCAAGAAGCTTAGTGCTGGCTCCTTTATCTTCTTGGCTGTGTCTACATTCAAGCATGTCTTTTTTTCTTTTGTGATGGTTCTTGTGCCCTAGTGAACCAAACTTTTTCAAGAGTCAGCTAGAATCAAAAGTCATCTGAAAACAGTTAAATCAGTATCAGTATGGGCATATAATCATCATCAGGCTCAAGTATATACCTCAACCTATACAATGATGAGTAAGCCCCCCGAATAATACTGTACCCTCTTTTGAATTTTCGACAGAAATATGTTAGGTACATCACAGAAGAGGCTTTCGAAGAGCTGATGTGGGCAGACAGGGGCGATCACCTAACAAAGTAAGTTTCTAAAATGTATCTTTGTGTTATAGATGAACGTTGCCAAAGATGGGTGGTACTGAGCTGCAATTTTTATCTTAATGTCAGCTAATTGCATAACCTGAATTTCATGTACATTATAACTTCGTTAAGCTCCTGGTGAGGAGGCAGAGATATATGCACAAAATGGTAGTGTGGCTCAACCAGCTATAACAATGTTGGCAACGTGGGCTGGGGGTTCAACATAAGAACTTGCAAACCTAATGTTTATGTGAAGTACATGTGTACCGGTGAGTGTTTGCTATCGCAATGAAATTCTCTTATCTTTCATTGCCTTGTTTTATGCCCTTGGCCTCAACTCATCTTGGCTTTGTGGGTTTTTTGACAAAATTCTCTTCCTCACTGTTGCTTCTTTTGTTTAACACTCTCCTGCTGCATAGGCGAGCACGCGAGGTTGTTTTGGACTTGTCATGCTTCAGTGGCGACAGGGTCTGTCTCAAGAAGGCTGGCGAGTTGCTCGAAGCTTGGTTTTCGGGAGCTGTGTAAGTACCAATGTTGTACTTAGCAACCAGTGGCCACAAAGCTGGTGTGATGTTACGGAGCACATGCTTTTAAAATCAGCACATATTGTGAAAGGGAATGCTTGAATAAGAACTCTGCGTTGCAGCAACTTCACTACCGTTAATGAAACATGTGAGGACATTTCATGTAGACTCATTAGGGTCAAATCATGGTTATAAGTAGAAGTGTGCTAATAGTATCAAATATTTGACTGGAAAAATCAAGTATTTTCGTGTACAAATACACATTTAGTACTTTCAGCTTTTTATTTTTGAGCATAGGCATTAATAAAACATAATTTGGGTGGTCAGGACCTTGTACTAGTGCTCAATAACAAAAAGTGCAAAAAAGTTTTCTAATGTGATTTTGACGCAAAAGCAGAAAGTGAAATAAAAAGCTAGTCGTGAAAAATTGTGGCTTCTCCAACAATATTTATTGGGTAAGTCCTACTAGCATTTCCAATTCCCCCGGAAAAGGAAAAAAAGGGGTTGCTCGGCAGCTAATATTACCACGGATGCCTTCGCAAGCATAACCAACAGATAGCAACGCTTGGTTCTTGACTTGTAAATTTTCGTCCCTATTTGTAAATTTTCGGTGCAAACAGACTTTGATTTAATTAGCACTTGTTAACACCAAAGTTTCACTTGTTTTGTGCAAGGTTTATGCGTGTTAAGCTTTTTTGCAATGACTGGTATCATGCGGAAAAACCAACCCCCAAAAAACGCATTCGGTCAGCAAATCTTGCATTACACATTTCATACAGCAGACCCATTTTTGTAACTTCATTATTTATACATTTTAAATTTTAACACTGCAAATGGAAAAACTATGCTCTGAATCGAAAATCGAATGGCACCTAGTCATGAAGAGATATTTGAAGTTTCCAGTGTTTTTGCAAGCCTGTCTTGAAAGCCATTCAGATGCATTGCATACTCAAAACATTGCAAAATAAATGAATCAAAGTACCTCCAAATTCAATCATCAAAGCTCAAGGTAATTTCTGTAGGGCACTAATCTTCACCAAAGCAGTTCCCATGACCACAAGAAGTTTCACCATTTAATTAAATGTATGATAGCATGTGCTCAACCGAGGAAGTTCATGTCAGTGTGCTCTCGTGTAGGATACCGGCGAATCTCCGAGGCCCTATGTACATCTGGGGAATGACTGAAAGCGGAAATGAAACAATATGGGACGCCATGTTCTCGGAGTACCAAAGAGAAACATTGCCAGCTGAGAAGAAAAGCCTTATAAAAGGACTGGCAAGCATTAATAACAGAACAATCATTGAAAGGTAACGTGCCACTTTCCTTTTCTAAGAAATAAAAAAGTCACTATTGTTCCTAAAAACAATGAGCAGCCAACTGTGCATGAAGGTACAATGATCCATGCAAATTTTCAGTAAGAAAAGTGCTTGTGAGTCAGGAAGACAGAATTGTGTGATAGAGAAGGATCCCTTGAAAGTCCTGAAGGCGTACTGAACACGTTCAATACTTGTGCTTTATCATTATTCTGATCAGTTCAATTACTATACTGTGGTGAATTTTGATGCTAGTGACTAGTGCTTTACTACAGCCCGTTGAATGTTTTTTATTTAAAAAAACTGGCTTACATTTTATGTTTGCAAGATGTACTATGCCATAGTATGCATTGTGTACAGCGTGTGTGAAAACACTCAGAGATTTCAGAATGTCCCGAATAAAAGAAATCTTAAACAGAAATCAACAACTGCAAAACTTTCATGGGGACGAATATAATCCTGAAATTGCTGCTATTTTGGCTCGGAATATTTTGCAGCTGACTCTGCTCAGCAGCATTCAGTTCTATCAATGTTTATTCGTTATCTGCTAAGGTATCATACATTTAGCTTAATTCATGTGTATTTCTTCAAGAAAGGCTCCTTGACGCTCACTATAATGTGCACGCATTCTTTGCCTTAAGTGGTTAAAGAGATCAGCACACAATATATCAACGGCTGTCCGTAAATACAGCTTACAAGTTAGTCTAAAAGTAGCTCTATTAACCTAATACTATGTTCTGTTGGGCTAGTTGGTGCATCAGAGCTTGAACAAAAGAGCGCTAAAAACAGGACACAAAGAGGAAGAACGGAGCGCATGTGTCACCGTTCTTCCTCGTTGTGTCCTGTTTTAGATGCGACGCATCTCATTCACTCGCCTTGTCCCTGCATCGTTTTTGTCGGCGTTGTCGGCGTCCACCCCTCCCCCATTCTCCTCGCCGCGCCAGCTGCGCTCTCCGCCGCTCACCCCCTCTCCTCTCCGATAGCGAACACTCTCTCGCGAGGGGCATTGGATTGGATTCGATTGGATTGGCTTGGCTTGGCTTGGCTTGGATATGATTGGATTGGAACTCTGCGATGCTTCGCATCACCTCAGGGTTCCCCTCGGGAAGATGGTGTAATGTTTAGTGCTATTTTCTTCAAGAATACTTTCTTTTAGAATTTGGATTGTGTTTGACTAAAATTCTACTACAGAAAGGTCTAATCATCAATTGTAGTAGTGTAGGAAGCTTACATTCCGCATCGCTGCTGTTTCGCATTCCGATGCAAAACATTTTAGCTGAAAATTTCATCCTGCCAGATATTTCACTCATTTCAAAAATAACTCTTCAATAAAAAAGTGCTTTGGAAAAAATTTACTTTTTCTTCTAGGCTTCTCATGTTGTCTCTAAATGAGACTCTCATCAGGAAAGTAGACTTTCCAGTCCTTGTGGAGCAACTCGCCACGAAGGGTTCAGGTCTCATGCTAGCGTGGGATTTTCTAAGAAATAATTGGGATCTTCTTATGTCGAGGTAAGTACACATTTTCAATTGATATCTGCAATTATAGACTGTTTTCATCCAGTAACCTTGTTTTGTTGCAGCTCATAGTTGGGGTAATAGTTGGGTTGGGGTTGGGTTATCTCTGCTTTAGGTTTAAAATTCAGCAAGTACACACACGCGTTATGTTTTGTTCTTTGCTTTTCTAATTTTACAACTATTTATGCACCCGCAGTTTGGTTTAAATTGGTCCTCCCTCCCTGTATGCACTGCTTTTTGGAATGTGCTATTCTTGTGAAATAGACAAATGAGACTCCCAAGGACGAATTCCGCACATGATGTGGAGAAGGGCTGAACTGGCTGTGTAGCAATACGTATTGCTGGCAGATGCTGCGAAATTATAAGATACCTCCTTCACTGGGCTGTCCATCAGGTTCAGACGAGCATGTTCACAGAGCCATGCATAACATGGCTAGAGGTAAATTGGAGACATTTTTTTTTCTAGGAAATAAATGCGTGTGGGACACTGTAATCAGTGATATTTTATAAAAATAAAGCAACTATGTTGAAAATTCCGCTCCCCTCAAAAAATACAGTCCAGGTAACTTTGGCTCACTTTCCTCCATTGTATTGTAGTAATCATAGTGATTCAGTGGCGTCACTGGATTGTGGCTCTAATAGAAAGCACAAGACTGATCATGTTGAAATTTATGATAACTCATTTTACCCTTTCCTATTTATACAGACAGCGGCATGTAACAGTAAGATTCAAGATCAATAAAAAGCCTCCTATGAATTTCAAGATATAAGTTAACAAACAGTGGTAATAATTGGCATCCACTAGAATAAACATTTGTAGCCATAACATAAAACAAGCATGACAGTAGCTGCTATTAAATCTCACAAAGCTATCCGCTCTCTAAATATAGATTTTAATTCCACCCAATCTGTTATTTTATCAGGTATTCTTCCGATGAGCGACAGCTCGGAGCAATGGTGTTTTCTGTTTGCAAGCACTTTACAACACGTGAGCAGCTTCAGAAGGTAAGCTGTAAAGTGACTCGACATCTGTGTTGAGTAAGTCAAACTATTGAAACTAATGTTTCTTTAAAATATGTCTCAGGGTCCTATTTTTCTGCGAACTTAATCTAAAGGTAGCACTGCAGAAACACTAACCCAGGCAGAAAACAAGGCAGGCTCCATCGATACGTGAACGTACGTAATTTAGAGATTAATTGCACTCGACAGTGAAAGAAATGGACCAAAGTAGATAACTATAGAAATGATGAGAAGGGTCAGTAGTATTTCTGTAGAACAGATATTAAAATCTGATTGGCAAAGCTTGGTAACAATCCAATGGGATTAACTAGCACTAACATATGTACTTCCACAAACACGTACACAGTGTATCTGACCAAGTATTAGTAGCTGCCTTGCGTACAGTGAGATAGGGTGGAAATGACAGGGAGAAATTCCTGCTTCATCTATTCATTTTTAAGCAAGGAAATAAACCTTACTAGCAGCGCACATGCTAAAAAAATCTGTAAAGAGGGAGCGTTACCTTTCAGTTAAAACTGAGCTGAACATTACCTAACTACTTCGTCTTAAGCATCCCTTTCAATATATAAAATGTTTAGCTGCTAGTGCACTAACGTAATCGTTCATTATCATGTCCATTTTATACCACCGTACGAAAAGTCGTTCATACTCAAATGGAAGACCTTAAAAGTCATCTTTCTTCCCTTGGGGAAAACTGGATCTTTTTATATTGATTTTGTAATTATTAGTGGAAACTAAAACATGAATAACCTTTGTCTTTTCATTTAGGTGGAGCAGTTTTTTGAAGAATACCCAGAAGGAGGAACAGGAAAGCGATCTCGTCTTCAGGTTCTCGAGACTGTGCGTGCCAATATCCGTTGGCGGGACTTTTTCACGGCGGCAGTGCTTGACTGGGTTAAGGCGTACCAGTACCTGCCGTGGGAAAACCTTCGGCTGCCAACCCACGTTGTGCCAGTGCATTATGACCTTCAGATCCAGCCTTTCCTAGACTTGCAAACATTCCAGGGCCAAGTGGACATCAAGGTTGACGTGCTCAAGCCCGTCAAGAGTGTGCATGTGCACGCTAGGAAGCTCAACATCACGTCGGCCTTTATGACGGACGAGTCCACCAGGATGATGGTTCCACTCTCCAGCACGTTCATGCACCAGCCAAACGAATTTTACGTCATGGAGCTGGGAAACGTTGTCGACGTGGGCACATACAGCTTGCACTATGAGTTCAAAGGCGTCCTCTCGAGAGACCTCCGAGGCTTCTATCTCAGCAGCTACCCTGCTGGAGACAATGCAACCAGGTGCGTCCCAGAAGCCCGTGCAGCCTTTTTTTAGCTATCCTTTTTACTGTACTCACTGTGGTTGATGCAGAACAAGGAGATGCGGCCAAATGCTCATTTTGCTTCATGTTTCAGGTACTTGGCAACCACGCAGTTTGAGCCTACAGATGCAAGAAAAGCGTTTCCCTGTTTCGATGAACCAAGGTTTAAGGCGACATTCAGCATCAAGATAATCCATGATCCCAATTACATTGCCATCTCCAATATGCCAGTCATGGTACGGAAAGAAGGTGGTCGCAAAATTGAAGGCAGTGAATAGAATACATGTTTTGCACTGATATAAAATGCCAAATTTTGTGATATAAATAATAGCATAATGCATGCATTCTTTTTTAATTCATCTGCAAACAACACTGCCCTTTTTGTTTTTTTAAGCATGTGAATGTTTCATGGCTTTTCTTTATTCTTATTAATTTACTTTGTTGTTGCAGGGCAAGGAGATAACAACTGCCGGACTTCAAATTACACAGTTTCAAAAAACAGTCAGAATGACAACTTACCTGGTTGCACTAATTGTTTGTGATTTTTACAACATTTCTGGAAACAGTTCTAATGGTGTAGAGGTAAGTAGCTCTTCATTTTGTTTTTTGAGATTGATAGATGCATATGAATTGCATTTTTTACATGCAAATTGTGTGGGAATGAAGAGATTCACTGAAAAACTTACTCTCTCTGCACAGGTGAAAGTATATGCAAGAGAAAACGAAATCAATAAAGCAAATTACGCATTGGAAGCTGCGCTCAAAATATTAACCTATTTTGAAGAATACTTCGGAATTGAATATCCCTTACCAAAACTCGGTGAGTATAAATATACATATAATCTTGTTGGGCGGGCTTGATTTCAACGTTGCTCTATTTCTACACCAGAACATATTGTGCAATGTCATAGCTATTGTAGTAGGATGATAATAATACACACGAGTCTTTAAATTTTAGAGCATGTTTAAGTGAGCCATGTTTTATTGCTGTTGTTTACCTGTACAATGTATACAAATAGGCCACTGACGATTTCACAGATACAGGCAAAGAGTTGAAGTGCCATCATTTTGAAGAAAATATGCCTGATTCGATCGCTCCTTCGAAGGTTTCTGTTGCACATAAGCATATTTAGCAAAATTGTAAGCAACATAAAAAAATATCCGCTGGATGGTATAAAAACTGCATAATGTTGCATGTCTTATTTTTATCTATGGCACAGATCTGATTGCCATTCCGGACTTTTCATCTGGAGCCATGGAAAACTGGGGTCTGATTACATTTCGAGAAGCTCGACTTCTCTATGATCCAAAGACATCGTCAACATCAGACCTAATATCAATATGTCGTGTCGTTGCACATGAAATTGCACACATGGTAAGCTGCTCACTGATCGGTTGGCCAAGGAAAGTGACACTTTGGAGGTGCATCTGATCTTTAATATATATATATATATATATATATATATATATATATATATATATATATATATATATATATAATACATGCGAGTTATATTATGTGGACATGGGATCGTTATGATTATTTCCGTGGAGTTAAATATTGCTTGTTGGGAATGCTTGGACATGTTTGACAAGCTTTGTCGTTTTCGAGGTAGGGGTGCGGGGCACCGTCAAGCTCTTTTGTGGTTGCTTTTTCTTCACTCTTCCCCTCATGCTATATTTGGTAATGTAAATACACTTGTTTCAATTTGGTATCGGGGAAAACAGCGCAGGGACAAGGATGAAAGAAAGGAAGACAGTGCAGGCGCTGACTAACAACTGGACGTATTTTTTCTTTCTTTTCTCTTTGTCCCGGCGCTGTTTTTCACGATTTGCACAACCAGCTAGCCGACACTCAAGTTTCAGTCAATTTAGAAATTAAGCAGTATCTTTATTCTAGTACATGTGGTCCTAGTATGTGCATGATACGTGCAGTGGCTTGGATAAAAAGGGCAAAACTAGTGTAGGAGGTCGTTTCCCTACCTAAACCTATTGGAATGTTATAAAATACTACTAAAGAAATGGCAGAAAAGGGATGCAGTACAAAATTTTCACACCTTCTAAGCCAAGGAAGAAATTCATGGCCCCTTCAGCTTCCTCCATGGACCCACCTATGACGATCTCAGGTGCTGGTGGTTAATTCTGTGTGAGCTTTTCACTTGATCCGAGTATCAACTCTTAGATGCAAGATATGCATAATGGTCTTATTTTGACTTTCAGTGGTTTGGAAACCTGGTCACAATGGAATGGTGGGATGACCTTTGGCTAAATGAGGGCTTTGCAAGCTATATTCAGTACAAAGGCGTGGGTTACATCAACCCCGAATGGGAACCTGTAAGTTGACCCTACTTTGCACAAATAATAGACCAATATCCCTGATAATAAACACCAGATAAAAAGGGCAGAAAGCTGTGTTGTGCATTCATATTGGCTATAGCACAGCTATCATAGAGTTTCAATGCAGGACCAAGCGCTCTGTACCATGTGCTTCGTCTTGTGCATCAGCTTCTATGATGCTAAAAGCACATTGGCATCGCCAGAATTCTTTTTCTGATGGTATTCTAGGAAATTTTAGGAGAAATACAGGTGTTTCAAACCTTTTCTACCGAGAATGTAGTGAGGAGGCTTATTAAAACTACTCTGGTTGTTTTGACTCCAAGACACCCCCTCAGCTACCCACTTTCAACAGCCAAAACGAGCACATCATATTGACTGGATGTAGTTATAGGGATTGGAATGACTTAGTCTAGTTTTCTCTCAGATATTCCGCAAAGGTAATTTTGCAACTCATCTAAAAGTGCCTAGATGTGAAATATACTGGGAAGAACTTAATTTTCAGAAAACCTGATTTTCGCAAAGTCTACTGAAGGCCTCAATTGACCAACCGGCCTAAGAAACAATTTCGTAGAAATGTCAAGGTATGAGCAACACAATAATGAAGCACACTGAACACATACATGCATTTAAAGAACCTCATGAGATTATGATGTTGCTTTAAACAATATTCAATGCAAAACAGTGCAATGATTTCACCATAACTTTTCTATTAACTGGATAACTTGGTTATTGGACTTGTTCTGGTGCAGGCACTTCGCATTAGGCCTTTATGAGTCTCAGAGGCTACAGGGATTCAGGCTGCAGGTATTTTTGGTTTATTGCGGGGGGTTGTAGTTTTACTACGATGACACTTTTTTTACTACGATGGTTTTTTTCAGCCCCACGAGCTACCTGCAATTTCTGTAGGGTTTTCTTATGGCCTTGTCCCATTTGAAAAGCAATCAGCCAACAAGGCATTTTAGATGTAAAGGGGCGGGGTCATCGATAATTAATAAAGTTTTTGTTTCTTGGTCTTTTCATGCTTTCTTCTTGCAAAAATTAGTACCCGCGAATAGGCATTGTTTCACATGGATCGCATGTAGTAAATATCAGGCTCACAAAGAAGGAATTATTTAAATTACTTAACTATTACAATAGTACATCTGCTTTCCTGGAGCCACTGAATGAATTGTAACTCAACAAAGATCGACGCTGCATTTTCTTCAAGCATTTTTCTTAAATACTGGTTCATACAGTCTTCGTGTATGCCTGGTTTTATGTTTAACACTCTAATGAGCAACTAGCTACCCTGGTGTAAACAATTTATTGCATGCTGCTTGCCATCTGCTCACACTGCAGTACATTTTCTGCACCGTATCTTAAACCAGAGCAGAGCATTAAACGGCAGGTGCATTGGTACAATTAAATGTTGTGTTTGTCTTGTCTGGCAATACGACTTACATGCCTAGCATGGCTCTTGCCCGCAGCCAACAGAACAGATCAAGACTCCACCTCACAAGAACCAACTGCAACCGTTTGTAGTTATCACTTTGTACTCTGTTGTCATCAGACGTAGATATGTCGTGACTCTATACACAAGTCTGTCCGGTGCCACTTAATATTTTTGGTGTTGAGATCGTTTTATTTGTGCGTTTCTTCATTCCAGGCAGCCCTGTTTACAAATGTCCAAGCTAAAGTCCTTGAAGCAGATTCTGTGATATCTTCCCACCCCATTGTTCAGCATGTCAACAATCCAAGCGAAATATCATTGCTCTTTGATGTCATATCCTATTCAAAGGTAAGTGTTGTACCCAAACTTGAACTGGCGAACACCCCCAGCTACTGATGCTAGTATGCAGGGTGTCATCTTGAAGCTGTGTGGAACATAAGTAGGCCTCCGTGTTTTCTCCTGAATCGTGAACCCAATTCTCCAAAAGTTGGTGTTTAATTTTACTGTATTCTCATTGCTCCAAACCCCCATTTGAAATGAATGTGAGCGCGAACACATCAGGATACACCAAATGCATTTATTTTTGTGGAAGGTTTGATTGTTGTAACACTGACATATCGTGGGTGCTCATGGCAACAACACCGCATCTACCACTGCCCAAGACCACACATTTTGGAGGGGATACGTGAAATGGAACACTGTGCACGCTTTCGCTGACGCTGCTCTGGCGAGCTCCCGCTGGTGCTTTCTCAGCGGGGTAAACACTGAAGGATGATCAGTGCGAATGGCGCTATCCACTTATATAGTCTGAACTCAGAAATCCCAGAGTGAAGATGTATTTTAAATGCATAGCATTTTAGTAACTCACAATGTCACGCGGCGTTGGCGTGCGCTGTCGTAGTCCGCATGCGCGCCTTGTCGTAGTCCGCATGCGCGCCCTGTCGTAGTCCGCAGGCGCGCCTTGTCGTAGTCCGCAGCCAGGAAGAAATAACAGTTTCCGGCGCCCGGTTTCGAACCCATGACGCCGCGGGCGGAACGCAAGGTGCCCGGCGCACAACCGACCGAGCCACGAAACCGACACAGATTTCGATGCACCGAACGCGCCTTATATCCTTCACTCATTTCTCGTTTGTTTCGAAAGCGCCACAAGTTGTCCCGCGCTTCCAAAAGATGGCGACACGGGTCCCGCGATCAAGAGATACGACTTGCCGGCGCACCCCCTCGGAAATGCTGTGCATTTGATCGTGCCCCTCGCGAGGGGGATGTCTTTTTACATGCAGAGCATCTGATTCGTTCGCCTTGTCCCACCGGCGTCGTCGTCGTTGTCGTCGTCGTCGGCGTTGTCCACCCCTCCCCCATTCTCCTCGCCGCGCCAGCTGCGCTCTCCGCCGCTCACCCCCTCTCCTCTCCGATAGCGAACACTCTCTCGCGAGGGGCATTGGATTGGATTCGATTGCATTGGATTGGCTTGGCTTGGCTTGGCTTGGCTTGGATTTGGATTGGATTGGATTAAAGTGGATTGTGTTGCATTGTGTTGCGTCATAGCCGCGGCACGTTGCGTCATAGCCGCGGCAGACGCGCTGGGGCCGGCGCATGTGCAGTACTCTCTCTTCCGCGGTTTCCTCTCCTTCGGGCGCGCTGCGCATATAACCGGTGTGCCGTTCTCCGGCGAAGCAACATCCACCACGCTTGCCTCGGACACCTAGAGTCCACGCCGCTTTACAAGTACGCCAACGTCGTCATCGACTGGGACCGGCTTACGCAGTCCCCTCAACGTTATGCGCGCTATAAAACGCGGTCCCTTCGCCGCTCCGCCTATGCGTCGCATCTAAACAGGGGTTCCCGCGAGGGGAGGTGGGAGTTTTTGTATGCAGCTTGAATAGACCGCTCGTCAATATTACAGCTGTGCAAACATTACAAACACATGTACATACAAGCAGAATATATTTCTATACAAGGCATCTAGATTTGTGCATATTACATCATTAGAGCTCGTTTTAATAGACTTGGAAAATTTGTATCTTTGATAAAAGCCTGGCCTATTTGAGTAATTACTGCCAGCAGTCAAAATTCCCATTCCACATTTCTGCAAGAAACAGGGAGAGCGCATAACGAAAAGGCACTGGACAGTGTTAACCTCCAAAACGTCAAAGATCCACCAATATTTATCATTTCATGGCTGGTAAAGTTTATACAGCTCATGAGTTTACTCATGTTGTCAGTTTGCAGATAAACGTAAGCTCCAGGTTGAAGACAGCTCAATCTTTACATTTGTATACACAACTTGAACTCTCTACCAGAACATAAATGATTAGATAATCCTCCACCTGGCAGTTGTGCGTGACTTGAAAGAAGGAAAGGAAGTCCTCCTTGGGACCACAAGCTGTTTGCGCTTATCCTAAAGTGCGAATGGCCAGCTGTCCTGATAACGTGTAGGACAGTCTAAAGTTTAAACTTTGACTATTTTTTTCACTGCGGCATCCAAAAACGGGGTTTATCGGATAAATCCGGATACCCCAAAATTTTACTGACGAGTGGCTTTCGGATTTTTCTGGATTATTCAAAACACGGAGCCCTAAACATGAGGCAGTTAATTAGCGAGTGGGATAAAAAAATATCAGGAGCAGCTCCCAGTGTATTGTGGCCAATTAGTGAAATAAGCAATGGCTTATGTAGACATTATTTAAACGAATCTCTAAATATAGGCATTTAGGCATACAGTGCTTTCTTATTTTTACAACCTGTTTAGAATTCTACACTTTCATGATACATAATGGTAAAGCGATGAATGCATTTCAGGGATCAGCAGTTCTTCGCATGTTGGAGGACTTCATGTCACAAGAATTCCAAAATGGCATCTCCGTGAGTTGTTGATTGCTCCGGATTCCCAGTGAAACTGTCAGAAAGTTTCATTGTGCTGCTGAGATGACATTTCGGCCTCCTTTATGCAGAGATACCTCAGCAAGTACAAGTTTGGGAACACCATCACATTTGACCTTTGGGATGAGCTTGAGTCCGCATCATCTAGTGTAAGTGATTACCTATTCGTGTATTAAGGGTACACATTGAATTGCTGTTGGTAACATGAGCAGCCACTCCAGGCTGCAGGCAACCATTTGCGTCTAGGGCACATACCATGCCTCCTGCATTGTTACATAGTAAAACAACTAAAACGGCATAAAAGTTGCAGTGAAGTTAGGCTCGCCTGAATATTTGCTTCATTTCAAATATAGCTGAAGCCGTTTTTACTCATAGTTTTCAGCACTAACAATAGTGAAAGTATGAAATGATTGTGTTTTGTTTGAGTTCTGGTCACAGTGCCTAACTGATTGGGCGGTTTAACGCGCCGACGCGACGCAGGCGATGAGTCGCGCCATAGTGGAGCGCTCCGGATTAATTTTGACCACCTGGGGATCTCTAACGAGCTCCGAAATCTCGTACACACGGGCGTGTTGGCTTTTTGCCTCCACCAGAAAAGCAGCCGCCATGTCCGGGAATCGAACCCACGTCCTCGTGCTCAGCAGTGCAACGTCTTAGGCACTGAGCCACCGCGGCAGGTCCAAAGTGCATAATAGCTTCGCACCTGCAGTGGAACTGCATTAAACCGTAATTGGCAAACATGCAAGAGCAGTACATGTACAAAACGGAAGTGTGGCCCTGATTCTTACATGGTTGCGAATTCGTGTGTGAAGATTGCAGGTTATCACTTTTTATGCAAGTGTCAAATGGCCCTTTACGTAAAAATCTGGCGTCCGGCTATTGACTGAGCCATAGTTCCAAAAGTGGCTGACAGCGCAAAGGGAATGACAGCTAGAACCCGGCAACCAAAATATATCATATTTAAAACTTCTACTACACGGAATACTTTTGTCAGAAGTCTGCGTAGACAGGCAAGTGGCGAACACAGCAGGTGTTAGTGAGCCAGCTGGCCCAACTGAAAAATGTATACACTGAATGCTTATTTCGAGTTCGATTAAGAAAATAGCATATGAGAAATCAACTATGGTAAAGTGCTGTGCAATGCCACATTGTTTAGCATAACAGGGCTCAGAAGTACATTAGAGAGCAAAAGTTTGAGTGATGAGTAGAGGCCGGGTTTTTGGGCACTAAAAAGCGCATTGTAGGCACCTAAAACAGGCAGGAAAAACTATTTTAGGCTTCCAACGTTGTAAATATAGGAACGATACATTTTTCCATGAATGTAAATAATTTCAAATGAAGTGGCGCGCGGCCTGTACCTATGACAGGAAAACCAAAAATGATATTCATAATGATGACACAAAAGTGCCTACAGTTTAACATAGTCTTTCAATTGTCCCATAAAACTGCTCAACTAATGATGATCCATTGGTGTAATTCAACAAGCGAACTTCTCACACTAATGTTCACTGGGCACTGTCACTTGCTCAAGCGCCGCATATAGTGAAACAGGCTTGGGAAAGAATGCTTGAAAGCTTGGAATACTGCTTAATAAAAGCACTACTTTGTGTCTGCCTGGCGCAGTTAAAATACAACACAACAAAAACAGACACAAATAATATATGCAAGCTGTGGCGTAGCCAGAAATATTTTTCGGGGGGTGTTTTATACCGCTGGCAAAACATAAAAAGCAGGAGAGCCTCCGTCTGTTTTCATCATAGTCATTTTATTCTTCGCTTTTACATTTTGATATACTGTGAAAGTGTGTAGACAGCAGGGGCAAAAAAAGGCCGAAAGAGAGGAGGTGGAGAGGCAGCATTCTAAAAATTCCTAGGCATGTTCTGATACCAAAACACCACCCTAGCTATGCCCCTGAATGCAAGAGAGACGATGATTTATTAATAAATTAACATTCTTACATAAAGACTGTTAGGTACAGCTGTGGCAATTTATTCATATATAGATATACGTCCCAACACTTCCAAATACAATTTCACACTTTTGAAGAGCATTTTCAAAAGGTGTTCAGCAGCCGAACAGATGTTTTATGAAAAAGCACATTTTACAGCCCATCAGCTGTGTGAATTTTAGGTCATAAGGAAATGCAGCTGTGCAGTGATGTTTCAGCGTTGGCTCTTCAATATAGAAGTGATCGGTAAACAAAGGCGTGTTCAATGCCCAACCATTGCATTAAAAATTGAGTTAGATTGGACTATGCTTGTACAAACGAGGGTGCCGCTCCACATGTTTGAAGAAATCGGCTTGGAGAATATGTGGAACGTTGCCTAAGAATCACTGTGAAATTTGTGGAAGCAATTGCAAACTATGGCATCTCCGGATTGTTTTATTCGAAATTGTCCCTCCTTTCAGTGAGGATGAGCGTTCCATTGCACTGTTGCTAGCATGGTTTTTCGGGAGCTGGTTTAATTTGAGGACTAGGTTGAACTTCTGAATAGCCAATGCCACCCAGTAACATGAATAACAATCTTAAACTACACTGGAAGTCGAAACCTATGGTTAGTGTTCATATAGGCACCGATTTTGAAAATAGGCATTTATAGGCAATATAAAATGTCATAAAAGTCCTTCTTAACCTCTAATTCACCCTCATATATCATAGTGGGGCGGTAGGGGCGGAACGAACATAGGCATTTGCCTAAAGTCTGGTCTCTAGGGATGAGAAATGCTTTTTTTCAGGGGGTGCTGTCTTACTCATTGCATCCTGGCAACTGCTAAGTGTGTCATAACTTGAATAATTTGTTACAACACCCTCACATGGTTGTCAATATAGTCTGGTGAAGAGAAATTCCCTCAAAATGCTGCTTTCATGGGTTGTAACCTTCTTATTTTTACTGCACTTGACTGTATTTACGTTTTCAAAGCATTCCCAGTCTTCCCAGCGCTCATTGGCTGCCTCACTCCTTATCCAGGGTGTAAGCATAACCAGTATTATGGAAACCTGGACCCAGCAGATGGGATTTCCCCTGGTCACTGTGGAAAGAAGTGGAAAGAGCTTCAATGTGAGGCAGTCACAATTTTTAATAGATCCTGACACTGCCATGAACCGGAAGCCAACACCATTCAGGTAAGCGTTAATACCGCACAATTCAGACCTTATTCTGACGCAAAGGTTATCTGAAAATTTTTCAACCGGCAACGTTTAAGCTCACTTTTATCCCGGCACTTTCATGTGCTTACTGGTTCCTTTCAGGCATACCTGGAAAGTTCCTCTGACATATCGGACCAGCGATGGCAAAGTGGGCCTTCTTTGGCTCATGAGGCCTCAGCAAAGTAAGTGAAACGAACCAGCGTTTTTAGACAAGCGTGATTCCTGTCGATTGAGTTCAAACTGCTAGAATATCGCTATTGGTTTAGTTGAAATCAGTGGCGTAGCCAGGAGGGGGGGGGGGCATTCAACCCACCCCACATTGTCATTGATGGATGTCTTCTTCTCTTCCTCTTGAGGAAACGTGTATAAAATGTACTGATGAGTTGTAGGCGATTGCAACAGAGCTAGGAACGCCACGCCACCTGTAAGTGGCTGTTGTAACAATGTTGCAACATTTGTGGTCAAAATGGCAAACAGATTTTAAACCCACGGTTTTCTCAGAGAGAACATAGTGGGTTCAGGTGAGCGTAAGCGATTCAATTCTACCCAGTTGAATTGGCCAAAGCAAGATCAAATCTTATAGCTATGCTGTTGCACGGTTTAGCTGTATTTTATGGTGATAAGCCTAACTATAGGTTTCAGTAAGTTTGATGCATTATTACGAACTTCCGGTTTTTCTACGACGGCCTCAAGTCAGGGTTCTTACCAGCTTCGGCGGCTCCCCTAAGTGTGCCAAATACACCTTACCATGTCATATTACGGTAGAAGAAGCGGGTAGTTCCTCACTGAGGTCTACAATGCTTCGCTTGGAACAAAATAAATTGTAGCGAGATAGGAGTTGCCCAATATTTTGATTAAACCAGAACTGTTTGTTATTTTTATAGCCCATTCAAGCTTACGCATTTGATGTCTGCTCCTACTCGACTCCTATAACCAACCATTTTTTCAATGTTGTGTGGAAAAACAAAAATGAATATGTGTGTGCGAATATTCGAAACTTTCGAATATCCAAGCGAATAACGCAAAATTTGATTCGGCTTCGAATCGAATAGCACTATTTCAATATTTCAAATAAATTTTGAAGTATTTCGCAATTTGAAAACGCCGGCGCTCTCCGCTGCCGGCGACGGGCTTTTCCGCAGTACTCGGATGATATGTGGCAAAACGGCAAGAAGATAGTGCTTCTGAGCAACGCCTCTTATCTCCATGGCAATGGGTCAAGTGGGCCAGAGCCCTTTTGGCCCTGATTTTTTTATTTCAAGCTAAACAGGGTTTTATGTGTGTTTTGCTAAATTTTAGGGTCCCATAAGCCCATAAACGAAAAATAGAGGTGGAAGTAAAAGTAATAAGAAATTTATTAATGAGGCACATAATTAAGACTTGTGGCAATTAAAAATTTTGTGTAGAGCAATGACATCACTTTTGCACATTTTCCTAATAATTATGACTACATTAACCTACAAACAAAAATTCAGCTTTGTAGTGCACGTATTTATAGATTTACAAGCTTGGGAATAAAACTGAGACCGCCATTTTTTTCAGCCTCTGTGTCGTAATTTGGACTTCACCGGAGCTTTTTATTTTTTGTAGCGAGTAGCTCCACTAAAATAAAACATCAATGATATCTATCGCAATAGGCATCACTGAAGGACAATTCCCCAGAAAACAAGCAGTTTTGGTTTCGTTATGTATGCGCTACAGGAACTACAATGTGATGACGTTAATTGACGACACGAGGGCCGAAAGGGATAGAGTAGTTCCTCGTGAGAAACTTTATGAACTGTGCATACTGATGACGTGGTCGGCTCAAGCTGCCCTGGTTAACGTTCTTTAGATAAAGCCTAGCTGCGTATTGCCACAGTCCCTAGCCCCCCTCCCTCCTTTCCGGTAAATAATGCGCACTTTGATCTTTTTTTTTTACATGTAATGTTCCAATTTTTTCTATATGGGACTTAAGTAAAACAATAAGCGTGTCCATTTTCATGCTCCTAAACATGAGATAAAGCTTTCTTGACAAGCAGATGTTGACACTGTGGCACTAACATGGAAGCTGGCTTACTTAGTTGCAGGTTTCACTTCCGTTTGTTCGTTGCCTCGATTTTGGTCTCAATTATTTTTATACGTTTATGTTAGACACGACATGCCCTTCGTAGCACCCATATTGAAGATTCTGAATCGTGCGTGCGATGACATGCACGGCGCTAGTGCTTTTGAAAAGTAAAATTCATGCACTGTTGAAATTGGGAAAGGGACCTGCGAGCAAGTGCAGAACAAAGGTGATACCACCATGCCATGAGGCGTGCAGAGGAAGGTTTATGAATCAGGCTATTTTTTTCTTTGCATTGTCCCATACGCTGAGTTTTCTTTTACATTTTTGGAGCTAACATGAAGGTCTATGAAACCGCCATCTACATTTCTTTTTTATAGGGAATTCTGTTAATGATAAAACTTAGTTAAGAATTAGACTAATCTACTGAAGCATTTTTGGTTGAAGTGATCATAAGAGGTGAAAGCTGCCTCCATGTGGAATCTAATGTCAATACAGCTAAGAACAGCAGCATAGCTCCTTTGTCCTTGTTTTATGCCACAGGAAAATTCTGCAAAACCTTTTAAATGAGCGCTCTATTTTTCTCCAGGCTTGTCACTGAAGCTTGCTTGAGAAATTGTAAATTTCAGCTTTCTTATTTTAAATCTGTAAACATTCGCTTCGATTTGAAAATAGTCGCTTTGATTCGTAGCTATTCGCACAAAATCATTATTCGTTTCGTGTTTGCTTCAAAAGGAAAAATCACTACTCGCGCATCACTAAAAATGAAAAACCCTATGTAGAGACCTCCAACTACATCTACAGATTCTTTGTTACTGAAATTTGCTTTGATTTATTTGGTTTTATTTGTTTTCATTCCCCCCAGAACTTAATTCCATGTACGTCACTTTATACTCCAAATATTTTGCACGTTCGTGCAGGAGAAAAATGAACACTATTAAAGTGCATGCCAGGGACTAGTTTTCAAGTTACTAAAATAAAATTAATTTGTTCTCTTCTTTTTGGAACTACCATGTAGATAATTTAGGAACGTAAAAATTGCCTCTGCACAACTTTACTTGCGTTGGTACCACAGCTTAGACAAGCATATTACGTGAAAAATGGAAATGATAAGCTTTAGCACCTACACTGGGCCTCATAGGGTTCGTTCCTAAACCGTCGAAGCAAATTAACATATATGTGAGCTTCCTAATCCTGCTGCGTTTTCCGCTGCCAGCAGTTGCATATATACATCTTGTATGTTGTATATGTTGTATAGAAATATATTTGGACCTATTGTACATGACTAAACTAATACATTTGCAGCGCTGTATTCTTGTCCCTTTTATCTGTGTTTTTGCGCTATAGCTATGATCTCGTTCAACGAGTCCCAACACCAGCGCCACTAGACTGTGTGTGTAGTTTACCAGAGCCTGTTGGGAATAATATTCAGCCTGATGTGGAAATGTGCTACCTAGCATCAAAGGTTAAGAAGTGGGAAAAAATGGAACAAAATTCTTAAGACCACGGACTGGTATATGCTTGAAGCCAGCTTTATTGTAAAACAAGGCAAGAGCACCGAGCCACGTGTATGTCGCAGACCTCGCATCACGACTGAAATAAATACACACGTGACGAAATGAAAGAAAAAATGAAAAAAGAAAAAATAGTGTGTTGCGTGTCACGATCTGTCCTTTTAGCGCTTGTTGACATTTTTTATTGCGCTGCATCTAGAGTGCCATCTGACGATACTATGAGCACTGCACTAAAGTGTCATTTTAAAGTCTCACGAGAAAACGCCGCGTCTGGCACTGCACTCTCCCAAACATAACGTAACGAAACCTAGCCTAACGAATAAAAACAATCATTTAAAACACTGAAAACTAGCCTAAGCCATCAAAATTGCAGTTTAAACTAGAACTATAAATAAAAAAACTCGTGAGTACTGGACACTAACCACCGGCCATCGTTTCACAAAGCTAATACGGAATCTCTACGCCACTGTGGTAGATGTTCTGCTCTGTGCCAGCCTAGCCTAAATATTTGAATACCTTCGGATGCCACTGTAGTTATGCTTTTGCTCTGAGCTGGAACGCCATTGGACGGCACTGGAGGCACTGTGCCTTTACAGTCAAACCCGGTTATAACGAACCCGGATAAAGCGAATTATGGTATATATTGAACAACAGCAAATCAGTTACGAAAATACACGCGAAACATATTCCTTATAACGAAGTTCACATCTGATATATCTAACTCGGCGCGCCTACATTTGCCGCCAAAATGAATGGCCTCGGAGAGGGGATTGAGATGTTGATTGGTCGCGATTTAAATTTTGAGCCTCGCATTGAGCGACGTGATGCCGGACACTTTCCGTAACTGTTTTCGACGCGCGGGACTCACGACGGAACCCGCCCAGTGAGCGAGCCCTGACCAAGACGGTAGCATCGGCGAATTGTGGGAAGATCTCGCCAACATTCTCGGTGCTGCGCCGAAAGGAGTGTCCTTCGACATGTTCTCGAATGTCGACGATGACGTTGCCATAACTGTGAGCTCCTCGGACGGAGGCACCGCTGCCAATGTCGCGAGAGCTGGTGCTGCTGAAACCACCGAAGAGGCGGAGGATGTCAAGCCGTCCGACGCTTAATGAAGCGCTTTCGGCAGCGGCAGTCCTCCGCCAATATTGCTTCGATATTGAAAGACACGGACTCAAACTGGTGCAAACTACGACTCGTGTAGAGAATTCTCTGCTAGTTGACGCCGCCAAAACGAAAGTGAAAACAAGAATCACCATTTTTTTTACTTTTTTTGCGAAGTAGGCGTTAAGGCGGAAAGTAGCTTTATAGCTTGCAACAAATGTGAATTTTTTGTGTCTGGTAATGACAAAGTTTATTGTGTTCGTTCCTGCATGCGTGGGGCGCTCGCTAGCATTGCGAACTTGTAACAAAAATTCATTACTGGCGGGTTCGGCTACATCGAACTATTGGATATATCAAACTAATCGCGGCGCATATTAAAATTCGTTATAAACGGGTTTTACTGTATTATCTAACCAACATGCCCACACTTTGTGCTCTTAATTGCATACTACATGCCTAGTCTACAATTGACAGGTATTTTTAAACAATGCATTTATATAAAGGGATTATCAAAAATCGCATATATCCCTAGCTAAATTACAATTCTTCTCTTTGCAGCATTCAATATCCAGGTTTCAGAAGATGCATGGGTGAAATTCAACAATAATATGACTGGATTCTACTTTGTAAAATATGACAAAAAAAACTTTCACCTTCTTGAAGACATTCTGAAGAGGGACATGAACGTAAGTTCTAACGTTATAATTTACCTGCAATTATATCGTAGGATTTTTGGTATTGCTGACTTCACTTCGGTTGGATTGTTACAAGTTTTGTGCGCGTACAAACGAGAACATTACTAGTATAACATTTGGTACTGTGGCGAGCATTGAGAAGAAATAAAGGTGGATAAAGCTAATAATGAAGCAATTATTAAGTAACGTAACACACTAGGAATGAGTGACTTGTTAGTGCACAAGCTGCCATGGGTGTGCCTATTCTGCCAGTTCAGTATTTGCGCCCCATCAATGTCACTTCCATCACCTTCAGCTCAATATATAGCACCCATCACCCAGGTGTCCTTCCGGGTAGTTTTATGGTGAATTTATTAATAGAGTCAGCGTGTTCTCTCCAACCGTTAAATTTAAGGTTGCCCCTCTTCATGAAGGACAGCGGCATTATCCTTCTCACTTAGGCAGGGAGTGGCAAAAGGATCGAGTGACACGCGCGAATTACAGTGACATCCTCTCACTAGTGAGAGGAGTGGTTTCAGGATCTCGCTGCACATGGGAGACAGTGGAAGTTAATTCTTGATCAAGCATTCGTACTTCTATTACGTAGTTACTGAAGCACAAACAAGAATTTATAAATTTCTGCTTTCCCGTTTGAAATTGTGGAACATTCGCTTTGATTTTAAAATCTTTACTTAGACTAGCAACTATTTGAATGAAAATATTATAAAAACTAATATTACAAGCGAACAATTGTTTCTATAAATAGTAATAGGATGCATGTGGCTGGGTACTTCTGAATTACAAAAGGCTATTGCTCACATGATTTGTGGCTGGCTGTACCAAACTCCTGTTGTATGCTTTGCAGGCCTTTTCGCCGAGTGATAGGGGAGAGCTGCTGATTGAAGCTTTTTTCCTCGCACGGGCTGGCCACCTGAGCTACATGTCAGCCCTAAACCTGAGCAGATACATTGTTCAGGAGAACCACTATGTGCCATGGGCCATGTTTTCTATGGGAACTTCCTTCCTGCATCATCGCCTGGCTGGCACAGAAACCGGAAAACAGTTCAAGGTAAGCTGTGTTGTTAGCACTACCAAAGGAAAAAAACCTGCTGCCAGACAGCTTCCTGTCATGATCTGCATTTATGTTGCAAATAAGCACATCTGTTCTGTGAATAAGAATCTGGTTTCTTTGCCCTTTCAGGCATTTGTCAGAGGTTTACTCTCTGAAACTCTGAAGAGTATTAAGTTTACTGACACAGGAACTGATTTGGAAAGGTAATTTTTATTTCTTTTTGCCCATGTTAATTGCTTATCACTTGTCTTGATCCAATGTTTCTTTAATACATTCCAGGCTAAGAAATGCAGCAATATTGCAAGTTTCTTGTAGATCTGGTGAAAAAAGTGGCCTGCATTTCGCCAGCGATGCTTTCAGAAGTTGGCTGAATGGAGATTCGTAAGTGTTGATTTTGCAAAAGCCCATTTGTTTTGCGTTTTCCGTTCTGCAAGATATGGCCGCTGTGACTTTTTTATCCTCTAGGATTGAACCGAATTTCAAGAGCACTGTTTTCCGATATGGCATGAGACAAACAGGGGATGAAAGCACGTGGTTACAAGTGTTTGAGAGGTACCTAGAAGAAACTGATCATGCTGAAAAACTGAAAATAATGGCTGCACTTGGAGAAGTCCAAGATGAGGTGTTACTGTCAAGGTATGGGAGCATGCACATTTTGAAATGTGGACTTAGGGAGTTCACAAAACACTCGGTCTTGAAAATTTTAGTGCGTGTTTTTTTCTTTTCGCGAGTTTAGGTTAAGATGTCTGCAACACTGCAAATAACCGGATGAAATATGTTTTTATTTCTTGCATGTGTTCAATCAGTATGGCTAAAAGATTTTTTCAAACTGCGCTGCGATTCTTTGTTGTCTTATTTTGCCAACAAAAACTGTGTTAAGCCTTCAACCTGTCTTCTAGGTACCTAAATTTTACGTTTGATGAGACCAAAATAAGGCGTCAAGACATTGGCACAGTCTTTGCAACCGTTGCCAGCAACCCCCAGGGACGTGATATTGCTTGGAACTTTCTCAGAGCAAACTGGCAAACATTTATCAGCAAGTGAGTATAAAAGTTGGAAGACAATTTATAATGAACTGAATTCATGATAAGCTTAACATCTCACCCTTGTTTCTGACTAGATTTGGCGAAAATTCCCGAGTTCCAGGAAATCTGCTTCTCCATGTTTGTGGAGATTTCAACACTCCAGAGAAGATGGAGGAGGTGACCAACAATGGCTAATTCACCAGAGCTGTGACTTTTATTACTGAGGTTATGCCACTCACTGAAGTTTTATTTTCCCTCTTTCCTCTTCAGATCAAAGAGTTTCTCATGGAACAGCCCGAAACGGATGCTACGAGCAAATCTCGCCAACAATGCGTCCAAGGTGTCGACAACAACATCAAATGGATCACGAAATTTGAGCCAAAAGTAGCAGAGTCTTTACGGGGACTACTCAGCTGACCAGTGTGACTTTGTAAGCTGCTGATGCTGCCACCCCAAGCAGGAATGTGCGCTCAGAATCTCAGTGTGTCCAAAGAAACTGAAGATAGAAAGCATAACATAGACTGTGATGACATGATAGAAATTTCGGTATGCTTGTTTTTTAAGACAATACTTAAATTACACACTTGATTTAAAATTTAGGGAGGCAGCTTCAAGAGCTTAAGCACAAGTCAAGGAGGAACTGTTTTGTTACCAAAGTGATTTTAAAGTCATGTAAATAGGGATTTGTACATATTGTATTTTATTAAGCATTTTATGTAGAAAATTCCTTTTTTTTATTAAGTATATATAGCACAGTGTTCATATTTTAGTTTGCTGCTCTGAAGTGTATAATAAGTTCATCTGACGTGTATCATGAGAGAATGAGCTGCTGCCATCATGATTATGAGTGCCAGATTTAAACTAGAAGGTTTTACTAGTGTTCCGTCACTGTGCAGTACATTCCCTTAGATTTTAATTATTATTTCATGGCGTACTAAAATTTGGATGGTGCGTAGCATATACTTTAGGCTTAGGCTTCCTCCAATGCATAGCACAAAAATTACAGACGGGAGTTTTATAAACTACGCACTATCAAGTAGTGTTCGTATGTGTAAAAAATGTATTAAAGAATGCAAGCTTTGTGTGTGTATTTAAACGAGTGCAGATAACAAGTATTGCAGCTAATGAGCACACAGGTGCAAGATTGAAAGCATTGGACTACAATCCGAAATTCCTGTGGTTGCATGACAAAGCACTTAATTGTTAGCTATCTTCAGCCTAATCATGAAATCGTTAGCATATTAAGAGCGCTCTAAGTAACTTTGCCTCATGAATTTGACAAATCAACTGCAGTACAGGAGATGCTATTATATCATATTTGATACATGAAAATACACCTTTGCATCATAAGCGATCGTGTTGGTGCATTCTGTTCTTTTCTGCACCATATGACAGAAAGCGTGAATTAAAATGTCCCCACATGATCATCCCATAGTTTGGAGCAATAGTACCATATAAAAAACTAAATGTGCATTTGGCCAGAATTTGTGGTGTCTATAAAGCTTCAATTTCCATCGACAACAACTTTACCTCGACAACCACAGATGTTTTGCATTGCCTTTACATGGTTCTGAAGGCTGGTGTGACCTTGAGGTCTAGTTTTCCACAGCCTCCAGTAGAACTTCAGGAATATCACAAGTTGCAATGCTCCTTCATTGTAGGCGAGGCTACAACTGGCAGATGCAGGACACCAGTGGGTACGAGTGGGTTCGGACATTGGGAAACTTGCCATATTGCAAAGATTAGAACGCAAAAACTAAGAGTGTTCTTCACCAAACCTTGCACAGGAAATATATATAGACATAAAAAATTATTTACTAAACACAACTCATTTTTAATACTTCAGTAAACAAATGTTACAGTGTGGACCTACCAAAATAAATGCATAGGGCTGAGTGGCATGTCATTTCAGCAGAACATGGAGTTGACATCCGCTGCAACATTTTTACTTAGTGGACATTATTTTCCAGCCAGACAAGCAGTGAAACTGGAAAATAATGTCCACTAAGTAAAAATGTTGCAGCGGATGTCAACTCCATGTTCTGCTGAAATGTCATGCCACTCAGGAATTAGTTTTTTACTTCACATAATATATGTATACATCCATATAGAAAAACGTTCCTGGCTATAAGGTTAACTATACGATTGAATAGTCACAGTGAAAAACATGGTTTATTCCAGTGTTTTAGCCGAGGACCTGTCCTTGGTCGAAACCTTAGAATGAATATTGTTACGTTTTTCATTGTAACTACTCAGTCATGTAAACCTTATAGCCAATGGGAATATTTTTTCTAAACTATATATATATATATATATATATATATAGCCCCAGCGGTAGCGTAGTGGTCATGGCACAAGACGCGTATTCTGGAGGCCGCGGGTTCGGATCCCACCTGGCGAGCGTTTTCTCCACTTTCTTTCTCTCTTTCCTGCTTCTTTATGTGTTTTTATCGCTTCTTTATGGCGAGGTTTTCTTGACTGCCAACTGCCAACCCTTATTTATGTTCTATTTCAACCAGCCCCTTATATTCTATTCTGATTACACACACACACACACTTATATATATATATATATATATATATATATATATATATATACAGAGAAGGTTTTCCTGAAAGCGCAAAAGCACGTTTTCGACCAGGGTAAAAAAGAACGGGTTTATAACGTTTCGGCCGAGGGACAGGCCCTCGTCAGATTGACGAAGGCCGGTCCCTCAGCCGAAACGTTATTAAACACTTTTTTTTTCACCGTGGTCGAAAACGTCTTTTTGTGTGTGTATATATATATATATATATATATATATATATATATCAATTTAAACACACACGGCGCGAGGTATTTCAATTACCCGCCACAGAGTGGTTTTTCTGGCGCAGGTGAAGAACTAGAATGTCTGTATGGGCGGTATTCCACTCGTGTTGGAGATCCCCAGGGGCTAAAATAATTCGCTCCACCATGAGGTGCTTCATAACCCAAGGGTAGCTTCGTTGTGAAAATATTGATTGGTATTTGAACTTTTTGGGTGCGCTTCATTTCCATAGAATTAATAAATGCTCTTAAACTTCCGTGAAGCAGTAAAACCTGCATTTTTTAATGGCTCAGGCAAGGTACTTGGGTCACAAATTGCCGAGTGACATTTCAAAAAACAAGAGCTGCACAAGTGGCGGCTAGCCTAGATTCACTGTCTTAGCTTTAATGCACAAGTATAAAGTTCAATTCCTGGCTGTGCATGTTGTATTTATGAAGGAGAGGAAATGAAAATATACCTCTGCGTTCATGATTTATGTCAGAAGAAAAGGGACCATAAAGATACAGATGGCCTACAGCTGCGCTTAATTTTAAAGATTAAGCTTTTCACAGATTACTACATTTCTTTTTCCCGAAGAAATAATATTGCTGATTATAACTTGCCAATTAATGGTCAGTTTTAAATTACCTATTGCCTTCCCCATGGCCCTAGCCATAATATGGATCACAGCCGAAAGTTAGTCAGTAGACTGACTATTCCAAAACAAAAAGCACTGTGCAATGAAAGTGCGAACTAGCACGCTGTTCTAGACCAGACCTGGCAAACCCCATTCGCATGCATAACATGTGTAGCAAGGAGTTTCATTATTGGCCAGCAGTTTCATTGTTGTTTCAAATGGTGTAACTTTTGCGTAGAAGATCATTAGGCTGCAATTTGACAGCTTAAATGCAAGCGAAAAGTCATTGCATTAACCCCTTATGAGAGGAATCATTGCATTGTGAAACACCTGTTCACACCTTGTGCGCATTCCTGTCAGTGAGGTTACAGCCTAATTTTATGTTGCTGTTAAGGTGCATTGCCGCCAAATTATTGACGGAAAAACATAGGTGGAATCTAAATGGCATTTCTTGTTTTTTAAAAAGTGTAGTTTGAACTAGACAAAGAAATGGCTTTATTCATGTATTTACATTATGAAGGTGACAGCAAAATATATATCCGAAACTGAAAAGCTCGACAGTAGACACTGATGAAGACATGCCTGGTCCAGTAATCATGGACTTTTTAAGGACGGCCTACCCATAATCTTAATGATCAACCTAATAATGAACAGGTAACCGTTATTTCAATGGCACACCCAAAACTGGTTCCTTGAAAAACAATATTGAAACATGTCAGGCATTGAGAGATGAAGCGATTTAAATTGGTAAATGATGACCGTTGGGCACTGAGTGCACTGGAAGCTGAACACCTGTTCCTCTCCCGGTAGGCTGTGCTGCATCCAGGTTTTACTGTATATGTAGCCGTGATCAGTCTGAATGATCCTTATGGAATTTGCAAATAAGTGCTTTCAAGATAAAATGGAGAACAGCTAATGAATGGCACTTATGAAATGGAATGATAGCACTACACATGTGCCGGTCGTCCATTAACCACCTCCATTTGTTGCCTGTTTTTAAACGAATAACTGTCCTGTTCATGCAAATTATCACTCCATAGGCATTTGTTAATCTCCTTGTCGCTGAGAAAAAAAGTTATTTTGAATTTCAGTTATAATTAGTTCGGTTTCTAAGCGAACAATTCCTTTGAATTTGCAGTTGCTTTTATTGGCCTCAGCCAATCACAAAGGCTAGAATATAGGACGTCATTGGGTGACTACTGCAAGGTTTCCAATGGTTTGCCGATGTCACCATCCCTCTGTGTCTTCAAAAATGTCTTGGTTATTTAAAGGCAGTTTACACTGTTTATTACTCTTATGTTTATTACTGCTACGTGGCAATCCCCTGAGTGAAATGAAGTTCTATGTTTTCGTGATGGACCCTTTAAGATAATCAGGAGGTTTGAATTAATTAGCATTCCTGCACTGCTGCACACTTCATAAACCAAGTGTAGGTTCTGCTCAGTAAGTCTCAGTTTGATTTCTTGTTCGCTAACATTTATAGTGGTTGTTGTTTACACAAAGCGAAGTGGTTACCAGTCACAAAAAAAAAACAAACCCAGTGAACTCTCACGGTAAGAGGTTTTTTGAGAAGGATTTTCCCAGTATGCCAAACACCTTAGCTTTCTTGTAACACTTTCACCACAGAAAACATTTCTATAACACTAGAACTGAAAGAGGGACTTCACATAATGCAACTAGTGACATGTGGAACCCAGAAATTTGAGATGTAGGTTTCTGTTGGATTAATTTTTAGTTGCTTAAAAGTGCTTTGGATTTTAATGATAGAGGTCAGACATAATAAAAAACATACCTTTGAATAATATTTGCAAAACCTAATTACTATACTGACAAAATGCTGTGTTGCTTTGGGACTTTATTCTTGAACAAAAGCATTTGATAATTCGAAAAATGCACCATTTTCATTTCATGTATCACAGAGTAAGCAGTTATAATAGTCATCCTGGCGTAGAATGAGAGAAAAAAGTGTAGGGGGACTGGGGACAATATGATGCTAAAGGCCTACAACACAGAAGTGCTGGCAGACAGGGAACTCGGTAGGGGATGAGACAACAAAATGCATGGACAGAGAGAGGATTCATACAAATAGGATGAGAGTGGTTGTAAGTACTGAAGGCTTTATTCGGCAGTGGACCTTAGTAGGCCGATGTTGATGAGGTGGAAAAAAATTTCCATTGGTCAGTAGCAGAAATATGATCATGCTCACTAAACGTCACTGCCATATTTGCTTCATGCTGTAATCACGTCCATTCAAGGCAATTCAAGCTAGAAAGAATGACTCATCTGTACACACATTGTACTTAGCATAGGCATTTGCGTAGCTCTAAAAGAGACCTTATTTGAGAAACTTTAATGTACAGCAGTAGTAATGTGCATGACCTCACTTAAAGCAGATAATGTGCTGCGGCTATTCAAAAGCTGAGCGCATTTTGGTCGGTATGAGGACGTGTTGGTGTGTTCTAATAAACCAGAGTAAAACATTTGTGTTTATTGCTCTAGAAATCGGCATACTCAGCCTGTTCTGTAAGTGCTCCGATATGCTTGAACTTTTTGCCAATTATTTAATGAGGAACTGTAAATAAGCCAGTTTCCCCGTGAATATTTCGAATCAATGAAAACAATGTGTCACGACAGCTTGTCATGTTCGTGACAGCTCTATGTGCCAAAATAAACTCTGTAGAAGCTCTGAGTATAGCTATTATTAGGGAAAATGCTGAAAGCAACTCTGATTTTGCTGACAATGAAAGAGCTTTTAACAATGTCGAAGAGTGTTTTTATATTGATGCAGAGTTCATCGCCTGAGATATTGTGCGTAATCAGGTGAAGCATCCAGTGTGTACCAACGTGGAGATTGGTGACAATATGTACCTGTTGTACTTTTCAGGTCTATATTAGTATTAAAGACCCGTATCACAATCTGTCAGCAACTGCATTCAAGCTAACATTATGCAGTTATAAAGTTTCTGTGAGAGTTTAGGAGCTCATGCCTCTGATGCCACAAGAGCTCGTTTGTGATCAATTTTCACACGCATTTTTTATCTATCAGCCAAAGCAAATTTTGTCACCTTTGGAGACCTGTTAAAACAAATAAAATCAGTGCAATGTGCTTGTGTGTCTCATTTATAACTTTCACAAGATATGACTGTCTACATGATCACACTTACAGAGTTGGCCATGAGTTATTGCCTTGAAAATGTTTCATGGTTGGAGCTTTGAAGAACTAAGAAATACGCTCTTTCATCCACTGTAATTTATCAGGAATAAAATTTTTGCTGATTCGTGTAAGCCTGCATCGTTTAAGAAATGGAGAAGAGCTTTGGTCGCCTTCTGTGAAAGTTATGGTACAAAGATTTTCTCTCTCTACCATAAAGAGTGGATTGTCCAATTGCCTGAACTCACTGGCAAGCACACTCCTCTCTGGAGAATTATGGTCTCTTGAGCGCCATGGCCTGGCGGTACCTGGGGATGAGTGGTTGCTGCTGGCCCTCCCGAAAATGGCGAAGGCTTTTTAAGGCTACACCCAAACATAGTCAACAAAGTAAAGCTGACCAGTATGGAGATAGTGCACATGGGAGACTGTGTTGGAGTTGAAGATCTTGGATGCAGAGGCAAGTATTTCCAAAGTGCTGTATTTTATCGTTGTATAGGAGCCACTTCTGCGAAAGAACAAAATCTTCGTGCGGCATTGGTCTCTGATAGCAAAAGCAAGTCATGGCCTGTGCAGCTTGCTTCATCAGTGAAATTCCTAACGATGATTGTTGCCGATGTTGGGACATAATCATGGTGCCCTGGTCCTGGTAAAATTGTCCTTGAATCCCTGACTACAGTTGGTGAAGAGGGCCATAGCACAGGGATGCTTGCACACTTTGTTGGGCACATGGATTTAGAATCCTAATCCTAAAAGACGGACCATTTTTATGGAGTACCTCGATTAGTGTAGGTATTCGAAAGTGCTGTGAATGGCTGAAAGTTTGGTAGCTGTTGATCTCTTGGTATGGGCAACACGGAAGCGGATTGTGGGGAAATCTGCCTGTATATATATTACCACTCCTGTCGAGCTTAATGACATTACTGAACCACTTATCTATAAACGTTTGCAGTCAGGTCCTTTGTGCAGTAAAAACTGCCCCGTACATGCTGAGAACTTAGTTGAACAAGACAAACGAGCGCAAGACACAAAACACGGCTGTTTGTAAGTTGTGATTTGCCATATTTCTGAGGTAATTAGCAGCTTAATGGGACTTGTCAAAAATAATTTTGAGCCCAATAAGCAACAGTAATAGGACACAATTGTACTCAGTTTAAACCATGCTTAAATCATTGTAGCTCTGGTAATCAGCTGTTTCATTTATTTTGTTCAATAGGTCACGGCATTGAAACAACTGGAGTCAATTGAAGCTTCCCTGGGTTCTGTTGGGCCTCCTCGATTCTACAGGTGTTCATATTGTGTCCAATAACCCTCAACATAGGAAACAATTGCTGTAAATTGAAGCTTGCCTTATTACATTGGGGAAGGCGTCCGGCCGAACCGATCTCCGTCGCCTCCATCATGTAGGGATAGTGGGGTAAATGAGCGGTGAGCAGGAGAGCTGCCTCTGTTCCGGACGAAGAGCCGAGAGCAAAGATCAACTGTTTAATACATGGCGCGATACGAGAGTGGCGAGGATACAGGAACAGTAGCCCACAGGCGAGCTTACAACAAGACTCGGGCATGGCAACGCCCTTTACGGGTTCCCGAAGCGATCTGGCTTGGTGCGTCGAAGGGCGAGATTTTATACCCAAGACTACCAACGCGCTTCCAGCATGTTGGGGAGCACGAAAAAGTCCAAATGCACATAACACGTCTTCCCTAGATGTAGTGTTCGAGTGTACCTAGAATCAGCGGCGAGTTCCCTAGAACTCTGCGCATTCTTGGGCAAAACAAGTTAAGGAGATCGATGAGTCATGTGCGCCACGGCCGCCGCTGGCATGAGTCACCGATATCGAGCGCATGCATCTTCGACAGGTCAAGACCTGCTCAGGGAGGGGCGTGCTTCACCGCCACTAAGGAAACTTCACCGCAGTGCACGAAATTTGTATCACACGCGAACAGGGTAACGGAGAAGCACTTTGCGCTGAATCGTAACAGCCTCTATTCATTTGGGCCTCATTGGCAATACAAGCATTCACTCTCACAATTAGAAATGTGAAGTATGTTTCTGAGCAGTGATAGAATATGCATAATTGAACTTCATGCATGGACTTCTCATTAGAAAACATTCAATATGTCATTGTAGCCAAATATTGCACTTTACTCAAATAAAATAAATTTTGCAATTTTTTCTTCGTCAGTTAATCATGAGCGGTTTATTTTCCTATACCAGCGATATCGCCAAGTGTTGCAAAAGGTAATAATTACAAAACCCGTCCGATCCAAGTGAAAGAGATGAGCTAAAATATACACGTGATAAAAATGAACTTATTCTATTGGGTGAGCAAGCAAAAAACTAAAGTGGAGATGTAATATATATGCTTAGGGCACGGCGTAGGAATACTACACCATGGCGTAGGGTGACCACATTTTTGCAGATGAAAAACGGTAGGCACCAGCGGTGGGGGTGTGGGGATAGTACACATGACAAACGGCTGAGATTGGGAGAAAGGTTGAGATTGTGTGTATTTTGCCGACCATTAAATTTTTCAAGCAGGTCTTCATCCCGCAGGAATCGGTTGTAAAATTTTTCGCACTTGTTCACAAAGTTCAGCAGCCCAACTTAGATTGCACCCAATATTAACAGCGCGTTGATGGCCATGTCAACTTGACAATGAAAAAAAAAGAAACGGGCTCCACTAGAGCCGTGGTTGCAAGAAAACCTAACCAGTTCCGCGACGCACGAACTCTAACGGATGGTTATGCACATCCCCTGTCCTCGCGTCTTTAAAAACCTGCAACCATTTATAGGAGACCGAAATACCCGAAGTTCCAATCTTTTAGTTTCTTTTCAATGCTTTGCTTGACAATGATCGGATCCAGGGGCGGATCCAGTTTTTTTTCTGAAAAGGGGGGGGGGGTCAGCGTCTATTGGTGATGATGATGATGATGCTGAAGATAATGAGTGGGGGGATAGTAGCCTTCTTTAGTCACCGAAATTTTGGATAACCGTAAATACAAGGAATACAAAGCAATAATCAACTAGAGTTTTTCTACGACCTTAGGGGTCAGCTTCTTGGGGTTACAAAATTGAGGGGGGGGGGGGGTTCAGGACATCCATGCCCCCGCCCCCCACTTCCCTCTGGATCCGCCAGTGACTAGGGCAATATTGCCTCTTCAAAGTCGCCTTCGGCAAAAAACTTCAAAGCGTTCTTCTGTAATAATAGATCTAAATTTTGCTGTCGTGGCAAATAATTTCAAATACTTAAGGTCAAATTTGTAAAATATACTTGCACCGAGTCGGCACACTTTTGGTTTTATCAACTTGCTTGGCAGCAATGTTGAAACTATGCAGTCCGGTGGAAACTGGCGATGATTGTTTATAAAAAGACAGGACGGCAGAGCGGAAACGGGCAATGATTGTTTATTAGGGCAAAAAGACGGGTAGGCAGAAGCGAACCTCAATAATGGGACTGTCCCGGCCGAAATTGGACATCTGGTCAGCCTATATATGCTACATAATGCGCGTTCCCAAAAACCAGATCTACTGACGCCACGTGTGCAGGAGCAAAGTAAACAAAAAAAACCCTGTCATCGCCCGTACCGGAGAATGTGGCCCACAGATATGCTAGGCGAAAAAAAAAAGGAATTAGTGCCCTTCCACTCTGTGACACAAGGTGACCAGCAAAGCCAGGGCACAGTGTAAGGAGTGCACGAAACAAACACGTTTGTTCATAATTTGCAATTAAGCATTCTTCCTAGCTAATTAGCTGAATGAAACTTGGTAGAACCACAGTGTTACTCTAGAGGACCACAAACATGAGGATGTCCGTTTCCCTCTCGCGTCGTAGGCATCTTACTGTCTGTGTAACGCACCAACCCAAACCACTCGACCACGAAGGACAGCAGTCAGGTCGCATCGGGCCGTGAGACATCCACGTTGAAATCTTCCCCCTACAGACAAATATGTCAAAGTTATGCGCGTAAAGCCTGCCTGAGCGTGCACGCACCCCCCCTCCCCCCCCCCCCCCCCCGCAAAAAAAATCTCCCATAAAAATGGCAAGGGGGTGATAGACACCGCTGCGCGTGGCTAGCAGTATAGACTACTCGTCAACGTGGCGGCAGCGGGGGAGAGGAGTGTTGAATCTCAAAGGCGAACGGAGAGCAAGAAAAGCTAACTGTATTTACAAGAAGTACAGGGCATACGAAGCTATAAAATGGCGACCGAGAATCTTCCTCCTTCTTTCTCGTCTTCGTCTTTCTCCTCCGCGTGCCGTCGCGCCGAGATTCCCGATATTTTTCCATGCGCTGGCCCCCGCACGCGGGTGCCAATTTCAAAACAATGAGTATATAAAGTGTGGCTGCAACCATACAACCTCCGTGGACAGCCAAGCTTCACTGCGCAACAAACAATGTGGGAAAGTCAGCTTGCAAAAACCAAGATTACACCGATCTTCTTAAGTCGGTTTCACCACTAAACAAAAGTGCATTGTTAGAAATACATTAATTTCAGGGGCTGCATAAGACATCAAAATATTGAGGCCCTGAGACCTTTTTTTTTTTTTTTTTTAACAGCGAGGCTGTTTAGGCTGGTGGGTTAGGCCGGCGCACGTGCTCAGCAAATCCCCGCCGAGTGACGAGGTCATCGCGCATATACGGAGGCCGCGCGTGCGCAGATGCGGAGCTAAGCCGTGGCATCACCACGGGGCTATAAAAGCAGCTCCGCTCCGCAGACTTGACGACAGAACAGTTTGTTCTCAGACGGAAAGAGATGGGGCGACAGAAGATGAGGAAGCGCAGCACCAAAGCCGCCGCGCCGCTACTGGAGAACAAATGCGACGACTTGGGTCCAATCCCGAATATTGCGCCGGCGAAGTGGCGGCGAAACGTCAACGAGTTGCGAAAAATCCGAAGCTTCGACTGTTTATTGCTCTTTGGGGAGCTAGCGACGACACCACGCAGAAAGCTTGGCGGTGTCTCGAAGCATAAACATGCATTGGGGCGTAGCCAGAAATTTTGCTAGGGGAAGGGAAGGATGGGGGGCTGGCACTCCGCCTCGACCTCCTCCATTGGATTTTTCAAGTTCTGAGTCGCGGTGGCTCAGTGGATAAGTCGCTGCGGAGCACGAAGACACGGGTTCGATTCCCGGTCGCGGCGGCCGCTTCTCTGAAGGAGGCGAAAAGCAAAACGCCCTTCTCTTCGAGATTTCGGCGCACGTTAAAGATGCTCAGGTGGTCAAAATTAATCCAGAGCCCTCTACTACGATGCGTCTCATCGCCTGCGTTGCCTCGGCTCGTTAAACCCTACAATCAATCAATCAATCAATCAAGCAAGCAATGAATTTTCAAGGAATTAAAAATATGTATTATAAATGCATAACTATTACCTGATAGTATACGTAACAATTAACTGAAACTTTCAACCGAAATTTACAACTAATAACTGAAAATACATAACTATTAACTGTAAGAAACAAAGAAAATGAAACATTTTATAAAAAATTTATACGCGTCTTCAGAAAATTGTAACAGAATCGCATCACTGCTTGCAATTTTCTATTTTGTCTACATAAGAAGAAAGATCCCTTAAAATATGGAAATGTAGAACAACATATATGCTTAACAAACATGAAAGCAAAATACATGGAAGTAAAGAACTGATTTATCTAAAACTAACAAAGCCCCGAGCGGACATTATAAACGTAAAAAGCAAGAAACAAACAACTTGTGGGTGGACGTTTTATTTTATTGCCGCTTTGTCATACAAGAATTTTTTTTTCTTTTTGCACACATGCGACGGTTAGGGACAAATCTAAACACCTATGTCTTCTATGCCAATATATTGCGAACAGCTTGTCAACCGTCGTGAACCTCGGATAACTGTACGAAAATTAATCACACAAAAATGCGTCAAAATCTACAGTCGTAGTGAAAAAAGCGAGATTATGTTTTGATCAGGGCAACAAAAGTGTCACTGGCAACAAAGTGTACGTTTATAGAGAAAGCCCGTTCTACATGGTGCGAATTTACCTGCGAATAAGCTGTATCGGCGCCGCTGGCGCGGCATAACGACATTTTTGTAGCCGTGGCAATATATCGTGTTGCCGCACAAACGGTGCTGCAGCAACGAATTCGCAGGGGAATTCGCAACATGTAACGAGAGGTTGGGGGGAGGGGAGGGGGGGGGGGTGAAGACGAAGCCCGAGGTCGTTAGCGCGCATGGTTTCCGGCGGCGGGCATGGCTGCATGGAGCCTGGAGGTACTGAAGCAGCCAAGCCTACGGTTTCGCCCGCGAATCTCCCCTAGTTTTTTTAGATGCAGAGCATCTGCTTCACTCGCCTTGTCCCTCCGGCGTCGTCGTCGTTGTCGTCGGCGTTGTCCACCCCTCCCCCATTCTCCTCGCCGCGCCAGCTGCGCTCTTCGCCGCTCACCCCCTCTCCTCTCCGATAGCGAACACTCTCTCGCGAGGAGCATTGGATTGGATTCGATTGGCTTGGCTTGGCTTGGCTTGGCTTGGCTTGGCTTGGCTTGGATTGGATTGGATTGGATTAAAGTGGATTGTGTTGGATTGTGTTGCGTCATAGCCGCGGCACGTTGCGTCATAGCCGCGGCAGACGCGCTGGGGCCGGCGCATGTGCAGTACTCTCTCTTCATGTGCTGACAGGGCGTATTGAGCCACGAGGCTCCCACGTTTAAATCTCCCACCACCACAACAGGTATGTCATCGCTAGCGGCATTAAGCCCTGCTGTGCGTGCGTATGTCCCCTCCCTACACCCTCAACCCGTGCACGCCTAAACCGGCAACCGGGGATGAGCGCAAAGTTAGGCGGTAAATACACCGCCGAAGGGACAGAGAAACACTTTATATGCGGCCAAGGTAAGATCTATTATTATTCTTCCGCCAAAACTATGACCAGCTGGTCAACGAGGACCGCCGACGTGACAATGCCGCTCGGAATAACTTTCAAGCTAAAGAAGAATTATGTGCTCACGCCGGTGTTCCACAGGGACCCGGTTCTAGTGGGCGAGGTAGAATTTGAGGCGGCAATGGCCGCGGCTACATTGTCGGAGGCGGTGGTGGCGGCGGCTTTCCGGCGTTTTTACAACCATTCGCGCTGCTGTCGATTCTCCGCAATCATCTGATAACGGCGCTACGGCCGCTGTCTGCAGACTGCGCAACCGGCGCAACTTGTGAAGGAGGCATCCGTGTTGGCGAGTGGAATACCCATTGTGATAACCGTTGTGAAAGAGGGCTCAGCGGTGGGGAGAAGGAACCCCGGAGCGGCGCGAGTAAATCGGTTTCACCGGAATGAAAACTGGGGGAGACATATACTGCTCCGCAGTAATTATGGGATACCGCAGCCTATTTAACAAAAGCTGGTGAAAAAAAAGGCTGATTTACTATAAAATCAAGATTAATGACGTGTTGTACCGGAGGGACGACGCTCGGAAGTGCAGGACAGCTGTGGGTGATCGTGACGATCCCGAAAGTTTTAATCAATGAGCCGAACCTTCTTTCGGTGCAGCCGCAGTAAGTTCTTGCACACATGCGCACACGCCAAATACTAATACATCCATCCTGTTCACGAACATACCCAGTGTTGTACGCAATCGGGATGAATTGCTAAGTGCCATTGATATAACTTTTGCAGATATTGTAATTTTGACAGAAACGTGGCTGAACTATTCCGCGTGAGACGGCGAAATTTTTTTCTTGCAAAATCACTACTCAGTGTTTAGAGACCGTGCTTGACGCCGCAGTGGTGGGGTCTTGATAGCTGTATCGGATAACCATCAATGATTTAAGTTATATATATGCTCCACCTTCGCGATTATTTGTGTACAAATCATAACTGAATTCTAGAAGTTTTTGTTCCGCATCTGTTATAGAGCGCCCTCGGTTCACACAAGGAATTCCGATGCTACTGAACGCCTCCTGCAAATAACAGCGATAGGAGACATTCCCGTGCGTGCCTATGAACCTCGGCCAGCAAGCTGCGCTGTTGGAGTTATCAGGGGAATGCCTCAGGGCATCACTGACATTGAAATACTTGAGCGCGTGCGGCAGAGAACACCAGCACGATCGGCGCGACGCCTGGGAACGTCAGAGGCTATACAGATTATCTTTACTACTGACACGAGACCTGAATATGTCATCCTGGGATACACTCGACACCAGGCGTACGACTACGAAGAAAAGTCGGTGCAGTGTACGCGATGTCAGCGTTTTGGTCATATCACTGGAACGTGCAAGCGCAAGTTTCGCTGCCCCCGCTGTGGAGACGACCATGAGCTGAAGGCCTGGACTTCAACTGAGAAGCGCTGTGCAAACTGTGGCAGGACTCATGAGGGTGACTTCAACTTTTTTTCCGACGTTTCGACAAGAAACAAGCATCTATAAGTACAACAGCCAAAACAAAGTGGACTACAAGGCAGTGAAGGCGGCGGTCTCATCGAAGAAACGCTCCACGCGACGCGACACCAAAAGAACAACAGAAGAGAGGCAAAGTCAGAAAACCGATTTTGACTTTTCTGAGTTCCCGCCGCTACCACCGCAGATGCCTGATCAAGTTCCTCAAGCCCAACACCTCCCACCGCTCCTGCTGCCCCACGGCAGCACGCCTGGACACGTGCCAGCCAGGACCGCTTGAGCCGGCAGAGCACGCAACCATCTACAAACTCGGTCTCATCAATACTCTTCCTCAATGACGCCGTACGGTCACTCCTAGCACCTTTCACGTCTCCTGTGACTCGTGCTATTCTAAATTTACTTGACACCATTACCCCTTCCTTCGAAACTGGCTGTAACTTCTATTGGGAGTGCTCTGACGGTGCCGATGCAAACTCTTCGGAATCAGGCAACAGTGTTCCAGTGGAATGCCTGCTATCATTTCGGTTGTCTGACTTTAGGCAACTCATCAATAAGCACAGGTTCCTAGTCGTCACCATTTCAGAATACAAACTGCGACGGGATATCCGTCTTTCGGGATACTCTCTGTTTCGGTCTTTGACGACCTCAGAAAACAGCAGAGTGCTCCTCTCAATTCGTAATGACTTAACTTTTCTAGTGCATAATGTGGAGCCAGATGACTCGAATGAGTATGTCGCGGCAACGGTGAAGCACAATCACGTGGCTTTCACTGTAATCACAGGATACATTGCACCTTAGGCAAAGTTCGACGTTAAGCGTCTGCAAGCCCTCTTGAACACTACACAGCCGCCGCACTTGCTTACGGGGGATTTCAACGCGCACCATCCAGCTTAAGGCACTGTTAAGACGACACCAAGGGGGAACCGTCTGCTCGATGTGGCCAGCCAAGCAGGACTATAGCAGTGCTCAACAGTGGTTGTCCCACGATCTTTCGGGGCAGGGCTTCAAGCGTATTGGATGTGACTATGGTGTCCGCTTATCTGCGGCCTGTCGTGTCCTGGTATCCAGACATTGAAAGCTTCGGCAGCGACCACATCCCAACGTACACTATGATTGCTGGAAATCGCGGCGGTACCATCAAGCGGCCACTGTCGACTGTAAACTAGACGACCCTCTGAGACATGCTGGAGGATAACGTGACGCATTGTCTACGAACGAAGGGCTGGCGGAAGCTATTGTCAGGGCTCAGTCACAGTCAACACGGCGGAACTCGGTGCCAAAGGCGTGGGCACCAGTGGACGGACAGTATGAAGGCCTTCGCGCGATTCGCAGGAGAGCAGAGCGCCGTGCGAGAAAAACGCTGTCACCAGATGACATTCGAGCTTCAAAACATGCCCATAAGCGCACTAGAATAACTTTGCAAGACAGCGTTGGAGAGAATTTTGTTCCAGCTTGATCCCCGCAAACCGCTGACTCGCATTTGGCAAGTTTTCCGCAGCCTGAGAGCAACACCGAGTCAAGCTCATCCGTTCTCATCAATAGCTCTCCAGCGTGGCGTCAGTGAACTGGACGTAGCTGACGAATTTTGCGCGAAGGTTGCAGCTCCCTGGAGCTCTGCAGTGATTTCAGAGGTCCTGACTGTTTGGCTCTCCACTACGAATGCTACGCTCATGGATGAATTATTCATTGTGCACGAGCTAATCACAGCGTTCGCGTCCGTTAACCTGCCTTCTTCGCCAGACGACGATGGCGTTACATACTTAGCATTGCGACATCTCGGCGGTAACGCCCTCCGGCAACTGCTTACCGTCTACAACAAGTCGTGGGAGACAGGCCGCGTGGAAGCAAGCTGGAAAGTTGGTCGCCTAGTAGCGGTCCTTAAACCAGGAAAACCGCCAACCGACATCAACTCTTACCGGCCTATTGCTTTACTAAGCTACAGAGGGAAGGTAATGGAGAAAATGGTGCTGCAGCGACTCGTGTGGGATCTTGAGGACAGAGAGGTGTATCCCCCAGAGATGTCAGGGTTCAGAGAAGGAAGAAGTAGCATCGACAACGTCATTGCTTTGGTGAAGGACATTCATCGGCAAAAGGCTGCAAAAAAGATCACAGTATCTGTGTTCCTAGACACCCAGGCGGCTTTCGATAGCGTTTCTCATGAAGCTATTCGAATGGAAATGATGTTTGTAGGGCTACGGGGGCGGATGCATACTTGCCTCTGTGACTACTTGCATAATCGGTACGTCTATATGACCACCAATGAAGGCGACACAAGGCGGCATGAGATTACGCAGGGCGTCCCTGAAATCCGAGTTCTAAGTCCTGTGCTGTTTAGTGTCGGTCTCACCCGCATCACGAAAGTGCTACCCCAAGGTGTCAACATATCTCTCTATGCTGATGACATTTGTGTCAGGGCTGCTGGCAAAAACCGGAGAAGTATACGATCGAAACTGAAGAAAGCTCTTCTGGCAATAAAAAGTACATTAGCACCTGCGGATTGCTAATTTCACCCAAAAGGTGGGCTGCGTTTGCCTTTACGGGGCGGGATGTATCCTGCTATCCTCTGATCATAGATGACATAGAAATACCGTACGTTCACAACCATAAATTTCTCGGAGTTACGTTAGGTCGCTCACTATCTTGGGCCCCCATATCCGTAACCTTAGAGAACGCCTGCACTCATTTACCCATTTTCCGGATGCTGACAGGAAAAATATGCGGCTGCTCAGTGCCTTCACTATTGCAACGTTATAATGCACTATTTCTTCGCCCTCTGCGGTACAGCCTCCCAGCGCTGATTTGTTTGTCTAAGACAAAATTTAGGGTGCTAGAGTGTGCACAGGCTCAAGTTCTGCGCATCTGCCTGGGCCTTCCAAGGTGCACGTCCACGAATGGAACTCTCTGCAAAGCAAGGTGTATGTCTAGGTGTAAGTTTTACTACCTGCATGCCTTCGTACGTTTCTATTAAATAAGCCAAATCTTTTTGGCTATTACTTAGTTTTATACAGTAACGGAAAAGTAACGACGTTACTTTTTTGCAATAACTGTAACTGTAACTAGTTACTTCTGGAAAATTCGTAACTGTAACTGAAACAGAGTTACTTTTTTGGGTTAGGTAACTGTAACTGTAACACTGTTACTTTTTTTCGGTAACGTGCCCATGACTGCCAGGTATAGGCAAGAAATCATCTCTGCCTGAGCCAGCCTTGCGATACTACACGCTGGAGCATATCAGTTCGCGTTATCTTGGCCACGTTCAGGTATATACAGACGGATCCGTGAAGTCTAACTCGTCAGCCATCAGAGTGTGGATCCCCTCGGTGGGACTAACTGTGAAAGAGAAACTCAGTCACAAGACGTCGTTCACATTCACTGAATTTACTGCTATTAGGGCGGCACTCCTTCACATCACCAATAGTCCCGCTCGACAATGGGGGATCTTTACCGACTCGCAGCCTGCCTTGCAAGCACTGATAAAGCCATCCCACCACTGCAGCCGACTTGTGCGTGAGCTACACGAATTGCACACACCTGGGCTACGAGGCGGGCACCGCATCGCGCTTCAATGGTTGCCAGGCCATTCCGGCATCCAGGAGAACATCGTCTATGACGCAGCAGCGAAAGAGGCGCACAATCTGCTTGTGTCTATTGGGATCCCGTATTCCAGACAAGACGGTAGTACAGCCGTGAATGCGCTTAGATGGAAACTACAGTTATCAGCTTGGCAGGACCCTCTTAGGATACCCTTACCTCTGCACGCGATTGACCCTCAGTGCAATTTCCAGTTTTCGCGAGGTCTACAAAAGCAAACTGAGGTTGTCCTTCACCGACTACGCCTGAACGTTGCCTTCCCTGGTAGTTTTCTTTTTAAGATAGGCTGGGCGGACTCGCCATTGCGCTCTGTGTGCTCTGAGAGAGAAGACATACGGTATGTCTTGTGTTACTGCCCGCAACGCGAAACAGCGAAAAGAATTCTAGTGCGACTGCTACGCGGAAACTCTTTTGAGCAGCATCACTTTCTTGGTCCATGGCAAAATCACGCTGACACGGCGCGAGGGACAAAGGCTCTCTTAACTTTTCTGTCTGATGCGGCATTAATCGAGGTTCTTTAACCTTGGGATCCTCAGATTTTTTCTCCTAGTGCTGTAAATGTTTTCTACGTTCCGAACTGATTTTATTTTCTCCTCCCTCTTATTCATTGTTGCTGCGCACTTCTTCCCCTTTCCTTTCTTTTTTCACCTCACTATGTTCACCCCCATCTGAAGTAGCAAGCCCCGCCGTTTGTGGGGCTAACCTCTTCAGTATTCATTAAAGGTTTTTCTCTCTTTCTCTCTCTCGGTTAACAGTGGCTTCTGCGATGACTTGAGGAATTCTCTTAATACTGCTCATAACATGTTTCCCAATCTTCCAGTTCTTCTTTTTGGTGATTTCAATTTCCCTGAAATTGACTGGTCCAACCCTTCTCACGTTGTTAGTGAGAGATTGAATGAGTCATCCGATTTTTTGTCAGTCTGTTCTGTATTTTCATTAACACAGCTGATAAGCGAACCAACTCGGGTAATACCATCCGCGTCCAACATATTAGATTTCTAACCACGCGTATCAAGTATAACTGACCTGCCCGGAATTAGTGACCATTGCTTAGTCAATATTAAGTTAAACTTACCTGCGCGTGCATCACCTAATACAAGAAAAACTTGCCCAACATGGATCCAGAAAGTTCCTTCCCTGCGAAACATAGCTATTAACATTCATAGATGATATATTAACCATTTTAGACAAAGGTTCCGTATTAGATCGCATATATTTAGACTTGATCAAAGCTTTTGATAAAGTGCCACAAAACTTACCTCTAACAAAATTTAGGCTTTGAGCACTGACCCTAACATACTAACATAGATAGAATACTTTCTCACTAATCGCTCCCAGTATGTTCTCGCTAACGATCACTGTTCTTTTTTTATTTCCGTGACGCCTGGTGTCCCCCAAGGATCGGTATGAGGCCCTCTTATTTTTCTACTTTCTAATTTACCGAGAAGTCAAAAATACTAGTCACACTGCTCTACTACAGGCTGATACTGACCACACCATGGATTGGTGCGCTAAATGCAAAATGGGTCTTAACCCAACAAAATGCAGTTATGATCTTCTCGTCGATCTGCGTCGGTTGTCCCCGTTTATAATAATAACAATACTACGCTGTCACTTGTTCGCTCTTACAAATACCTTGTTGTATTCTTAACTTCTAACCTTACCTGGAACAAACATGTAACATATATAATATCGAATGCTAACCGCATGTTGCGTTATTTGAAACGAAATTTTAAAGCAGCAACCCCTCCTGAGAAGCTTCTTCACACTTCTCTTGTAAGGTCTAAACTCGAGTATGCCGCACCAATTTGTGACCCACACACTAAAGTACTTACTGAAGCGCTAGAAACGGCCCAAAACCGTGCTGCTCGTTTTATGTCTGGTAATTATAACCGCGTATCTAGTGTCACCGCCATTAAAATTGCATTACCACTAGATCGTCTTCGAAAGGTAGCAAGTCTGTGCCTATTCTTTAAAATTTATCACCAAAACGCACACATAAAAAATGCTCTACTGAGTCCTCCAACTTACATCTCACGACGCATTGATCATTCGCTGAAGGTTGGCATTCCGCATTGTCGCACTACTGCGTATTCCAATTCCTTTATACCCAACACAGAATTAGAGTAGAACCATCTACCAAGATCATTGGCACTTATAAACGACTTTGATGAATTTGAACGACGTTTGAGTAACCTGTACTCTACCTGACGAGTTATTTATTGCCTTGTTTTTCTCTCTGAGTACTGTTCAATCAAAACCTATGTACACTTCCCTACAGAACTTAATTTTTTCATGTGCTACATCCATTGTCATATCGTAGTTCTTGGGGGTATGCTAGTACGCGTATGAGCGCGCTGAAATCTATGATGTATCTTGTTTTTTTTTTTTGCCTTCTGCACGCATTCGCTGCACGCATGTTCTCTTATGTTTGTTATATTTTGTTTGCGTTGTACTGCAATGTACCACTCCCCTAAATAATGCCCCTGGGGCCATCAGAGTAACTTAAACAAACAAACAAACAAACAAATAAATAAATAAATAAATAAATAAATAAATAAATAGTCACAACTTACCTTGTTCAGCCTTTCCTCGAAACCTCGTGAATCTTATCCTTTTACAAGCTGTCTAATCACAACGAGCTAAACAATTAACTTAACCTGTATCCTTGCCTCAAGCCCGTTTATGAAATCGGTTCCCCTCCTTGGTGAACCAGCACCTTTTTTCAGTCGTTCGTACCACGGAGAGTAGGGCCTTTGCTCTGATGGTAAATAATTTAAGACTAGCAATTTTTCAAAACCAGATTAGTTAACATTGTATAAGATTTTGCGGCATTGCTGAAGTTTTGCTTAACCCCTTTCCTGATTTAACAGTATTTAAATAAACAAATAAAATGTGAATCACTGACAAATTTGCAGATGTTCTAGGAGATGCGGAGAAAGGTTTCCCGTGTAGAAATATGATGGCGGAGCACAAGGACGCTGGTTCGATTCCTGGCTGCGGCGGCCGCTTCTCTGATGGAGGTGAAAAGCAAAACGCCCGTGTGTACGAGATTTCGGCGCACGTTAAAGATCCCCAGGTGGTCAAAATTAATCCGGAGCCCTCCACTACGGCGCGCATCATCGCCTGCGTTGCGTCGGCGCGTTAAACCCATAATCAATCAACCAACAACAAAAGGCCCACTACCCACGTTCGGTAGCATTACGCCTGGCGTTGCTGCCGTACCCGAATGGTTGCCAGACAAGGGGTGTGCTGTCCGCGAAAAGAGAGAAGGCATAACAATGAATTGGGCTCTTTGATTTAGTCTCGGACTCACCGCGAACTACACGAGAAGCACTCCTGCATTGGATTTTTTCTGTGTATCCCTATGGCTTTGGGGAATCCTCGGACTACCCGCGGACTATACTCAGTGAGTCCGAGACTGTAAATCCAAAAGCCCCAGTATTATTACAAAAACATACGCGCCGTACTCTTTCCCTACACGTGCTATTTTTGTTCTTTGAGCTATGTTACTGCTTCTTACGAAACTTGAAATTAATAAAAAGTAGCATTTACGCGGGTTACATTGGCGAAATAAAAAAACACAGGGGAGGCTCACGCATTGCTGCGGGTCATCAAATCAAACAACAAGCTGATTGTTCCTACTTGCATGCTCTGAGATCAGGGTTATACTTTCTCATCATTTTAAGCTTGGTTGTGCTTTGTGATCCGAGATTCATGGACGCAAAACAGTGCAAGGAACACAGACAACAGAAGGGGGGACTACGCACAGCGCTGAACTCACGATTGAATGTTTATTAGAAAGAAAACAGGTATTTATGCACAAAACCGACTATCGCGTGGACAGATAACACGGAGATTGCATGTAATAAACCACAGTTTACATCCTTAAACAGTGTGGCACGTGAAATTCTCCGCATCCAAGAAGTGAATATACTCTGCTAGCGATAAGGAACTGAAATCCTTGTCTAGTAATGACACAGGAGTACTAACGCACTTGACCTCGTTCCTTCTCATATGGAAAGCTTCTATAATCTCTTTTGTATGCTTGAAGACAGGGAAACAACCTCTACACTTTTTGCAGGGCTGTGCAATGTGTGGATAGTCATCTACCTTCAAAGAATGTCTATTCTCCATTAGTGGAATGTTTAGGCATCGGCCCATTTGCCCAATATAAACTTGACCGCAGAAGAAAGGAATCACATACACCACGCCAACACTACAAGGCACAAAACTTGACAAATGTTTTATTCCACAGCTTCCACGTGTAGCTGTATCTGCCAACCTCCTATCTGCCGCGCTACATATCTTTCCTAACTTGGTTGGCACCGAGGAGAAAGAGGAAACAACTTTTATTGTCAAACGGAGGGCGTTAAGCGCACGATGGAGTGGCTCCCTCTTCACGGGTTCCATATGCTTCCAGGGCCGCCTGGCCCCTGTGGATCAGTCGGAGCTGGTGTTCCAGGGCGGGGCTGGATAGCTCATCAAGGGTGAGGATAGTAGGAGTATTACTTATGGGTATATGTCGGGGGTGGTCTTTGGAGAAATTGCACTCTCCTGTGACGTGCTGGAGAACAGGGCGTTTACAACATGACGACCCGCTACAATTTTTAAGCCATGGGACAGCACGTGTACATATGGCATGACCGAGGAGTCTTTTTTCCTAGACTCTGCTTCTCTGCCCGCTGCGGAACCAGATTTTACCCACAATCCACGCGTTATGTGTCCACGTGATAGTACGGTTTTGTGTGTAAATACGTGTTTTCTTTCTAATAAACATTCAGTTGCGAGTTCAGCGCTGTGCGTAGTCCCCTCTTGTTTTGTACCTGTGGTTTATGCGCTGTTTTTCATCATGAATCGGAATCTGAACCAACTAGTCCAACTTGCAATCTGACTTTGTCCCGTCCCGTCCTTTTCACCGTCCGTGTCTTTCGCTACGCTAAATCTTATTTCTGTGTTACTTTGGGATCACGCGAATGTTATAGACATGTGAAAAGTCTACTATGTGTTGTGCAGTGTGTATTTATACGTGTATTATGCTTGCACTGTTGTCTAGTGCATAAATTGTGCTTTGGCAATGCCTTCAACGCAGTGTATGTCGCTGTATTGTTCCATGTTTTTTTTTTCCAGAAACTGTACCCGCCAATGTGCGGCCTCTCTGTAAAGTTGCCGCGTGTTAATCACAGAGGAAACGCCTTGATGTAAGCGCCCACTGATAGTGATGCTTAGTAGTTGCCAGTCCCCCCCTCCTCTTTTTTTTTTTTTTTAGCGTCATGTATCGGTCATTTTTAAACAGTTACGATTGGTTCACTTCGAACTCGCTAGGTGGCGAGCAGTGCCACCTGTGCATTCTTTTGCGTGGTGGCGTCCTCGCTCCGGCGGATGCGAAGGATCCGTTTTTCGCGCCGCCTGAGTCGCCGCTTAGCCCCGAGATGCACAATTGCAGGCGATCTGCGTGTCTATGCACCGGTTATATCAAGGTGAGGTGACTAACAACTAGTTGTTCTCAAAAGACCGCATTGCATGTTTGTGATCTCGTGTGTCGGGGATGGGCGGGGTTATAAACCTGTGGGAAATAAAGATGGCCCTCTGAATGCAATCGTTGTGACTTCTGCTCTGTGTACGGCGGCGTGTTCGCGCTGGAAGCGAAGGCGGAGCGCCCCCCCGGGACAAATGGAAGTAGTCGCGCATACGGATGTCGTCATGTCTCGCTAACCACAGTTCTGGCGCTCGGTAGATGATGTCTTGGTTACTTTAGTGCATTATGAGCACACACAACCACAGTAACAGAGCTATTTGTACTCCTCGATCCTCAAACCGATCAGCCCGCTAGGCCTTTCTCGCATAACAAGCTTTGTTCGGGTAGCGCCGCCAAGGGAGGGATGTTTCTCCATTACCTCGCAAAAGGGGAAAACCTTCTCCCACTCCCAGGGGGAGAAACGCGCTCCTCCCTCTTAAAGAGAGTGTATTTCTATCTTTGGGGGAGCAATATATGATACATTCCTGTTTCACCCTTAATGGAGAAACTACCACACCTTTTTTGCTTAGAGTGAAAGATGCCACACCTAATGTAACCAGCAGCGAGCCAGAGGGTTCAAAAATGTCGGCAATATCGGACGGGAAGTGGTTGGTATCTTTTATATAAGGTGGAAAGGAAGCAGGATTTGGTTAATAATTGTATCTACAAATTGGGAGATTAGTTCAGTAACCGTACGTATGCCGGAAACGATAGGTCTACCGGAGTTTCCTGCTTTATGAATTTTTGGAAGCAGGCAAGAACGACCCGTGGCAGGGCTCAGTGGAACGAGTGCATGAAAAGCAGAAGCAGGTATTTTTTTGCTGTTCGATAAGATTGGTTAGAGCACTGGTAATAACAGATTTAAAATTCTCAGTGGGTTGTCCGTCAAGCCGCCTGTAAAACGTGCTGTCATCAAGCTGCCTCGACGTTGTAACCCACTTTCTTTAGTAATACAACAGCACCGCCTTTATCTGCTGGCTTAACTACGATGTCATTGCAGGATTTAAGGCGCTCCATAGCCGCTATTAAAGCTTTATCTTGTTAAACGGAGCCTGTTTGCGATAAATTTCTATAGCATCTTGTTGAAGGGCGGTTATTTATAGGTATATAGTATAGGTATATAGTATAGTATATAGATATATAGTATAGGTATAGGTATATAGTAGGGTGGGCCCAATGTGTGTGAGGTGGAAGAATAGTGATAGTGGAATTACCAAGATTTTTTAAAGAACAATTCACGCAATCGCAGGTTTTTGGCAAAAGTATCTCTATATCCTTCACGAGTTCAAATTCGCTGTAACCACACGTCGATGGGCAAAAATTCAGCCATCCTGACAACAATGAAACCTCGTCAAGGGAAATATCGTAATAAGATAGGTTTACTACAATATCAGATGCTAGCAGGGCGTCGTTCGATGTAGTAAACCTTGAGTGCTGGGGAATTTAGGCGACAGAAATCTTGGGACGAGCACAGAGCATGTAACCTTATCTCTCAAAAGTTTCTTCCGTTTCATCTCATGTATTTCTGCCGACTTTTTTCGCTGGTATTCGGCCAGTTAGTTGTACAGATTCATAAACGGAGAGTTTATGATGGCAAACTAGTTGACCTTCTTGCTTGAACGTTCAATGCGCAGACTACACGACGACGACAGAAAGAAGCCGACCCAATGCAGCACCCCTACGCACCACACTATACCCCTAGACACAGGTTTTTCAGCGTATGTATATATATATATATATATATATATATATATATATATATATATATATATATATATATATATATATATATATATATATGCATACATACATACATACATACATACATACATACATACATACAATACCGGCTATAGGTTAACTATAGCCGGTATTCAATGGCGTGGAATGCATGGAGGCAACCAAGTGTGCGCCGCCATATCTGTGGCCTGCGTCTGTTGCTAGGCGACGTTGTGCGCACGGCCCGCAGATCAGGCACCCCTCTTCTCCATGCAACCGTGTGAGTGCGCCGTCACTCGTTACGTCGGGCTCCGCGGGATGGCGGTACTTGTCCATGCCAAGCACGACTGTTAAACCAACGCCGCCTGTATAAACAGTGCCTAACGCGTGAGCGAAAAATGGCCAAACAGCCACTCTCCTGTTGCTCTCTCCTACCCTTCCCCGCTCCATAGCCTTCCAGCGTGCTTTCGTGTCCGCCAGCCAGCGCCGCTTCTCGGAAACTATGCAAAATAGTGGAAAGTTTGTTTAGCGTTCCCGAGGCGGCGCTCCTACGCCTTCTTGTTTTTCACCATGCCTGTCTGTCTTGGTCTGTCACTGATAAAACTTCCTTTGTCACGAAGCAAAGGATCCTTGCGCTGCCGCAGGCTGATGCCGGCTTTGCGCACTTATCTACTCGGATCACAGGCCCTCAAATTTTCTGAGTGGGGCATCCCACCTCTATCCCCTCCGCATTTAGGTATTGTTTTGACCCCGCTGTTCGCACTCCGCATCGGTACGCACTTCTAAAATTGCAGACTGTACTGTAGAAGCACCCGGACAGCGTGGCGGGATCCCAGCTGCTTCTCCTTTTGTTTCCTATAATTTTCTGAAGTTTACAAGCACGTGATAGTATTGGAAAGGAATCGTAGAAGTGAGCGCCTGAACAAAAAACGCGGACGCAAGTTTTTCTTCTCTAAATACTCCGGAAAAAAAATATCAGTAAAATAATGGCTGCCCCAGCAGAAAATATCGTTTTTCTGTTAGCTATACGTCTACCCGACAATCAGTATGTTCTTACACTATTTCAGTTCGCCTCCGTCTTTATCTTTCGAAAACTGCAGCAAGTATGAAGCGAGCGACACGTTGAACGAGATCCCCCGTGCGCCACAGAACTAGCGCCCCGTCACGGCTAAGATGTAAGCGAAACGGCCCTTGAAGCCCAACAGGCAAGCTGACAGACACACGTCGTAGAAGTGGGTGCAGCGTTCGCGACTCACGAGCAGTGACGTAAGGCGAGATGTCCGCCGGAACGCGCCACATAGTGGATCAGTGCCTGAACTAAGCGTTCCTACCCTTCCCATTGAAAAGCGCGCGACGCGTCAGGCAATGTTAATACAGGCGGCGTTGGTTAAACACATGACTGTGTTTCACGTTACAAACTCTACCTCACCGAACGCAAAGTATTGCCTCGAGTTCAATGTGAGTGCGATTAATAACATCTCTGTTGACGCCACCGTTTAGAATCGGATTGGAACGGAGCAGATGACGCACGCCTGTGTTTTTTTTTTTTTCTTCGGCGTGCGGGCGCAGTGGCCCAAGCCGCGCCGTGCCCGTGGCGCATCGGCCATGTCTGTGGCCGTTTCCAGTATTTACAAGCGCGTCGAAAACGTGGGGCATAGAGTTTCATACTAACATATACCAGAGGGGAAAACTGCTACTCAAGTGCTGAGCCGCAAGGGGCCGCCTTACGTCTCATTCCTACTTGGCCTGGCATCCAAAATGGCTTGTTTTTCGCTCCTGGCGCCAAAATTAAGATTAAGGGCAACATTTTTCTTGTCGATCTTGCATGAAGCGTTCACAAATTCCTGACAAATATTTTTTTCGGAGCTATGCGTTTGTACTAATTAAAAAACGTAGTCTTTTACCAACAATGTTGCAATTTTTGCAGCCACCGGCACGTAGAAGTGGAACGTGTCTCCTCGTCACATGATAGCACGCTCGCTGAAGCGCAGCTCACGTAGACACTAGCGCCAGTTTCCCGGCAGTGCATATTAGTAGGGAACTCCATGCGCGCGGGAAAATAACATGATTGCCCCTCATTTCCTACACATGTTTCTCACTGTTGGCAACCATGAAGTTTGATCAGCGTCCGCTATTCACTGCTTCGTCCTCACTTTCGACGCTCCTGAACACCTAGGCAGAAAGGACCAAGAGCAGCGGGTGCACTTCTTCACGCGGCATAATTGTCGCGCGCTTTCCTTCGTGGCACATGGTGGCACAAAGTTCACGATGGTTCGAATATTCCATTGCACAGTTCACTTTGCATAATACTCCGTGTCACCCAGATACCGGTGCGTAAATCTGAGTGGCCGACGGACACGCCAAGTGCGCCCGGCGAGGCACAGAGCACGAGCGCAGTGTGAGTCGTGTCCTCGGGGAACGGGCAGTCGTTGCGAGCGTGCAGCGCGGAGCTGTCGTCGCGTTGAGACGCACCGCCAACAGAACCGAGGGGCAGCACGAAGGGCTGTGTCGGATCAGGAGCAGTAGTACTTCCTCACATTGCTCGTGCAGATATCGCACCTGACGGAGCAGCACCAGACGAACCTGCAGTTGCAAGAGCTTATCTTTGCCGCCACTCCCGGTCTAACATCGAGGCCGCAGTCGTAGCACAGGTTGCGGCAGCTGGCACGTTCCATCGCCGGTACGTCGCTGCCAGTCCGCCTGCGAGTGCGAGTGCGTGGTTAGTAAACGCGCGGGCCGGTACATATGTGACGCCCAAACTACACCCACAGACTTCGCGCTTCGTGATCTCCCCGGCCGAGTCCTCAATTGTCTATGCCGTAAACAAAACTGCGGATCATCTGCTGTCAGCTGCGCGTCATCGATAGCTATGCGAGGCACGTGCATTGAGTTGGTACTTACTCGAATGAAGCCACCGAGAAGTACTTCTGTGTCCATAAAGCACTGCTCGCATAGTTGTCCGTAACACAAATGATTTCGCTGGCACTTCCATTCCACCACGCAGCTATCTTTGCAGCGGTCATAAATTTTATATGCTTGAGATTTATGTGTTTCAACACTATGATGTCAATGTAGGAATTTTCTCTCGCATTTTGTCCGTGGCACTGCTACAAACACCCTACGCCGTGAAACCGACGTGCACGCATTGGCTTCAGCTCCTTGACGCGGTGGCGTCGAGTATACATTGTGCTGCAAATTTGAGTTGTTGTGGCTAGAAAGCTTAACTAAAGGTAAAGATAATGCTTATATATCTTTATATACTCTTGTGGTTGGTACCGAAGGAGCGAATACATTAGTAGGAATGGCGATGCACGCCGGCCTCCTTACGAAAAGCAGTAGGATTTATGGCGGGAGAAAAAACATTAAGAAACTGTAAAAATTTTCGCTCGCAGCGCCCTCTTTAAATGCAATGGCACAATGTAATGCACAATGACTGAATCCTGTGTTATTGAGAATAAAATCGAGAACACCAAAATTAAAAAACTGACCTTCCTGATGTTCTGCTGAAAAAGAAATTCGTTACCAAAGAACGCAATTTCGTTACAAAGCGATGCACCTCATGAGAGTTAACATTCGTAACACCTGGTTCGCTGGATAAATTTAACTGTTACACGAACAAGCTACTGCATACTGTCGACCTCGACCGAACATGCTATCTGCCTGCTTCATGTTTCTAAATAACTTGGGAAAAACTATAAGCGTTCGCCGCCGAGACGCCTATAGCACCTATAACGTTTTTTTTTTTCAACCAACAACTATTTGTCAATTGGCCACTAAGACAACTAAATCATTGAGCCAAGTGTAATTTGATTGTTTTAATTAGTTCACAGTGAAATTTTAAACGCCACAGAATGCCCGCCTGCTGTCGATACATGGGCGCTTACGGGATGAGTACGGTCACAGAAAACGTATAGAACTCTTGTTTTATTAAAACGCCTTCAGCAAAATTGTATGGCAATCGGACGCTGAGACGCTTCGAACATTAAGCCGTGTTTCATTTACTTGTGGTAATTGGCTCACAGTGAAGTTGCAAACGCTGCAGGAATCACGGTCAATACGTGGGCATCTACGGGAGGGAAGCCGACAGCCCCACGTTTGTCTGTTAGGGTAAATCTCTGCTCGTTCCAAGTTGCATTATGTAACCACAAAACTGTAGTCAAAACCATTACCAAATGATAAGAAAAATAGACAGGTGTGCATTCTTTACTCATGTTTGGGATGTGTATTTTATGCAGCTTCGTTGCCATCCACCTTAAACGGACAGACAACCGATTTCTGTCGAGTATATGTTCTCTATTCCAAATGAAAGCCAGCGTTTTATATAGCCCGGTAACCACAAGCAATTTGTAAAAAAATTTGCGCAAATAATTTTAATTTGGCACCAAACTTCTGAAATCGGAAGGGTGGCGGTTCGTAGTGTAGAAACTTGACACTACAATATGTGTCCCGGTCACGTGACCTGCAAACCTTGCAGCTACTGTGACTGCTGAAACGTTTATTCACTTATTGAAAACCTTTGAACACAAGTATTTGTATAAGTTAAAATTGTATATGTATATTTTAACATTATTTTAAAAACATTTTAGACACGCCACCAGCCGCCGCTGGTATAGTGTATTCTAGGCACTATACCACTGGGTTGCGCTCTGTGGGGCTATCTAATAGCATCCTCGATTAACCACACCGGTGCACACCGGGGCACACCGGTGCGCCTTTTCATCCTCGATAAACCGCACCGGTGTGCACCATCCGTCCTCGATAAACCGGGGTGCACCGTCGCGGGGCAATTTTTGGTTGCACCGCCGCGCACCGAGAGAGTCGACGGTGCGCCGGCGTGCAGTCCCGAGATGCATCGCGGACGATGCCGGCGAAGGAGCTTCCTCCGCCGTCTGCTGCATGCAGCGACGGCACATCGCCGCACTCGTGTCAAGGCGGACGGAGCTGTGTATTGTTGCTGACAAGGATGGCGTGCTTGTGAATTCATCGGGCAACGATGCGACAGTCTCCTAACGGGCGGCAACAACGGCCAGTGATTGTAAATGAGGACGCGAACTTTGTGTACTTCAAAGACGGCTGCATGCATTGCCAGACAGCTGGGGATTGACATTCGTTTCGTTCGATCGAATTATCATGAACTGTTACCGGAGTGCCTAGACGATGTAGACCTACTTGTTTTGCTGTAACGGAAGGGCGGAACAAAACAGGCAGTCGCATTATGGCTCAAACGAAGATTAGAAGCAGTTTGTATGTAGCTGTTTAGTGGAAGCGGTGGCGGTACGTTGTTCCGCATGTGTGACGGATTTAAGTTGTGCGTACATATAATCATTGGCCTTCAGTAAATACCACTTTCAAATAGCGCTGTGTCTCATTACAGTGCTGTATTGTTACTTGTGAACGTTTTTATGAGTTGATTTCTTAGATTTAAGAGATGGCGCCTGGGTAGAACCGCCCCGTTTGTCCTCGATCAACGCTCCGTGCCGGTACGCACCGTCGTGGGGCACTGTGCACCGCGCCGGTTTTGGGGGCAACACCGGTGCGTGTTTATCGAGGACGCTATAAGCCTTCATGCCAGAATCAACGGCAGCGTTCAGTAAACAGACCCAGTGAAGGAGCTTTGACGATTCTGCCTGAGTCATGGGCGTTTCTTCTGCCGAAATATTCGATTTCCGTTTCCAAATACACCAACGGCAGCTTCAAAAAAATACAGGACGCGCCCGGGGAGAATCTAACTGCCGACCTCCGCAACGTGAAGCCAGATTCTACCTATCGTCCATCCCAACAGATGGCGCCTTCGTGCAAAATAGACTAGTGAAATAAAAATAACAGATAAACGAACCAGAAAGTCTCGATTCACTGTTTTTTTAGGTGGGCACAAGTTTTTAAATATCGCTTTTCATCTCGCATACAGACAAAAGTATGTTACCGCGCTACTGTATGTCATGGTTGCCAGCATGAATTTTGGGAGGACACATACGTTTCGAAGTTCTAAAAATTTTGATTAAAAAAGTTTTTGGGCGTTATCAGCAAAACCGTTTCTCGTTAAGGTGCTTTAAGGGATGCCTTTTCATTTCGGATAGAGAACATATACTCGACAAAAATCGGTTGTCTGTCCCTTTAAAGGGACCCTGCAACACTTTCGATAAGCGCTTTCACTCTTTCCGTCGCGTCTGGAACCACTGCGAAAGCTGTAGTTATCGCCAGTACGGAGCGGCACTGCGTGATTTGCTCGCCGCACCAGATACGCCTTTCATTTCTGCTTTGTTATCGCGGCTTTTTTTTAAGTTGCTATCGAAAAGTTTATTGCTGCAACCGAAGGAAAACCGGCCAACAGCCGCTACACGGCCTTAGCGACGTTATTCGAGCCGTCGAAGAACGTCAATAGCGGGAAAGAGAGAAAAATGTTTTGAGGGAGTTTACAAGTTATCTGATGAGCATAGAGCAGTTATTTTTGGCTGAGATACTTTGCGACCCCCTTATCTAAGTACTGTGTGTTTTGGGTTACTACGTTCTGCAAGAATTTAAGATTTCAATAACAGTTGAAAAAAGTGTTGCAGGGTCCCTTTAACGGAGTGAAATGGCTCCTGATTTTTTTTTTTAGGGTTCGTGAGATAAAAAGTCAGACATAGCAGACGTTTTGTACAATCATCCTCAAGGAAAGCACTGTTTTAGTACGGTGATCTGTATTTTTCGGTCTTTCCTCTGCACTGTGAGTATGTATACGCGGCCCGACGTAATTCGCAGCATTACCTCGACACATACAGGTCTGTGCTACCCTAGAGTTACTGTATATGACACCCTAGGGAAGCTATATACAGTAACTCCATAGTACCACACTACCCTTCCCCTACGGTTCCTGCTGGTGCGTGGACCTACCGTGAGCATTCGCGGCCGAAGGTTCCATTCCTACCAAGGCGTCGGTTCTTCCGGCAGAAGTTTTGCGACGGGCTTTGGTAGAGCAGCACGTTTTTGAACGGCTCCCACGATGGCTTGTTCGTGTTCACGTTGAGCAAGTCCGCTTGGTCGTAGGCCTGTCGCAGCAGTTTTCCGACGTCGCTCATTTTGCCCAGCTTTTTCCAGCATGTCTTGGCGGAACACGATCCCGAGGGGCCGTGGCACTTGCACGTGCGCTGCATCGACTTGCGCACCGCCTGCGATCACACGTGCAACTACCGTTACGTGAATCCCCCGAACGGGTTTCAGAAACTGCCAAAATGTCGGATCCTGGTGATTATGAGGTTTAACGCGCCGACGCTACAGGGGCGATGAGGCGCGCCGTAGTGGATGGCTCCAGATTAATTTTGACCACCTGGGGATATTTAACGTGCGCCGAAATCTCGGACACACGGGCGCTTACCTTTCGCCTCCATCCCAGGTCTCGCTTTTTTTTTTCATCTAAACAAGCTTGAGCTCAACGTTTTAGTGTTATTTTTCACCTTTTCCATTCTTCGGGTCAACTTTAGTTCATAAAGCAGAAATTCTTCAATTTGAAGAATGTACTGCCCTGGCGATAAGTGCTCTAATTTTACAACCAATATGCACAAAAGGTCATCTTAGATTTTCTTTTTCAAACTTTCACAAAACAAAGCCGCGGTTGTTTTTTATAACATACCGCAGAAACATATTGCATTAGTTGTGTAGTTTCGTAGCTACAAACCACGAAATACGACCTTGTTAGTTGTGTTGCAGTGACATACAAGAATGGTTTGTAGCAAACTTCTGACGTCAACGGAAGGCGAGAAATGGCCAGTACAAACTTGCCCGCTCGATTTGTTCTGAGAAACTATCGGTTATACCAGACGTCATTAGCAGTGATTTTTGGTAATGCGAAAGGTCGGACAAAGGAAGTGGCTTCTATAGGGATAAATCTACCTCTTGGTTTTGTGCTTTATTCGACGACTGAAGACAGCGAAAAATAGCAAAAACTAATCAAGCATGAAGTCTGTGTGGAATAATTTAAAGCGAAATGATGGGCCCTCTTTTTTTTGTTTTTTCTTGTGGAAACACACTTGTCAAAATATATTGCTGCGTTTGATGCCTCCAAGATCTGTCTGTGCTATGAGGCGCAACGTATATTGCCAGGCAGAAAAAAATTTTAACCGAAAAAAGTAATAACAGTTACCGGTTCACGACGTAACGGTTCAACCATGCTTTGTTGATAATGCGCACTCAATATCATTTGGGGCTGTTCTCTTTCACGCCGGATCAACTGCGTAACCTCTTGCGCACTTTTCTCCTTCAGAGCACTATTAACGCTCTATACGTGGTCAAAACATGGGTAAGGTATGCGCATCAATGTTGCAATGATATTGTTACATGGGGGCAGAGCAGACGACAGGAACCACGGTTGGTGATGAGGCGATGTATTTACAAGATGAGGACTATCTATCTACAAGCGGCCATAACCGAGCCCGCGCAGGCTGCATGCCAGCCACCCTCTCGTCGTCACCGATTCCGGGCCATGGCTCCATGTGGCATTATGTATGCCCCATGACAATATGTTGCTGCTGGTCGGGCATGCAGAGTGTAGGACTGAACAAAACACTTTGGGCATCCTGTAGGCGATATAAAAGATCGTATTGCCCTTTCTTCGCTGCAGTTATTTGAGAGCAATCAGACCGCAAGATTTCGGCAGTACGCAACGATGAAAGCATACACCCTAAGCATGCCTCCTTCTTGCATTTCACAATTTGTTGGCAGCACACTTGTAAAGTGTAAATACTTCGGAAGTGCTGCCCGCAGGAGTGGTCACCGGCTATGCCGCTGGCAAGGATGCATGTTCTCTCATGGCCGTTCTTCTGATGTAGACGAAAAACGAAAACGACTAAGTCTTGATATTCCCGGTTGGTCAAAAATTTTCTGCCGTCCTGCAATATATTGCGCGCCTCATAGCACAGGCACAGGCAACGCCTCATAGCACAGGTACAGGGAATCAAACTAAGAATCAAACGCGGTAATATTTTTTGACGGATGTGTTTACGCCGGAGAAAAAAGAAAGGCCCATCGCTTTGTTTTAAATTATTCCGAACAGGATTCACTAATTATTTGTGCCCTTTCCAAACCTTATTTCTGTCTTAATTCAACAAGAACCTTGTTATATATATATATATATATATATATATATATATATATATATATATATATATATATATATATATATATATATATCGAATCAGAATGGGAAATGAGGGCCTCGTTGAATTAAGACAGAAATGAGGTTTGGCAGTCAAGAAAACCTCGGAAAGCAATGGGGAGGATGTGGTAGGTCATTGAAACAGATAAGGAATTTGGAAAGAAAGTGGAGAAAAAATGCCCGCCGGGTGGGATACGAACTCACGACCTCCAGAATGCGCGTCTGGTGCGATGACCACTACGCCACCAGCGGGGCTATTTTTCCCCTCCACTTTCTGGGGTATTTATGTTAAGGTATTTTTGTTTCCTGTGCTTGGGTGTGGTAGCTAGCGCCACTCGGACTACACGGGTTGAAGGAGACCTTCTTTTTAACCGCCGGGCCGTGACTCGAGTGTCTACGACATATCGAGAGTGGTCGACCAGCATTGAACCCTTTTAAGCTCCCTATGGCACCAAGACTGCCAGAACAGAGGCCCTCGCTGTGCATGTAGCGAATCAGAATAGGAAATGAGAGGCTCGTTTTAAAATAAGACAGAAATAATGGTTGGTAGTCAAGAAAATCTCGGAAAGCAAAGGGGAGGATGTGGTAGTACTTTCTTTCTTTCCAAATTCCTTATCTGTTTCGATGACCAACCACATCCTCCCCTTTGCTTTCCGGGGTTTTCTTGACTGCCAACCCTTATTTCCATATATATATATATATATATATGTATATATATAGCGAATCAGAAATTGGAAAATGAGGGGCTCGGTGAAACTAAGACAGAAAATAAGGGTTGGCAGTCAAGAAAACCTCGGAAAGCAAAGGGGAGGTTGTGGTGGGTCATAGAAGTAGATCAAGAATGTTTTGAGTCAGTAAGAAATTGGTGAAAAAATTCCCGCCGGGTGGGATCCGAACCCACGACCTCCAGAATACCGGTCTGGTGTGATCTTTCACCACTTTCTTACTGACTCAAAAAATTCTTGATCTACTTCTATGACCCACCACAACCTCCTCTTTGCTTTCCGAGGTTTTCTTGACTGCCAACCCTTATTTTCTGTCTTATATACAGGGTGTTGCAACGATAACTGGAACACTTTAAAAATTTTTCCTGAGCGATCCGCCGCTCTGTTCGCGCTCAAACTTCACACAAAGGTCGCATTTTGTGGTCTATTTTGTTTGACACCGGGAACAACAACGGTACTTACCTGTTTATTCTGAAAATAAATGAAAACGATTTTCGCCTATGGGAAAATGGCCGCTGGTTTGAACGTGCGAGCCAGCGCAAGTTGATGTTGGAACGACGGAACCACCTGCAGAGTGAAACGCACGTTTGGGATTCACGTACGGAGCCAAATGGTACAGCAGACGATCAGAAAATGCACCTAGAAATGAGCTAACAGACGATCAGAAAACCCGGTTTTCGGGCTCGCACGTCCAAATCGCCGCCATTTTCCCATAGGCGAAAATCGTTTTTATTTATTTTCAGAATAAACAGGTAAGTGCCGTTGTTGTTCCCGGTGTCAAACAAAATAGACCACAAAATGCGACCTTTGTGTGAAGTTTGAGCGTGAACAGAGCGGCGGATCGCTCAGGAAAAATGTTTAAAGTGTTCCAGTTATCGTTGCAACACCCTGTATATATATATATATAGCGGTTGAGTACAATCCCCGCATTTCTCTATCACCTGATTGATCGCGTGAATATAGTCTATTGTTGAATAGCCTTTACGAAACCCTGCTTGTTCATTAGGTTGACTAAAATTTAAGGGGGCAGAGGTTCTGTTAGCGATTACCTTGGTGAGCACGTTCTGGGCGACTGACCGTAAGCTGATCGGCCTGTAATTTTTAAAGTCCTTCATGTCGCCTTTCTTGTGGTTTAGGATGATGTTCGCGTTCTTCCAAGATTCCAGTACACTCGCGGTCATTAGGAATTGCGTATACAGGTTTGTCAGTTTTTCTAGTACGATTTGCCCGGCATCTTTCAGGAGGTCTGGTGTTATCTGATCCTCACCAGGTGCTTTGCCCCCTTGCATTTCTTTCTAAGCCTTGCTTACTTCTTCTGTCGTTACTGGTGGTATGTCTAGCTCCTCTGAACTACTTCCAAGTTCGGTACTATTCTGGATGTCGCGGCTACTGTACCGATCTCTATAGAACTCCTCGGCTACTATCACTATTTTATCCCTATTTGTGATGACATTGCCTTGCTTGCCTTTAAGTGCATACATTTGATTATTCCTCATGCCTAGACGCCTCTTCATTTCTTTCAGGCTGCTTCTGTTCTTTACAGCATGCTCACTCCTCTTCATATTGTACTTCCGTATGTAAGCTGTCTTACGCCTTTTCGCAAGCCGCGTAGACGGTGGCGCCGTGTGATGGCAGGAAGAGAAAACACTCTATGGAGGATCGGCGAGCGACGGAAACGTGGGAGCCCTCACTAGCGCACGTTGGCCGGAAGCGTTCGCCCGTAGTATTACAGGAACTTTGACGCCGTTTCCACGTGATAACAAGCACAACATTCACCGAATGCGTGTTATGTTCTAAAGGCTCTCGTGCTTGGTACACCATGTGCAAGAGATTTCAACGCTCCGCACGAAAGCAAGGAACCAAAACACGAACCGAACACAGTGCGAATGGTGCTTATTGTGATGTTTTAGTTCCTTGTCTTCATGCAATGCTTTTAAATCCCTGCAAGTATGTACCAACTCGCCTAAACGACAACTCTGCTGTCACAGGACGGACGCCTTTAGTTTCCGTCACTCTTACACAGCTAGGGTTCTCCGCATACTTGGCCGCGAAAAAAAAACAATATCTCAATGGTCAATGGTTCACATGTGCACGTATTGGTGCCCTTGACCCGTACCTGCAACGTCCCCTTCCACTAAGCCTCCCACGGTCTGACGCAACACTTCTTTGCCGTCTCTTGCTGGGGAGTGGCATTCACAAATGCTTACTCATACCAGAGTCCTGCAATGCTTTTCTGGTCACGAAACTCCGGCCGAAGTTTCATTCAGGGACAAAAGCTGCCGCTAGGATCGCCCCTGTTAACGTGAAGGCTTCGCCGGCGGTCGACGACGCTTCCTGGCCGGCTGTTTCTCCGCCGGCACGCGCCTACTTTCATCTGCTCTTCATTTCCACCAGTACAAATGCGAGCGAAGTTTTTGAGTCAGCTTTTGAGTCAGTCAGTTGTTGTTTTTGAGTCATTTGTTGTCCCGTAGCTCAGCTGTGAAACTGAGGCAAGACCACGGGTGTTACTAAGGCGCATATGTTGCAGTGTTCGTTCATTCCGGCAAGCACCGCTACATTCTCGCTTCGAAAAGGCGGTCATCTGGCGTTTTCAATTTTTGACTAGCCTTTGCAGCCGCCTGCATGATTTGAGTCAACTAGCGCCAGAATTAAATCTGTATTTACCCCTGGGCGCGACATGCTGCGCTGAGCAAATAGGTGTGCAAACGTACAGCACGTTGGGTTAGCGCTGTGTTTGCGCTATTTTATAGCGCGCTAATAATGTAAAACTATAATCGAGATTCGGAAAGTTAGCGTGTACAGCAGGGAAAAAAACGCCCACGAAATGGAAGCAGAACAATGGGCGCGCGGAGGGGCCAGGGTAGGAGTAAATGCTACAGTTTTGAGCTACTTTCCCGGCTGTTCTCATAGGCATATGGTGTCAACAGATAAAAACTCGCCCGCTCAGTGCCTGTCACACCCCTCCCTCCCAAACGGCAAGTTAAAAACATTGATTGATTATGATGTTTAACGTGCCGACGCTACACAGGCAATGGGGCGCGCGCCGTAGTGTAGTGCTCCGGATTAATTTTAACCACTCAGGTATCTTTAACTTGCGCCGAAATCTCGAACACACAAGCGTTTTCTCTTTTCGCCTCCATCAGAAAAGTGGCTGGGAACCCGCGTCCTTAGCCCCTGGGCAAGCGCGGCGGGCAAGTAAAAAAAAAAACATATGCAGGCAAAGATAGCCATGCTCCGCTTTCCAAATTCAAAATATCTGGTTGCAGCTACTGTGATTTTGGTTGGATAACCAAAATCACAGTAGCTGCAGTCCGATCTTTGTGCGGCGACGAAACGCGGCGACAAAACGCGAGGACGTTTAGCAGACGGATTTTCTCGTTGTGAGCGCGATCGTGGCTTGGGCTTCGTAAGATACGCCGGCAGGTTTTCAAATATCCGGGGCAACGCGGAGCTTGAGCTTCTCGCTGCAGAAGCACAGGTTGTCCACTTATTTTGAACTCATCGGCTCGAATAACGTCCGTGGGGTCGAAATATTTCCCGAACACACGAACGGCCTTCCACTCGAAGCTGAAAGCGTCCGTCTCCTGTCGTGGAATGGCTCGCTTCCACCTGCCGCGTAGTTCGCGGTCGCTTGGGAGGCAGAACAACGAAGCCTTTTCCGTTGTATTCCGATAGCCAGAGCGGCAACCAGGTACACAGAACGTCAGAGGCATGGTGGTTCACATAGTTTGCCCATCGTGATGAGTTTAGAAAGCTATATCACACAACAAACACCAGCAAGCTCGCGCTCCAACGCACGACAAATACGGCCGCCGCCGTACAAGCCGCCTTCACCTAAGGTCCCTCAGGGACCTTACCTTCACCAGACTCGTAGCGCCACCGTGCGGGAGCGTTGGTCCCCATATGAAGCTCTCCCATAGCGTAACGGAGAAGTTTCGTGACCAGAAAAGCATTGAAGGACTCTGCTCATACCTAATAGGAATGGCAGCAAGTCAGGAATGCTAAACGTGCTGCACGCCGGAGACGATACGCCACGTTTTATGCGAGTGCCCATGCTACTCGCCTGAAAGAACGAAGCTGTCGTCAGCACTGAGGAACCTAGACTCTCGGCGGCCATTCTCGGAGAAGCTTCCGTGTCACTGGCCTTCTCTGTCATCCGCTCAGAATGCGGTTAAGGGAGTCTTACGCTTTCTACGGGCGATGAACTTGAACTATAGACTATAGACTCAAAGCCTTCAGTGGCAACCACTGAACTTGAACGTCTAGTGCTTCAGTGCTGGGCATGCCTGTCTCTTCCAATGTTTCTCAATTCTTTCCTTTCTCTTTTTTGCCTATGTACCCTTAACCACGTGCAGGGTAGCAAACTAGGCTCTAGCCAGGTTAACTTTCCTGCCTTTCTTCTACAGCCTTCCTTCATACTTGACGTTTGTATACATGCCAGAAGTTCCAGGTGGCAGATGTCTGTCGCTTTAATCGTGCAAGGAACGATAACAACGTTGCTATAATTTTATTTCCCTCGTATTCACGTTCTTTCATAGCAAAGCAGGTGTCTGAGAGCGCAGGCATAACACATTTCAGTTGCAAGATGTTACGCTGAACCATATTTTCTTTTCAAAGCCCACCGCTCTTGATAACCGTTTCTCTGCTTTGCGGATAGTGCTCTGTGCGAACGTGTTTTCACATCATATGGGCTCTTAATAACAGAGCTCTTTGCATGTACGACGCCTGGAGGGCAGTTTGTGATTTAGGGACACCTTTGCCATCACCTCACATTTCACAGACAACAGCTAGGCTTGCCCAGGCGCGTTAGTTAAGAACCAGCATTACAATTAATGATTTACGTGCTAAGAGCTTTGTATTTCTTCCTTGTCTTTCCTTTCTTCAGGGAGCCGCTGCTACCAATGCAGGAAACGTCAGGGGATAGTAAGAAGGCAGCTCAAGCTGGTTATCAGGTTAACATTCAGCATCGAAATTTCAAGTGTTTAACCAACTCCAATCTGGAGCCACAAAATTGTTTCGGCTGGTTTTATCGACCACACTTGGCGTTTAATTCATATGACAGTGTGCGATACAAATTTTATTCAAAATAACTACGCACGCATTAGCGGTGTTTGCGTTTCCTCGAAGGAACAGGAAATTTACTAAATAGAATCCTTTGGGTTAAGGAATGGAAACACACAGTACCTGGAATGTATAAAATTATTTCCTGCTTTTACACCAGCCACAAAAAAAAACAGCGAGTGGGTGCACTGTTTTTCTAAAAAAACGTTTTCACGTGTTTTTTTTTTCTTTGTCAGCAGCATCTAACGCTCTACTAATATTGTGTCTTATCAAAATATTCGTCTTAGTAGGGGGTGATAACACTACGACTGCCACAGCCTCGATCGCTCGGTATTGTTGTTTTAAACAAAAAAAATACCTAACCAAGGATACTGTCAACCTTCAAGAGACCACGCTTACGTAGTTTGATCGGAAACGTTTATATCGTTGCGTTCGCTGGTGGTAAAACAGATCTAGTGGAAACTGTTACTAATCACGCTAACCACTCCATGGACTTGCGTGTCCTGCATGGAGCGACACAACGTGCTACTGGGTGTATTCACTGGACTTTGGACCGCGCGGCGGTGCTACCTGCGCGGCGGCGACGACGCCATACCTGCGGTTGCACTCCGCCGCGCGGGAAGTGCGTTTCCCGACGCGAAACGTGGTTTGCGGCGTGGTGTTGGCGAGAACGTTCGTGTGGACGGTGTTTTTTCTGCATGATTCGTGGGTTTGAGAATGCCTTGTTGTAACGAGTAGTCAGCATTGTTTTCGCGTCGAAATTCCGGATGCGCCGTTCACGTCTCGTACAACCGCAGACCCGAAGACGGCCGAACGACTAAAGCAAGCGCGCAGAGTACTTTTTTTTTTTGCTTTAGCTTTTCGAAGCGGAGGCTAGGGCAGTGCTTGAAGACGGTCTGACTTCGCGCGACGAATGCAACTGTCCAACAGTTTGACAGGTACGTCCAGCGGCGCACATAACCCGGTCCGTTTCGGCGATTTCGCGCTATCTCGGTGTCACCCCCGTGCGCCAATTTCCTTATTTCGTGTGTTGCTTGAAACGACCGCAGCTCGAGCTGAGAAAATTTCTCCACCCAAGGCTACGACGATATTTGATGTGGTGGTGGCTTGTGAGACGAGGTGCTGGTTTTACCGTGCCACCCAGACATGTTGCGCGCTTCTAGAGGAGTGAGATACGGTGATGTGCTCTGGTGACAGTGTTCTGTGCGTTGAACGCACGAAGGTCGTCCATTTAGGCTCCTAATGAAGCGGAACAATTACGCACGGGGTCTGGGTGGAAACCATCGCAAGGTAAGTACGTGATAAAACTAGGTATGGTGGCGACGACAAAAATCTCACCGATGATTCCTTTCGGTGTAAACCAAGTGGAAGTATAACTGCACAACAAGATTCCGGAACACGCTTTGGTTACTTCGAAAGCAGCTCAGATCTAAGTGACAAAGAGTGCTCTAGTTTGTCACTGCATACGTCATCTCTGCGCTGTTTTGGAAGTAGTAAAACTGTGTACCCAGCGTCAAGCTTTAGTGTGTTATCACGGAACACGCTTGGTCCTTAAAGAACAGTAGAAGGCGACGAAGAATTGGATGCCCGCAATTATCTGGGAAGCAACGTTGCATGTACGCGTACGTGCGTTCACCTCAACACTCGATGTAGCCCATTTTGAGGCTGGGCGTGCAATATCTGGTTCATCTCATCCATAAAGTACGCCGGCTACCCTAATTTCTGAATTATTTTAGCACTGCGTAACGTTTCAAACATGTGACGAGGTGCGAGGTGAAAGCTCCGACGCCCATCGACCCGGGGCCCACCTGAAACGAGACGGGCGCCAACAGATTCGGTACTGATTAGCCATATTACCAATAACTGCTTTGCGAATCCGTCGAATGAAGCCAGACCATTGACCTAGCCGTCGCTTCGAAACAGCAAAAGGAAGAAGAAAAAAACCAGCGCGCTTGATTTCGTCGTGCGGTCTGCTTCGGGTCTGCGGTTGAATACGCAGCGGAGTCCGGAATTTCGAAGCGAAAACCATGCTAGCTACTCGTTACGACAAGGCATTCGCAAACCCACGAATCACGCAGAAAAAACACCGTCCACACGAACGTTCTCGCCAACACCACGCTGCAAACCACGTTTCGCGTCGGGGAACGCGCTGCCAGTGCGACGGAGTGCAACCGCACGTATGGCGTCGTCGCCGCCGCGCGGTCCAAAGCCCAGTGAATACACCCTATACTATGAAACTGCCTTTATACAGGCAGAATTAGTCAAGTAAGCTGGCGTTAATGAAACTCCTAGTAATCTCGCGGACTCTGATAAGTCTGCACCGCTAATGAACGAATTTCACTAATGTTAACCAGCGATATCTGCATGCAGAAACTGTAGTGTCACAGATCGAGCCCTGCGGTAGCCTTCTCGCCGCAACAAACGACGTGAGCGGCTTTTTCCATATTCTTCATCTTCGTTTGTGGGCCTAAATGTTCATCTTTAGTTCTAATTTGGCGCGTACAATCTCTTAAGGACAGTATTCCGTTAAAATCTAGCGTCACCGTCACCTACCGACGTTAAAAAGTAGGGTTACCCCCTTTGCTTCCTACGAGCGCATAAGCGGCGGTACGTGGGGGGAACCTCCGGATCATCGTTAGGACAGCTATTTTGGATCGCTTTGCGCATTTCCTATGCCTCTTGCGAATTGATTAACTTCAAAAGCTCTGCTGCTCGTTCAATTCTGTCAGGGGTGGAGACTGTCATGCCTTGCCGTTTCGTAATTGAATGTTTCGTGTCTCCTGGGAGTTCCGGTCTAGCGATCTTACCTCCGTCTTCGATTGCACACTCCATGAGAATACGTGTAAGAGTGTTGCCCGCTTCCTATATATATATATATATATATATATATATATATATATATATATATATATATATATATATATATATATATATATATATATATATATATATATATATATATAGGTAGAGAGAGGTAGATACTGCATATAATTGTTTTACCTCTAATTTTACAAGCATTAAAGAATTCGGGAATTGCCGCAGGCGCAGTTTTACCAATTAGCCGATTTACCATTTGGTAAATTACCGATTTACCAATACAGGAAGCGTCATCGGACCAATTAGCCCGATTACGCTTCCTGTATTCAAGGCCTTACTCTGTCAGTTCAAATGACCAGAATCAAGTTTTTCCCAAACTCTAGGCAAACAAATCTTCTTCTGTGTAGCAACTCACAGCAGTACTCTTACCACTCTGCCGACACGACTGTTGTGCAGGTTCATCATGGCGTTCATGTCCCGATAGGCTTCAACTTTGTCGAGAAGAAAACGGCGTGACACGCGATCGCCGAACTTGACATTGTCGCTGCAGCCACCCCATCTCCAGTCTGCACCTGCGGAAAATGGGCATACTGTAGCCATGTCGAACATCTCAAGACAGTCCATGCAGTCTGTCAAACGTATGTGAATGCACCCGGCTACTTGCAGCAATCGTCGACGGAGAACATTCGAAGCAAGAAATCCTGGGCCGCAAAATAGAAAGCCAGGCCACTGAGCGACGTTAAAGGGCTTTGCAGCATGGATGGTGTCAAGCGGTAGCCACCGGAAAAAGTACTCATTGCATATTAACTTCGGCTACCGGTTCACTGCGTACGACCTCAATGCAAAACCTCAGGGCTAAGCTCCGGAGCGCACACGACAGTTTCTTCGTTCATTTCGGGGCCAGTAAAAAAAATACGCGCAAAAAATTTAAGAAGCCCGAAAGCCGCAGCCCGTTCCTGCTGCTGTATAACGGGACAGTTACTACTGTTCGGATGTTGACGCCGGCCGCTGACTGCGTGCCACCTATTCACGGAAGAGCGCACGCGCGTATACCACCCCGCGGGAGACGTCCCCGTGCTGACCCCCGGCGCCCGGTGCAGGCGGAGCGCCAACGACCGGCCAGCCGCGAATTCCCCTACCCAGCTCTGCCGTCCCTCCACATACCGGCAGAGGTGGTAAGAAGGCTCGCACGCCCCTCGATCGGCCCCTCGGAACCCGTCGCCGTCGGAGACGCCGTAGGAGACGTGCGAAAGCGCTCCCAAATACCGGCTGAGATCGACACGACGATCATCCCTCGTACCCATCTACGCAGACCAGCGAGCCCGCAGCAGCACTTTGAGTTCGCCCCCACGGCCCTGCAGCGTGCGGAGACATCACCGTGCCCCGGAACGACAGTCCCGACCTTCCCGGGCCAACAGAGCAAGCTCACCCCGTGCTCCTCGGCCCCAAAGCGAGAGAGCCCCGTCCACGAGGTCCAGCGCAAGCCGCCTTCCTGACCCGCCCCTCCGAGTTTCAGCATCTCGCCGGGTGAGCGCGTCGGCACCAGCCAACTTCATTGTTAATTAAATTGTTTCTATAGACAAACCTGCGTTGCCTCTTTTCCCTTCAACTCCGTGTTGACCCACCTAGTTGGTAGCCTGACGCTATGCCCTTATCGGGGTCGTCACATCTGCATGCGTTGCATTGAACGAGTGTATGCTGCTGCAGCGCGCATTGCTTTAGACGCTGACGCCCGCAATGCATGCTGGTGCATGCTCTTAGCAATGAATGGATGAATGTATCAATCAGTCTCTGAGGGCATTGGACAGCGCTTGACAGGCAGGAATGTATGCGGCTTTACCCGCTATTCCGCGGTTGTCCCAACCGAAACGTGTCATTTTTTTTTTTTTGGTCTCTATCAGAAAAACAACCGCCGCGGCCGGGATCAGAGCAGGTCCTGTATGCTCAGCAGCCCAACTATTTAGCCGATTAGCTATACTGCGACGGATCGCGTGCTCACTGAGATGACTTGCAACCAGAAGCATGGTGCGGACTCGTGACCGAGATAGGCACTTCCTACACTGCTCATCAGGTGCTGTGCCTTTGTGTACAGGGATGTTGCTTGAGTTGGTCGCACATTGCAAAAGCAAGTAAAGCTACCAGTGCTCTTCGCATCTGTCAAAGTCTAACCGAAAATGACCATTTATAATGCGTGAGCAATACGCACACATTACATGGCTCATTTGGTGAAATCCGAGTAACCAAACAGCGTGGCCGGAAGCTGTCAGCATAAGTCTGCATTCCCCATCTCGCGAATCGCCCACGAGGCAGCACCCATGAGCTCTCATTTACTAGATGGCGCAATATCGCCTAAGGCGCGTTTGTACCTGAGGTATAGAAACGCACCGACAGCAATCGAGGAAGCGTCTACACTGTCGTCTGCGTCCGCATCGTCTAGTGCAGGGTCGGCAACCTTTTGAGGTGGAAAGCCGAGTGGCATGAAGCCGACACGGCAGAGGGCCGGACGGCAAATTGGGTGAGGGGCTTTGCGGGCAAACAGAATATTTGACAATAATTGACAATAATCTGGCTAAGTAGGAAGATGGGGGACAATGTCAACTGGAAGCGTTTAATTCTGTTCTTGTCTCCAGTCTAACGTCGAAACGGCGTGTCGGGCCTTGAGATAGGAAGTGACAGGGGGAGAGGGGAGGGGTCTGACGACGTGTTGGGGGCTGCGGCCCCGTGGGCCGCATGCGGGTTGCCGACCCCTGGTTACAGTGTACTAGAAGATAAGGTGTGTCGTGCGGGGGAAAAACCAATGGAGAGGGCGGGTCCCTTTTGCGATGAAAAAATTGTATGGAGCAGCCGGCGTCCTCAAGAGAACTCTTGTTGCAGCCAGCGCCACCTAAAAGTTTTTAAATCAAACTAAACAGTTATTTGACGGGTTTTATAAAAATTATGTCGTGAAATAAAGAAATAAGATTATCTAGGGCAATAAATAAGGATTATTTACCAAACAAAACTGCTGAAACTAACTGGAAAGCAGCGGCCGCCAGGGGCGCTGCTTACAACAGTAGTTTCTCAGCAGAAATTTTCATCGCAAAAGGGACCCCCCTAATCGGTCCCGAACGACACACCTTTCTCTTCTAGTCCACTGTACCCAGGCCTAGTGGGTAGCGAAAAGCCTGGTCTTCGACCAGGAATGTGGGGTCGTGACACGGAAATGTGGCGTCTGCAAAACGGAGCGCTACGAATTCTCGCAGCAATACTACAATAGAGAGAAATGCTGCGAATAAAACAGCTAAAAGGTCGAAATTTGGCTGATTTGTCGTCTTGTGGGTTTAGCGATATCATGTGCTCCACAGCACTAATTCAGCAGCACGAAAGTCGGTGGCACAGACACTAAACTCAGACATAATGCAGGGACATTTGGCGCTCACGCATTTCCATATTATAAAACCGAGCGTAAGTGATCCCGTAGTTTTTTTTTTCTTCCAAAAGAGCCCAGAAAGAGAGAGAGTTAACCAGGTGTAGAGCCCGGTTTGCTACCCTGTACTGGGGGGAGGGATAAAAGAGAGGGCAGACCAAGAGGAAGAGATAAGAGCGAGAAGGCGCACACTCTACTCCGTTCATGTAAATTCGTATCGATCTGAGAACGTAGAAGGGCCTTCTGCGGAGTCGATGGTAGAGACCGATGACCCAAGATAGTCTCTACTGTAAATGGTCGATCGTCCAATTGGCTGAGCGCTCTGGCAAGCACGCTTCTTTCCGACGAGTGTTCGAGGCAGGGACACAGCACATCCTCTATTGCCTCTTCCGCCCCGCAGGCGTCAGGCTAAGAGGGTGGGCATTAGAACCACTAAATTCTAGAACCACTAAGAACTACTAGAACCACTAAATTATAACCACTAAGTATTCTAGGCACTGTAGCTTAATTAAGAGTAACTACTAGAGGTGTGCGCCGTGTCGGTTTTGACCGCCGGCGGCGTGGTGGCCGTTTTTAGTCGGCGGCGGCGCACAGTCAATTTTTTGCTGGCGGCGGCGGCGCCGGCGGCGTAGAAACCGGAACCTCAAATTAACAAAAGGCGAGCCATTAAAAAAACTGTTTCGCTACACCCTCCTTTGCTAAACTGGTTGCAATTCTGGGATTTTCATAATAATGGCTGAGAGGACCCAATACAGAGGTGCTGAAAGTGAGGGAAGTAAAAAACGTTTTTTAAATACCTTTTTTTGCATCCAATATATTTGAAAAAAATATTAGGCACATATCTGAAGGCGCGTATCTTAATTGCGTTTGTGTGTTTCTTCGCCCACGAATACGTATAGCTTTACTTATTTCTTGCGTCGCATAGTCGCAATTTTTTTTTGTGCTATGTCTCGGTTTACACGACATATTTTTCCATTGAGCCAAGCCAACACCGACACACGTGACCCTTTCTAGATTTGTTAACCTTGCTTCCACTTGTTCCCAATGCTTTACGTAAACTAAAAACACAAAAACAAAATGGTGCTCGTTTTTTGAGTATATATTTTGCTTAGTTCAGCTGTTAAGCTGTCAACCAATCACCAGATGTTGCAAGTAACGCGAATTCCAAACTGGACAATAAGTGAAATCAATTTGTATATTATAGTCTATAATTCTATATATTAGTCGCCCTTTTCTCATAACGGCGGTTTCCCAGGGAAAAAAATGAATCAAAATACTTGTTTTGTCTTTGCAGCAGGTGAACATTTTATTCAAATGAAACATGTTATGATGCGGTAGAAAACGGATTTGCTCAAATAACTCACCATCACCAGGTTGAATGAGCCAAGAGTGGATTAGTATTAACGCAGGAATTGCTCGCATGCACAATTATTGCAGGAAAAAAAGTTATTTTTTTAACCTGTACTGTTATATACTTCAGTGCAGCTATCGGTGTCGTTGCATCCGCTTTTCATATGAATGTTCCAAAGCAGAAGCACGTGCATTTAGGAAACGAACAAAATGGAAACAACACAATGATTGGATAGAACAATTCCGTTCTGCGGAAGGATTTGCAAAGACTATAGTTGTCATGAATGAACAAGAGTTTATCTACCGTGAGCGGGTGCAAATTGGCTCTTCAAAATCGAAGGACAAGACCAGCCACTGGGAACATTCGCCCGCTCGGGGAGCTCGTTGCCTGGATACAAAGAACTTATTTAGCTAGACATGAGAGCCACGGTAGATCTTTCTGAGAGCCTTCCAAAAATTTATTGCGTCGTTCACTTGCGTGCAAGGTACATAAGAATGCGTGACACTCCGCATTAATTTCGTTAGTCCAGGGCTGTTGCGCACTCGAATGTCGTCATGGCGTCGTGCTAAGGACGTCAAAGCGTCGTTAGGGCGCGTGTCACATTCAATCGGCTTTGTGACGTCGCAGTTGAAATTCAAGTTTAGATGTACCCCTTTATGTCACATAGTCTCCAAAAGCTTTGAGCTTCTGAAATCTGAATCTGAACGATTGTGAACAAAGTTGGATTAATTTTTAAAAGTCATCCTTATTCTACATGCTTAAATGGCGCGCCGGTCACGCCGGGAAAATACGGCGGCGGCGGCGGCGGCGGCGCCGCGAGAACAGTCGGCGGCGGCGCACCGATGTCTCGGCGCACACCTCTAGTATAATGCCTAGAATACCTCTAGTAACGACACTGGCGCACGGCGGCAGCCATTTTGGGGCTTGACGCCAGGGTGGCCAGCTTTATGCGCCCTATTGCGGGTGACATTGACGGTTGGAATTGGCCCGGGCGCCGCTTGGCAACCATGACAGCTGTGTTTACTTTTCGAAGATTTAGAGAGAGAGCGCCGGTGCGATAGGGTCAGGCTCGGCTACGCTAGCGTAGCTTATTTAGTGACTCTATGTTACGGTAGAGCCACGAATTAGGCGACGCTTTTTAAACGGCTATATATGTTACGCTAGGCCTCCATCGTTCTTTCCAAGCGGGAAGCGATGCAGGCGTTTTCCACCTTCCCGCCGGTTGAAGTAGCCCAGTAAGAGCAGCACGGCATCGCCACTCTGTCTGGGAACTTGAAAACTCACTCTCAACGGGTCATACAGACGCACTGCACTCCGAAAATCATGACTTATCGAAGAGCGCGCGCGGCAACACAGAGGCACCAAAATGTCAGCGCCCATGGGTCTTCCCGGGGTAAACAAATGTCACGGGACGCGGTTCGACCAATGGCTGCTGTCGGCGGCATACAACAATTACAGAAAGAAATGCCGGTACTCTGAAACCTGATCTAGTGGTTCTAGTGGGCATAAAAGCGGGTGACACGCAAGAAGTGTACAGCGAGCGCACACCCCTGACCTTATCGCAGCTGTTTCCCTCTTACCTTGCGGGAGTTTCCTGGGTCGAGGGTCGCACGGACAGGACTTGGAGAGGCCTCGGCTGCAGTTCCTGGTGAGCGAATAAGTGATGCCCGCACTGAGCATCGCGTGCACGAACGCCGTTTCCCGGGTGGCTGTCGAAAAGGTTTAGGTTTAGTCTCTCTCATGACAATTTCCTGCCCCTATAACTAGTTTTCGGGGTCGCTGTGCTCTTCATTGCACTAATCACGAGGAAACGTACACATCAGAAATGGGTTTCCGTCTAGTCCCTCTGATATCACAATTTCCTGCCGTATGACGACTTTTCAGGCTCATGGGCCTCCAATCGCTCACTGCTCTAATGCACAGGAAGCGCGTTCACCAGTCACACAAGATAAAGTCCGCAACTTCTTAGGTTTCAGATTTGTTAACCATGGCAGCAGGATATTCATGTAGGCGGGCTATTCCGCAAAAAAAAATTCCTTCAATTCCGCTTGAAAAATTCCGCTTCGCGTTTTCGAGCGCTCACTAAGCTTTTCAGTTGCGCAGTTACATTTAATTGTCCCTGGTAGATTTTAATACCTGACGGTAATTATGTAAAGTATCCCTCTCCATTGACATGGTGCTTTACATGTTCAAAGATAGCTTCTGATCAACTTGCTATTAACGAAACCTTATAACGCATTGACTTGACGTTGAGGCGTGGTCAGGTTTGAGGTGAAGTTGGAGATAAGGCGAGCTTGAGGTAAAGTTTATCGTGTTTAACCTATGTTGAGCAAACTAGCTTAAGCAAATTCCACCTTCATTCTTATTAGGATTTCACGCACGAGAGACACACCTGGGCAGCGGAGGGCTTCGTATTAATTTTGACAACCTGGGGATTCTCAACATGCGCCGAATATCGACTGCACATGTGCGTTTTTCGTTTTTCTCCTCCATTGGAAAATGGTCGCCGTGGCCGGAATCGAACCCGAGTCTTTGGGCTCAACAGCACAACGCCTTAGCCACTCAGCCACAGCGGTGGGTCAAGCTATAGCTCATTGAGGGTTGAGGTTGAAATGAGGTAAAAAAAAAATTTGAAGTTTGAAGAAAAGTTTGAAGAAAAATTTGAAGAAAAGTCAAAGCTTCTGAGGTTTTGCTCTGAATAATAGTGTAAGATGACCATGAAGTCCCCCGCACACCTGTTTTCTCTCAACGTAGCTGGCTGGATCTTACGTCTGTTCATGATGTTCATGACGCACCACTGTCCGTCCAGTCATTCAGAGGCTTTTTTTGTGCTAGAGAAGCGGCAGTAAACTAAGTATCAACACATCTGGATAAATTTAATTGTATACATCTCCTGCTTGGTACCGAGTGACTAACTGAGTCCTTCCTGAATTATGAAAGGAATGCTTTCCAACTACACAAGTTACCACTACGATCAAAAGATGGCCTCACCCTAAAAAAGGCGGTGCTCGCGTCATGTTCAAAATCAAAAAAGTGCCAGTCACATAAGTATCAGGCAACAATCATTCTGGGAGGAAAATGGGAAAAGGTAATAGCAGTAATAAACATTATTGACGCAAGGTTGAGGGTAGAGGTGCGTTCCTTTATTTTTTTTTACTTTAATTTCACCTGGTTTGCAGCTTTTCTTATATACTGTAGGCTATTTCCACTAAATGTTTATAGTCGAGCGACTTTAGTTTTTTTTTATGAAGCCTGGGCCAAGCGGTAGTGCTTATTGGGGCACTATAGTGTATATATAGTGGGGCACTATAGTGGGGCACTATAGTGTATATAGTACTGGGGCACTATAAAGTGAGCTCTGATACCGGCATGGGTCTGACCTCCGCAACGCGCATGTTGCTATATTCTAGTCACAGGCTTTGTTCTACGCTTAAGTTGATGTATAAGATTGTGAGACGGTTCACCTCGAAGCTTGCGATGCTTGGGGACGATGTCGAAATCGGCCTCTGGGCAATTCCACCGGTCCCACTTGAACTGGGCTTGACACTCTTCTAGGGCTATTTGCATGCCGATGTCGATGTTTCCCACCGTCGCACGGCTGACCTGTCCGAAAAAAAAAGCACCAAGCACTTATACATTCGGGTGTGGTTCTTAGGCCAATGTTGAAATAAACTTTGATTTGATCTGTTTTTTTTTTTAATAATTGTTATGAGCACATGGGCGTGAATTACGAGTGTAAATACCGGCCAGATCGCGCGCAACGTTTGGCATTACTCGGGTCTGGGTAAACCTGAGCCAAGAATAGCCGGTAAGATGACGAAAACTGTATACGGGACATTAGAGAGTTTTAGTATAGCGGAAAGCACCACTTTAGCGCGCCCATAGCGTTAGCGGGCACGCTAACCGTAGCATAACGAGGCGCTATCCGTTGGCGATTGCGGCCCGCAAAACGTTAACGCTACAGCTAAAACGCTATACTAAAACTCCCTATTGTTTCCGCAAAGATCTATAGGCGTGAGGTAGACGAGGAAGGCGTCAAACATGCCTGACAGTTGAAAAGAGTGCAGGAGAGAGCTTCCGAGAAGAAGTAAGCCCTAAACTACGAGGGATTAGGATAACACCACCCCACAGGCTTAGTAACTGGGGGAGGGGGGGGGGGGGGCAGGCATGGTTCAAACCGAACGGGGCTGCCCACTGACCACCAAGGCCAGTGTTGCAACGTATACTGTTTACCACGTGGGAAGCTGTTCGCCCCTAAATATGCTACGTCTAAATGTTATGCCCCCTTTTTTTTCCTTTCACTCAAAGCGCCCAGCCGCCCCGACTTTTGTCCGTATACCTCAGAAACAGACACGCGCAGCGCCAAACCCCCGCGCCGTTGCTGCGACGCAAGAGAATAGCCGTTTTCCTTGCGCGCGTTTGCTGTCGTGTATACACCATTTTCCTTGCTAGAGATGGGCGCCGCCATTTGCTTTTTTCTGACCGGACGCTAGCGCCGTCTATGAAGCGACCGCCGAAACTTCCGCGCTGGGCTGTTAAGTGCTCCGTTCTTTCCGTGCGTCTGCTCGGTACCCGTGCATTACCAAGTGAACCGTAGTGGTTTGGCGTTAAGTTAGCGGTTGCAGTGCTTGTGTGTGTGTGTTCTGTTTTGTTTTCATCATATGCGGACGGATTTTAGGTCCTAATTTGCTGCCAGAGCGGGAATTCCGACCCCGGCTGTTGCGAGCAGCAGTAGCAGTGTGGTGGTGGTGCCGGTGGTGCTCCGCAGTTCCGCGATGTAAACGTACCGGTATGGCACCGACTGACATAGAAATCGATATCGGAGAGTAAATACGTGTTTTCAATGCCACCGTGCTTGTTATGTTCACCGATTAGTCATGTTTACGGAAGCGCGGACGTCGAATTCGGAGCGCGCACAACATATGTGGGTCACGGTGATCCGTGCTCGCGATGGACTTTCGACGAGGCGATTGCTACGCTGTTGACATTGCAATGCAATATAATCTTTCTTAACTAGACTTATGACGGTTACTGACGAAACGAAATTACCTGGGCGGAAAAATAACACGACCGCACAAAATTACTATTCGAAGGTTGAGCAGAAGGGTCGACGTTCGGGCGAGTTAATATTGGTTGATCATGATCGTGATCATGATTTACCTAACTCTGCGCAGCGCATATGGCCTGTCGCTCGGAGCCCACCTTTGTGAAACCGCTGCTTGCACCGCGAATGCTTTACGCGACCAGCAGTAACTGTTTTGTAATTGTAATACTTTAGATTCCGTGGCAACGCAAAAGGATTAGAAGCTTTTCCTTTGACCGCGTTGTAAACAGGTTGAGCTATTTTCCAAATGCAGCGTCCACGCGTATCTCGAGCTGCGTTTCCACATTTGGCTGCCTGCTTATCCTGCTGTCGACCAGCAGTGTGCGATGGAGAATGTTATCCTTTCATATCGTCTGGCAGTGTAATGCGTTGGCCTAAAAAAAGTAAACAAAACGCCGTGATTTTAAAGGTTATATTAGGTGAAAAGGGGATTGTTTAATGTCAATCGGCTGTAATGACCAAACAATATATGGTATTGTAAATTGACTACAAGGAACCAGAAGTTATTGTAATGTTGTATTGTATCGGCGCTCGTGAGATCCCCAGGTGGTCAAAATTAACCCGGAGCCCTCCACTACGGCGCGCCTCATCACCCAGAAGCGTCGGGGCGTTAAACACCATAATGAATCAATTAATCAATCAATCAATGCTGTATGGTAAATGATAAAGTTGCTTCTAACATTTCAGGGGGTTCCGTTCCCTGTCGCAGCTTTGCGTGTGATAAATGGATTTTGCCCCGCCTGCTTGCCGTCGCACCCAACAAACCCTGGAGTTGGTCGTTGGTACAAAGTCGTTGCGATTTATCAGCGGCATCCACCAATATCTCAACTCGGTGCGTGTTGGGAAGCGATGCAGCAAAAACACGCCGCAACCGCACTGCATTTTCTCCAGGCAGTGTCGTGCACATGCGTGCTGTCAGCGACTGTTTCTCGCTTTCTCTGGTTGTTCAATAACCCACCACCGCGCAGTGCTGACCAAGTGACGTTTGCGCCTTGAACGGCATCGCAGCATTGGCTAAAACAGTTGAAAGTTCCGCAAAAACTAAGCACGCGGTGCGAAATACCCCCTGTATACGCAGCGGAGCATACCGCGCCGAGCGATGTTAACAGCCCAGCGCGCACAGGCAACACTGGTCGGCCGCCGAGAGAACTGGTTTGAGAGTATTTTCCTCCTTTCCCGGCTGCTTATGGAAAATGGTGTATAGGACGGGAATCCACGCAAGCACCGAGCTGTAGAGGGGCCGTCACAAGTAATTGGAACAAGCATTTGTGAATATCACAAAATATTTGTCTTACTGGCTTTATGACAGCCATTACCGGTTTAATGAAGCTTTTTCTGTTACGCAGGACTCCTTTAAACGCACACCAATGTAGCCAGGCAGTTTCCGGAAGAAGAAATTCCTGTAAATGTACGAGACCATGTTCCAATTACTTTTGACGGAACTTGTACAGTCATAGTGAAATGAAACGCTAACACGGAAGTATGAACTAGTGCACACAAATAGCGCAATTCCTTTCCGCGCAAGGGAAATTATTGCGTGTCTTTATGACAATAACAAAAATCGAAAATGCGTATTTCCAACTATACTACTAGCGAGCCATTATTTTATCTCCTCTATCCATATTCATTGATTTTCTGTGTTCTGTCCATATTTTCGTGTTCGCGTTGCATGATTTGTCCCTGACTGTAAAAGTTTAGACGTAGCTCCTGGCACCGCGACCTTGCAAGCCTAACTGTTTATAGAAGAAGCGTTGAAAACGCGCTCTTTTCCTGCGATGGACCGTGGTCTTTGGGGCAATCTGATAGGAAGCTTTTTATGGAGACAAGTGCGTGTTTCCGGGAAGCGCATCCCCCAAGAGAACGTTGCCAAAGTTTTTCGCAACCATGGGCAGTGTGAGGCGAGACATGTGGCATTCATTCCCACTGTTGCCCTTCTCCAACACGTCTGCGCAGGTGGCCTGCTTTCATGTGCAGCTGATGGAAGCTCACCACGGTGACACGCTACGAGAGTTGCGCGGATGCAGGAGACAAGCTAGATCGCGTTACACAAAGCGAAGCATCCAGCAAAAAGAAAAAAAAAAAAACGTCCATGAGGGCATGACAACCGCAGTCGCCCGATGCGGAAAGTGAGAAAATTAGTGAAAGTATTACATATATCCCCCGGTGTGGCAAGTGAGACAATTAGTGAAAGTATTAAATATATCACACGATGCGGCAAGTGAGACAATTAGTGGAAGTATTACATAAATCAGACGGAATTCACACACACACACACACACACACACACACACACACACACACACACACACACACACACACACACACACACACACACACACACACACACACACACACACACACACACACACACGCACGCACACGCACACGCACGCACGCACGCGCGCACACACACACACACACACACACACACACACACACACACACACACACACACACACACACACACACACACACACACACACACACACACACACATTTGCAACATGGTAAAGGCAGGTATACCGTCCTGGAGGGCCCCATATATGTATCAAAACTTATGAACCCGTGCTAACGGATTTATTCTGTCATGATGATTTAAGAAAATTCAGCGAAAACTAAAGCAAAGTTGAAATTGATGCTTTACGCGAATAAGCTATACTTGGCTATGGCGGGTTGCACATATATAGGCTGCGAGGCACGGCGCCCTTCAGGCTCCATTACGGCACGGTTTGGCGCGCCGCGCCGTTGCCATGGTTGCAGATTAATTTTGCATCACCTAGCAAACTGTAAAGAGCGCTGAAACCTCGACAAATGGTCGCATTTGCTTTTTTTTTTCCGCCACCATAAAAAGCGCCTCTGCAGGCGGTATACCAATGGCCGGTTTCCTCTTGACTAGCACACGGCCATCGCGGCGAGTACAACGAAGGCTATTTAGAAAACAATCACCTAGGGGTGCACGTTTTCGGCTCCATAAAAAACTAGCACTGGAATTATGCTATACAACATGGTGGAACACGCATGAATGAAAATCTGCTTCTGCACGGCGGCTTTGTGCAAAATAGAGAAAATCTATATGTGGTGAGGAAGCCGAGTGCGTTCAAAATATCTGATAAAGGCAATCCGGGCGTTGGTCCCGAACGAATGTGGGGTGAAACAAACAAAACATACAGAACATGCGCTTATTTAGCTTCAAATGTTGGCGCGCGAGCATGCGCCTGCGGGGTGTTGCTAAGTTCGAGTGAAAATGCCAGTTTCAGTGTTTCGAAGTGCAATTCTGTGAGTGTTAATTAACCATTAATGAGTGGTTTCAAACGATTCCTCATGAAAGGACAATAATATAGCATGTGTCAACCTGTGACGTCACCCGGCCCCCCATCGGTCGCCTGCCAAATCTGTTGAAATAAGTCTCGTCAAAACGACGCTTCGCCATGCACAATTTACGCAAACCTCTACACTTTAAGACAGTCCTGCGGTTCTACTTCACCACAATGTGCTCGATTGGTAAATCCATGCAGGCAGTGAATGACAATATGGAGCATACGATCTGACTATATAGTTTGGTCTGCGCTGTGTAATATCACGCATGGTGATCTTCATTGCGCACTTCAGCTGTGCAGATCACATTTCTGGGTCCACTTTATGCACGTTGCTGTCATTCGCCGAATTTAATTTGTTGGCGGCATGGATTGGGCACTTGAGTGCATTGTGGGGAAGCTAAATTACGAGATTGCCTTGGGGTATAAAAGTTCCGGGGCGCAGTGCTATAGTGTGGCACACACTCCCGTAATTAGATGCGCGAATATATATAAAAAAAATCTCGTGCTCTTCCACACGCGTTAAAGACCCAGGGGCTGTTTCGTCCGTTTCAAAAGAGCCAGCTTAGCTCCCGCTTTAAGTCGTCGTGGCGTAGTTCAGGTCGGGTCCACAGGTAGCCAACGCTCTGCCTCTCTCGCTTTGAGGTGTGTCGTCCGCATTCAGCCGATCAGGGACCACCTGAAGCGAACGCTTAATTTTAAAACGGCCACCACCCCGAATGGCGCCTAATGGGAATACTCGTAATAAGCGCGAAATATCATTCGGACATGCCTGGCAATTTAGTTCGGTGAAGGAAAGGAAGCGTTGCGCAAGCGCAATCAGTGGCAACGTGCGGGTCACGCATTCGTGGAGTGCAATGGGTGGCCGATGGGCGTCTATATAGGCTTGAAACCTCACGCGGTGCACATGAATCCAGTGGTAGTGCGCCCGGCGTGCATATTTAGGCGAATTCAGAGGCTTTCTGACACTCCGATGGACTTGGCCCCCTTTTACTGTTTCACAAAAGATCTTCCGGCAGATTTAGTGCGACTAAGTTGCGGTAACGAGTTTCGTTGTAGGCTATGGCTATAAAACGCATATCACGATATAGGTGATATTCAATATTAGACGTTAAAAAGAGGCCAGAGGAAGTTCCCGCTGGGTACGGGTAGGGAACAGGGAATGCAAGGAAACACATCAAAATACATTAAAGGCCACTATACCCGTGATCCAGGCATCATGAGGTTCCTGAGGGACCTGCAATAAAGACATCAAAGTTACATACAAACCATTCATGTGTGTTATTTACGCTAGAATGAAAATTTCGGGGCATCAAATTTATTTACTCGTGTTTGAAATTTGTTTTATGGGGAGCGCTTTTTAGGTGTAGTTTATATAGTTCATTTAGTCAAAATGTAAATGTTTTCTTATTATATTTATTTCTTATTCTCGTTCTACGCCATACTTCCTTTCAACCCCTCGCCCATTTTACAATCGTATGGTAGCCAACAGGGTTTATACAGAGGTTAGGATCCTAATAACTTCCCTGTTGTTTTTCTTTCCTTCTTTATTAGGATTTTGTTCTGAGCAAATTCGTTCAGTGTTTTTATGTCCTTATCGTGTTTTTTTTACAATTCAAATGTTTTTATTTTCTCGCGGACAACGGACTTCATTTAAAATCAGTCATGGAAAATGAAAGAGATCTTCCATAAAACTTAGATCAAATGACAAAGGCACACAGGAGCATATATACAGCAAGCGTTTTACTGCGATTCATGAGCGCACTTTTGCGGGCGTGTGCGTGTAAGTGTGCGTGCGTGCGTGCGTGCGCGCGCGTGTGTGTGTGTGTGTGAGTGCGTGCGTGCGTGTGTGTGTGTGTATGTGTGTGTGTACATGTGCGTGTGTGTGTGCATGTGCGTGTGTGTATGTGCGGGTGTGCGTGTGCCAAGGTGGACAGTAGCGTGTCAGCTATTCCCCACGTTCGCAAGGGGCAGATTGGGGAAGAGTATCCCGACACTGCTGTTTATCCCTTACAGAGACACGCAGGTGGGCGCACCCATACACGCGCATATGTGGGCAAGTGCCTTGCCAATGCTTTCTTCGTTTACGCACCTGAGATTCGCATTCTCTGACTGGCCACCATTGCTCCCAAAGGGAATGAATGTGGCTTTCACATATGAGCTCTTTACCTCGTCAAGTCGGTGATATTGCATTCCTGGGCTATATCTGCTCTGTTTTTTAACGCTAGAAGCCTTTCTTGGCGCATCACCAGAGGATTTGAGTTCGAATTCGCGGGCCTGTGTTCTCTTCGGGTCCTTGGTTGGGTACGCAAGCCTCATTGGTGTGGGCAGCTCTGCCTTTTGCGGCCCTGTACGCCTGGGTCCACCGGCTCTGGGTACGAATAAAAGTATTATTATTATTAGTACTACGAAGCACCCCAGTGGCTCTCTCGGGATCTCCTCAGACTGTGACAGAGCGGGATTAACCGTTTCGTGTGCAGAGAGATCCGCCGCTCTTAGCGCTAGCGAGGAGCAGCATGAAATGTCCCTACCCCTTAATGAAATTCCCTGTAATGGCTGCGTAGCTCAGAATGGTGCAGGCCAGCTAGCGTCTTTCTGAGTTTGACATAACAGGGTTCAACAGTATAATAGATGTTAGCTTGATAATAAAACCCGTACTCGCGTCAACAAAAAAGCATTGCACTTTTAATAATATATCATTTCGGGTAATGCATAACAAATTGTGGGGTGTTCTTGGAATTTTCAGAGTATGTGAAGGCGAAAAAGCATAGATGGATCTCTGGTGGATATGCAGTTGAACTAGCGTGAACTGGAATATTGCCTGGCCTACACGGAGGTTTTCAATTGATAGTTGAATGTTTCCTTGGAAGTTCGCCCTATGCATTTGCAATGGGGCACTCGATACACAATTGGTTCTAAGGCCTTCGGAAGGCCTTTGAAACGGTCACGTAGAACAGGCATAATACCCCGGCTAAACTAGGGTCCGAATGTCATTTAAACTAAATGTCATTTGACTCAAATTGGGTGCTTCGAATGCCATTCAGAATCCCCCGTGCTACACTACAATTTCTATGGCATTTGAAAGATTTAACAATCGCTCGCCGTGCTGCATGGCGCTGCTGCTGTCGAGTTCTGTTTTTACGCAATAATGCAACAACCAAATTTAGCGGCAGCCTTTGGCATTAAAATGATATCAAATTATCTATAACGTAAGCTTTGACACGGTTTTGGCTTAATTCTGAATCGCAATGGAGGTTTTTTGTGCTGTCTGGCCACACTGGTTTGTCACTTGCTCACACTGGTGCTGAGAGTACGGAATTGTTACATCTTTATATCACGGTTTAAATGAACGAGAAGTAAACAAAGTCCCACAATTAAAAATATTTTGTTTGATTTAAGTACATCAGTAATGTATTTGTTTAGGCTGACTTGGAACGCTGTGCGCGAGAGTGCTTGAAATGGTATTTGAGAGCCCAGGGGCGGTATTCTCGTAACTGTCCCTTATGAAAACGTCCCTTTTGCGTCCCTTTCATCGTGACGTACTTCCGTTTAAGCAGTGGGCGTTGGCAGTAGGTTGGCCGCGCTTGCGTTACATCACTTCCGGCTGTTTGCTTTTAGCCAATCAGTGATCGCGAAAACAGACACTTTTGAAAGGAACGCAAAAGGGACAAAACTCGAGAATACCGCCCCAGATGTCTCTCTGGGTGCTCATTTGGCTCGAATGTCATTTGAGACGAATGGCATTTCAAAACCCAGTGGAGCAGCACAACTTGACATTCGGACGCTAGTGTAGCAGGGGTATTAGTCCTTCTAGTCCTACTCTCTACTGAACTTTGCAGCCGCGCCAGTCACCATTTAACCGGTCCCCTGGACAACCACCCTCCGAAGCTCCTTCCGCTCGCTCGCCATCGCCAGGAGTCATCTCTTAGACTCCGTCGATACCTCCACCTCTCAGAACCCTTTTCCGACCCTCCTTTGCCGCGGCGTGGTGTGTTGTTCTTCCTAAAGCCCTCCTCCGTCCCACCTCGGACACTGTTGTTTCCCTTTTTCGGCGCGATTCCCGGCTCGCGCCTCACGTTCCGATTTTATGTGCGATTCTGTGTACCTCACTACGATTTTTTAGAGCATTAGATCACAAGCGTGCCTTTTGTGAGGTGCAGAAAACCGTGAGGTACAAAAAGTAGGAGAGCGAGCCGGCTATCGCGCGCCGCGGAAAGAAACAGCAGCGCCGGAGGACGTCGGATGAAAGCTCTGACGAAAGGCGACCGAACGCAGCTCTTCAGGGAGGTAGGCCGCTGCCGCCCATGCAAAGTACCGAGTGGGCAAACAGGGGGCTTCTGGCGGCGGCAGCGAGCTGAAAAAGCTTCGTAGGGTGCCGGCGAAGGGGCTGGTCAAGGGGTGAAGGGCGCAGCCCGGAAGCGCAACGAATAGTTCAACCGCAGATAAACAGGAGGTCCAGTTAGACTTTCGCCTTCACATTCTTAGGGAGGTCGAAGCATTCGGCGTAATTTTTGTTCCCCATGCACTCCATGGTACATTGAGATCTAAAGCTTTCCCCTTAAAATATTACATTTTTCCCAAGCATCATAAATAGTAATCATGGAATCGAAGATTTATGGAAAGCTTACCCATGAGTTAATAATGACATCTTTGATAGAACAAGCCAACTCGATTTAGAAGGACTTGTTGAGCGAGTTGGTGCATCTTAAAAAAAAATAATAAAGCCGCCCCCCGCTCCTCCCAAAAGAACTGAAGACGAGTGAGAGCAGGACATGAGGACAGGCGAGGTCTGCGCCGGGCATCGTGTCCTGCTGTCTGTGGTCGCCAGCTTTTTTGGGGGAGTTTACTCTTTTTTTCTAACGAAGTAGTTCGTTGCTATTCATTAAAGCTTCACTTCAACGAAACCTTGATCGAAATCAAGATTTACTGCGGAAAAACAAAGCTTTATCAGTTAGAGTTACCGCGCCGGTTCAAATGCATTGCATCCAAATATCGTACTGAGCGTCGAAGGGAGGAGCGAATAAAAAAGCCCGCTCTAAATGCGCTGTCATATGAGAACACCATTTTTAAATTAGTATGCGATGTTCTTTTTTGCCGTAAATAGACAAAATGTCGAAATATTTACACTTCCATAACGCCGGGTTTGCTTTCTTGATTTTCAGCAATAAAGAAATGAGCTTCGGAAAAAAAAAATATTGCAAGGGAACAATGCAACAGGAAGTTGCAGTAAAACCCTGACCTGCCGTGGTGGCTTAGCGGCTCAGTGACGTTGTGCTCTGAGACTCAGTGAGCGATTTCGATGCCGGTGCGGCGGCCGTTAATTGATGGAGGCGAAATACGAAGAACACCCGTGCGCCGACATTTCTACCCATTTAGGAGAACCCCAGTAATTTAACCTAATCCAGAGCCCTTCACTACGACGCTCCTCATGGCCAAGGTGTTGCGTTGGCGCGTTATTTATTTATTTTTTTTTTTTCGCATTTCTCTATTTGTCGCAATTTTCATCATTCGCATACCTCGCGAAATTGAGGGGTACGTGATAGTGTCCCGGCCGGGGGATAGCCATACGGTGTAAGTATGAAATCGCGAAGTTTAGTAAGCGCGAAGTAAGGGGGGAGGGGCAATTAAGTCCCCAAATTCACAAATTGGGGCCCCGAAATTGTAGGGTTTTACATTGCTTTCTGCTTCGACGCCAAGAAATGCAGCGGATGTAGTGTTCTGAAGCATTTATGGCTTCAAATTGGAACTGTCGAACGGAACGTTTGGAGAATGCATATGGTTTCACTATGCGCGTCAGACAAAGGAGATTGCGCATCACTCTCACACAGCATCCAACAGACTCTGATATCATCAAGCAATACGCGTGACAATTGTAAGTGGCACAGCAAACTGAACTCGAGCCTGATTAACGTCTTTGTCTTTACCCAACCTCACTTCCGTCCTTTCGTTTAGTAGGATGACTAGAGCACGGTGGAAGAATAGACTATTCTTCCACCGAGGACTAGTGTAACTTAATCAAGGCGGCGGCAATTAACAGGCAACGCACACTCGCTCCACTTTCTCGGGCAGAACTCATTTCCTGCATGCTCGTTTCCAGTCCGAACAACATGGCTTCGAACCCACGAACACTCAAGAATTGCCGTGTTCCTTTTTTTTTTTTCCATGCCGGAATCCTATAGCGTCAGTCCTCACGGAAAGGCATTCAGGGGCCACTGTGTAAGGCACGTTCAATATTTGAGAATGTGGCTTGACACAAAGGCAAGAAAGAAACGCAAAAATTTAGAATTAGAAGTGTTCAGAAGTTTAACATGTGCATACAACGCGGCAATTTCACAAAACGCATTGGCTCGGTACTGTGGCGAAAAAAAAAAAATGAGCAATTACTGAAAAGTATGGGCAGGCTATTCGCTAATCCCTCCATACCATAATGACTACACCGGTAAATAACACCTCCAATTTTATAGTTTTTGTCACGCTGTGTACGTTCGTCAACTTTGTTCGCTTTCAATTTTCTGTGAAGCGATATTTATGGAATCCCCGGTGCTACGTACTTGCGAGAACACGGTTCACTGTTGATATCTAAGCATTTTTTAACCTTGCTGTTATCCTCATTTGCATGGACGGGGACTTCTGTGATATTATGCACGCAAGAAATCCAAAGTACTTCAAAGCTTCAAATGCAAATGATTCTGTTCTAATCAATTCCCCCAAAGAGGCTCAATGCATTCCCACCGAGCCACAAGAAACCTGGCGTAGTCGCACACCTGCCCCCATCCGCTTTCACTGCTTAGACATCTCTATCGCGGCTGCTGCAACTCCTACAAAGTGCCGTTAAAGTGTTATTTCAGGAAAATTGGACCAAACTCCCGCAACGAGACTTGAATGGAGCGGTTGGACTTACCAGGCAGTCGTGTTGAGCACGAAGACGGTCAGGGTGGAGAGAATGTATGTCACAACTCCCATGGTGATGTGTGTGACTGCGCGTACCGAATCCCAGACCGTGTTGTCCAGCTTCCAAGCTACGCGCAAGTGACCCGGTCAAAGGATTAGAATGCTCTGTGGGTCGAGAGTCACGCGGTCCGGAGGCGGATATTACTTGCACTGACCGCCACATCTGGAAACAACTGGCCGAGGAGTCGATCACAGGCCGGAAACGCAGGTCGCCGCCGGAGCCCCAGTAACGGGCGGCGTGCAGGCGGCGCAATGACGGTGGTCCAAGGGGTTACAATGCTGGACCACAGTCACTGGGTGGTCGAAAACGGCGGTGCGACACCGAGAGGAGGGCTCTTCCCAAAGGTGTGAGGAGGAGGCTTTCACCGTCCCTCCGAAGATACGGGATGTCGGGCACCGAGAAGACATGCGGGCAGACGTTCACCCCTCCGCGGATCCTCCTTTCCACTACGCACGGCTTACGCAGGCCGGTAGCAGCCTGGAGATGGGCATCGCAGCGCAGAATGAAACCCTCAGTGGCTAAAGCGTCACGCTGCTGATCCCAAGGACGCGGGTTCGATTCCCGGCTGCTTTTCTGAAAGAGGCGAAAAGCGAAATCGCCTGTGTGTTCGAGATTTCGGCGCACGTTAAAGATCCCCAGGTGGTCAAAGTTAATCCAGAGACCTCCACTACGACGCGCCCCATCACCTGTGTAGCGTCGGCGTGTTAAACCCCACAATCAATAAAACTGAATTAAACCCAGTAACGCGGGCTCGCCACAAAGCAAAGACCAATGCTCGCTCGGTTTTGGTTTTGTGTTTGTGCATGTGTGTGAAAGATGACGTCTACAGTGGTAAGTCTCCCACCCCGTACAATCCGGTCCGATTTCTCTGTTAATTCCCGTACATCTAGGGTTGTTCATTTTCGGGTTTTATATATTTTTTAAATCGGGGGATAAAGATTGAGTGTTATTTCTCAAACTGATACTTGGGGTGAAATCGGGTATTTTTTTATAAAACCATTCCGAAGTTCGGTTTTTTCCGGGTTATATCTACAGATGTATTTCTCAGAAGATATTGTGAGCTTCTTAACTCTAACGAGCTAAAATTGGGGTTTGAATCTGGTAATGAGGGGACGTCAGGGCTTCCCAGCAAGTACTCTAGGAAAATGCGTGTTTTTTTGTTAAAGATCAGTAATGACAGTGAAGAGCATTCATAACTTCAAAGAAATAAAACATTTTATTCACAAAAAGCTGACCATCGATGTTTCAAACATCCTTGTTTCCGCACATTATCATCTGCATGCGCATGCACAACATGTCGGTCTCCATTCGAGACCTGTACGATTGTTCAAGGTATGTCAGCAGGGAGGAAGTTCTCTTGACATCAGAGCTTCCGTTAGCTGGAATGTCAGTGCAGCACTTTCCAGCACGAGGTAGCGAGCCGCAGAGTCATGCCGATGCTCAATGAGTTCGAAAACTATTTTTGTGGGGCTTGCTTCAACAAAATACTGGTAGAGAACGGCGGACCGTCAGCCCACAATTGTGCAGATCGTTGCTTTTCAAAAGTCCATTCGGGGAGAAGTCGGGTTTAACCCGATTATCCTGCAACATGTTCGCGGTGTCAAAATGTGGTCAAATCGGGTTTTACCCGAAAACGAACATCCCTACATACACCCCGCACGTACAAACGCTGACAATGAGAGGCATGATGCATAAGTAGTATGTGTCATTCTTTTTGCCGCTTGACATCCTAAGACTTTGGAACCAACAAAACAAAAACAAACTTGTGTAAGCCGTGCACCAAGGACGAAAGGACGGGACAACGCTTCATCCCGCTGCTCTTCCTTTGTCCCATATGTGCGCTGTTTCTGGAAGTTCGCGGTCGTGTAGCGACCAGCCCGAATTTTCACTTTGTCGAAAAAATTAAACCTGGTCTGGTGAGCCACCAGTCGAAATATTAGCGGCTGTATAGACATTCTTAGTTTGAAAATTCGACGTTGCAGCTGCTCCGACTGTTCAGGTGTCCACTGGAGGCAAGACACGGCGGCGTTTTCTTGTAAGCTTCCCAGCGCGACCTCTGACTCAGGAAAATACTCTCGCCGGTCAAACGAAGGCGGTGGTCCTGAGGGGAAGCAGCGGGCCATGATAGCTGTTTACGCTGCTCTGGAGCCGTTTAACGGACTAGGATTCGTGCAGAAGGCACCACTGATAGTTAGGTTCTCGCTACATGATCGTTGCGGATTTTGTTCTAATAGCCGTATGGTACAATATATTACATGTTAACGAAAGGACAATACAACTGACTTCACAGAAAATGAAGAAAGCTTTAGCCATGCCTGCTCGGGCGAGTTACAGCCTAAATGTTTACTCCGACCCTTTGCGTGGCTTCCGAGACAGAATTCTCAATTCAGGCGGGAGAGATTGTTTACATCACATGAATATTATGCGAGTATGACGGAGCATCAGTTTGGATTTGAATATCAAGGTTAATGATTATATTCAGTCTCATATAAAAAAATTCCAGCACCTCCACTTCGCGGATGATGGCGAGGGTGCGGAGTACGGAGACTCGAAATGACATCCAAGTTGCGCCCAGAGTGACATCCGATGTGCGCCCGACCGTCATTCGATTTGAGCCGTGAGTAGCATCTTGATTATTCCCTAAATGAAACTGCAACGCACGGCTCAAATCGAATTTCGCTTGATTTTCGCTTGATAGTTGTGTGCGCACGGGTGGACGCAGACGTACATTGGGAGGTCCTAAGGTGATCCGCACAGTTACAGCCGAGGGAGTAAGGCGTTTGACTCTCGGGTACTAACTCACGGTCGTAGCCCAATGGGCAAGACGACTGACACTAACTCTATCTGGTCTCCAGACACAGGCTCGAATCCTGCCGGTGCCTGTGTGATTTCTTGCTATTGTAAATGCTATGCGCACGGACGCGGACGGACATTGTGCGGTCCTAAGGTACTCCGCACCTAAAAGCAATACGAAGTCCACGACAAAACCATCGTGCAGCTCGGCTGGTAAAGCTGAACAGCTTTACCAGAGTACTGAATAACAGTGAGTTATTTTCCGGGTATTACCTCGTGGCAGCATCCTCCATCCTTCCATAAGCTTGTTCTGAGCAAATCACAAGCACTGTAATTCAGGATCAGTAGAATCCGTTAACCTCGGCCACATTGTGCTTAACCCCTTTCATCAAAAACGAGCTTCAACAAAACGACGTTTGTCCTCGGCATATGTTCGTCACCTGCCGTAGTTTAGGTACGTCGAGACACCGCTTTCCGGTGCAGCATCTCGTGTGACAGTGCTTTGGAGACACGTGTTTATCAGCCAGCGGCGACGCATTGTTGTTGGCCCGTCGCTGGCTTTGTGCTCACCGGACCCCCCGGCTGGCTCCGCGCCCGAAACGTTTCTAGTTAACGCGACTACCTGATCAGGCCCAGAGGGCGGTAACGCGTACGACGCTTAAATCGTTCCGAATGACCGTCTCAAGTGTGCCCGCCGGTCCCTCCGCGATCGCCGTCGCGGGCCCACGCCTCCTTTCAGGAAGCCAGCTTCTTTCTATACCAGCCACCGCACTTTCCCGCCCGCACTCTGCCGCTTGTTAACACAAATCGCCGTGAAAAGGAGGGCCTGTAATCTTTCCAAGGAATGGGTCAGCCTTTACTGCGCGCGTCCGAGTGTACGGGTTTTGCAAGCTGGCCTCCCCATGTGCAGTACTCTCCGTTTTGTTGTTGTTGTTGTTTGTGCTTGTATTTCTTTTCACTGTTTCATTTATTTCAAAAATCTTTCCGCCACTTCGCTCCCCTTTCGTCAGCTTATGTAAAACCGAAAGTGAATCTCTAGATATTCTTCGTGAGTTGCTGCACGCTGCAGTGTGTGAAGGCGTCCCCATTCGCGGAAGCCAACGTTGCCGCTTGCTGCTCAGCCACCTTCATCCGTGCAGGGGACTTCGTGTTCTTGCAAGGGAATTCGTGTTCTCTGCGAGTGCGAGGTTTCAGCGTCAGCAGAATGCTAATGTAAGAACTTCTATTTTCTTAACGGAACCGGCCAAGTATGTTGGCTTGTTTATTAGTAGTCTTTTTCAACTCAACATGAGTCGTGGTCTATGTTTGGGGATAGTTTGGGGGGCACACCCACTGCCCCCCATCGTTTCACTGAGGGCACAGCTTTGTCGCTTCGCGCCCTTGCCACTGTGCTTTTCTGCGGCTCACACTGAGTGCACAGCTCCTCAAAGCGACGGACCCAACCCCAGAACACATGCATTTGCTTGGCGCTACCCCGCCGTTTCAAAGCGACGGCTCGTCGTTTTAGAGAATTGGGCCCCATATCTGCATATGCACTCTGCTGTGCCCTGGGCTAGGTGTTTCCTTTCAAGTCAGACATGAAGCTATTTTTGCTGCTTCTGTTCTGCACCAATGCGGGATTCGCTAACTGGGTGAGAAAGAAAGATGATATTGATGTGGAGGATAACTTTTTCCTGAAATTCACTTTTTTTAGCTTCCTGCATTTGTGCGCATTGCGCTAATCCTACGTTCAGAATTTGCCTCGTTAAACATATTCGCCGCCGCCTTCTAGCCGCCTCTGTCGGTGCAAGCATTCAGGTATGGATGGCTCTGCTTGTACTGCCGCGCAGCAAACAAACTAAAGCGATTCCTTTACGCATGCATTATATTTTCGCGTTTTCCCGAACGAATTAGCTCATACATTTTAAGAAAAAAGCACTTCATTTATTGTAGGTTTAATGCACCGACGCAAAGCAGGCGATGAGGCGGGCCGTAATGGAGGGCTCCGGATTAATTTTTGACCACCCGGGGATATTTAACGTGCGCCGGAATCTCGTACACACGGGCGTTTTTGCTTTTCGCCTCCATCAGAAAAGCGGCCGCCGCGGCCGGGAATCGAACCCGCGTCCTCGTGCTCAGCAGCGCAACGCCTTACCACTGAGCCATCGCGGCGGGTAAGAAGAAAAAAACACTTAGGTTAGTGGCCAATATTTCTGGCCACACCTCGAAAAAAAGTTGTTTACAGACCAGCTGCCATAAGAGTGAGCCAAAAACCTTGAGCCGTTCGGCAACTTTGGCGCACTTATGGGCCGGTGTCCTCAGCATCCCCAGCGCTCAGTCGGCTGCTCCAAGCGGTGGAACCGGAACGAGGCCTCTCGTAGGGACTCAGTGAAACGCCAGAGGTTGGGTTGAGGGCACGCGTGCACGAGCGCTGGGCATTATCTTGGTATTTTTAACTGTGGACACCATACAAAAACGATTTGCTCAACAGCTTCGCAAAATTAAAGAAAAGACATCTTATGCACATATCTCGAAGAAAAACAAATGAATGCGACGGGATCAAAGAACCATTATTAATAAATACGTCAACAAGACGATATTTCAGATAAATTGAAAGCATTTAGAATTATGGGTTATTAGAAGGCCCAATATGAACATAGATACACGTGGAATAAATTCGAACCAGTGAGTGTGTGTGTGTGTGTGGGGGGGGGGGGGGGGGGGGGGGGGAGTTGGGGTGCGTGCGTGCATGCATGCGGGCGCACTTTAATTACTCAATTATTGACCTGCTTCTATCTCTCTTTGTACCGAAACGTCGTGCACATAAAAAAACGGAGCCACGATGAAAATACTCCCGAAGCGGCTAAAAAGAGAAAGCCCCTTTTTCCTGCGATGCGTCAGCACAGCTGCTCCCCAGTTCCAGCGCATTTCCTCATCGCAATCGCAGAAGCGGTTTTGTCGTTTTTTCTCCTTCACTGGAAAGCAGTGAGCACCGCCGCAAGACGGACCGAATATCCTCCTTGACAGAGCAAACGCCCGGCATTACGGCGAGTTTGCTGAGCCGACCTCGAAGTAATTAAACGAATTTATCGAAATTGAATTGAAGCAAACAAAAACGCTATTATTATTATTATTATTATTATTATTAGTAGTAGTAGTAGTAGTAGTAGTAGTAGTAGTAGTAGTAGTAGTAGTAGTAGTAGTAGTAGTGTGGTGGTGGTAGTATTACTGCTGCTGTTATTGTTGTTGTTCAATGCAGAGGAGGGAGACGACGGTGTTCTGCGGCGCCATACCAGGCCAACGGCGGCCAGCCTCCTCCTTTGACAAGAGGTAACTTTCCGCGGCGCCCGGCTGTCGCGCGTGTGAGTACCGGGCAGCGCCTTTCTGCCCGCGGAAAGCTCCGCGGTAACAGGATTGTCCTGCACCTAATCAGCTCGTCACGGCTACGGAGGTCATGCACGCCCGCAGCGTGGAGGCGGGTGGCGACGGCATGTGGTCGCCGGGCGGCTCCGTCTTCGGGTCGGCGGAGTGACGAGGCGGAACGACTTGCGACGAGGCGCGCCTCTTTCTTCTCCCATTGGGCGTGCACCGGGAGAAGACAGGCGCCAACGGGATAACGTGGCCAGCAAGCTCCAATGTTGTCGGGGTCAACTACTGATGCCCACTAGTGCTGGTCAATGGGGTCAACCGCAGGCGCCCTCCGCGCTCCGTTCAACTTGACGTCACATCATTGATGGTCGACCTTGAACTGCGCTGTCTCGAACTGTGTGGTGCCTCCCGAAAGGTGGTTACGGAAGGTTCACGATAGAAGGGGGCGTGCGGGTGGAGCCTGCCCACGCTGTACGAAGGAGTAGCACCACGAAAACGTGGTGTCAAATAATGATGCCTGCTGAGTCAATTCAAACGAAGCTGATTACAATGAAACCGAAAAGTACTAAAGGGCCGAGGGGGGGGGGGGGGGTAGTAAAACTGCAAGTTAATAAGACATTGTGTTACGGTGACCGTAATTGAAATGTGTACCGCAAAATGAACAGTTGGCGGCATTCCCTAGACTGTTGGCTTGATGGTCGCCGCATCAGCTCCAGGGGACGACGAGCCTTGGGCGCGACTCTTCGCCAGACTAGCCCCATGGGGCTCAAATAAAGTTTTTATCTCTCCCTCTCTCTCCCGGCTTTTTTTTTTTTTTTTAATGCGTAAGCATTCTTGGCCGAATGCGTATCAGCACCAACCGGATAATACCCTGCATCGGGAAACGGAAAAAAATGGATTCGGAGAAAATGGTTCCGGAAGAAATGGTCCCGAAAAAAATCGCCCCGGTGACAATCTAGGGAAAAATGGTCCCATGCTTGTTAGTCAGATCTGGGGCGGTATTCTCGTAACTGTCCCTTTTGAAAACATCTTTTTTGCGCCCCTTCCTCGTGACGTACTTCCGGTTAAGCAATGAGCGTTGGCAGTAGGTTTGCCGCGCTTGCGTTACGTCACTTCCGGTTGTTTGCTTTTGGCTTGCCAAAAGGGACACTTTTGAAAGAGACGCAAAAGGGACAAAACTCGAGAATACCACCCCTGAACTTTTTTGTGTTTTGTCCCTTTTCGTTTTAGCTAACGGGTTGAGGAAGAGATGGAATGCTTTAATATTCCTATAAGGGGCAAGAAATGAACGCCCGTGGAGGCTAAAATCAAACAAAACAAACTGGGTGGGCCGACAGACTGACGGACGGACGGTTTGACGGATGGATGGGTGGGTGATGCATGCACAAATGGATGGATGGATGGATGGATGATTGGATGGTAGGACTGAGAATCGATGAAAAATTTTAATCTAAGTAATTGGCCGGCAATTTCGATAAATTGATTGGTTTATCAGTTGGTGTGGATTACAAAAAGAATTAAAAAGTGATACCAGATTTCGAGTTCCAAGTCTCTTTTTTTGCTATCAAGTCATCAACACAGAGGCGTGTAAATCGTATACGTTCCCCAACTTTAAGGCGATATCGTGCGTGCGCGCACGCGTGCGTGAGTTTTTATGTATTTTGTATGTATGTGTTTTTACATTCGCTGCGACCAATTATTGCTATCTACACTGTTATATAACAAATAACTGTGGTACCTCCGCCGATTCCGCTTTTTTTTTTTTTTTGCAAATGAACGGCGTTGCACGGTAAGATTTCACAATGTTTTTGTGTGTTTCCGTCGTTTTTTCGAGATTTTTTTATTGTTGTCTTTGTTTATGAGGGATACATGTAGTCTATTTTGCAGGCTTACGTTTGTAACTTTTTGTTTTTCTATTTTTCATTTTGTGGTTTTCAAAATTTCATGCAGCCAATTACTTCTATTTACGTAAAATATAACGATTAAATGTGTTAACTAAGCCAATTACACATTTCGCGAAAACACAGGGGGTTTTCCGTCCTGCTTTTTTGATCTTGTATAAAAGCCTGCATGCATCTTTGTGCAGGCCCCGCTAAATGGATGCTAGGAGCAGCGCTAGCGAGGGGCGCTTTCCGCTTTTCATCGTTTGTCTGGGGAAGCCGTGTTGCCCGTCTAGCCGATACAATAATCCCAGCCAGGGAAGGGTGATCTATGTCCTTTTGCGGCGAGCCGCACCTTTGTTGTCGTAGGTCTAAGCGGCGCCGAGGGTATCTTGTGAAGCCGGCAGAAGGTCTCTCTAGTTGACTGGGGAGATTACTGCATTAGAGCGTGAAAAGGGCGGGTGCGTCCTGGTCGGTGGGGTTACCGTCGATGCGGCGTCATTCGTGGGGCCTGAGATGAATAGAGAAAGGCGCGCCGCGGCGCTTGGAAAAGTTGTACCGGCCAAGGTACACAGTGAAGTTCAAATTCGTAGCAGGTCTATAGTGTCACTGCTACGACGTATATATGTGACGAGGGACTGACCGCTCCTTTTGTAATGGACACGCCTGGTTGACAAAGGCGGGAATGTCTTCGGCGCTGAACATATTGTCGGCGCACGTCGCTTTATTACAGATTTATTACTCCAGTTTCATTACATTAAACAACGCCTTCAAGGCCGTGTCCCGAAAGAGTGTGAGGAGGAACTACTAACACACACTGGGCCACGTCAACCAAAGGTTTATGCAGAAACAATCATTTTATCCGCACTCTAGCGCTCACTCTCAAACTCCAAGGCATTCCTCAAAGGGCTAATAAAAACCAACCGACTCAGCAACTCCGAGCGCTGCCCATCGGCTTTTGGGGATTCGGGCTTTTCGATGTAGGACATTTCTGTGCAGGACGTCTCGGTGCAGACATTTCGGTGCACGGACATTTCGGTGCTTGTTTGTTTGAAACAGACGTCATATTTTATTTACGGATAACGTGCGTGATGAACCATAATCTAGCGCAGTGATTGCATCTTTAAATTGATGCCGTTTTTGATTCTTATCAGTTATTGCTAGAAATTGAACATTTGTATATTTTTGTTTACTACCTTGTTAAAAAAACCTGTTATACAGCCAAGTGATTGAATTCCTTTGCACAGGTTTTTTTTTTTTTTAATTTACGACATTACGTTAATTTATATTCGCCCGAGCGAATATAAATTAACGCCTTCCCGCTAAAAGGATCCTTTTTGCGGCACGCAAATCAGCTCAGACAATTATCAAGTGTTTACGGTGTTGTAATGAATTTTTAGTAGTTTTCTCTAAATGAAAGGCCCACTTTCATTATAAAAAAAAAAGCGGTTTTACTGCCGCTTATCAGTTGCCCCCAAAAATAAAGAATACTATCTCATGAAAACTTTTATGTAAGCTGCGCTGTCACGCTAAAATGAATTGAAAACACTGATGTCGCTAGCTTTTTTTGAAAACAAGTCTATAGGATGTTGTCGTGGAAGAAGAACAGGCCTTTCTGAAAACAGCTGATAAAGCTCGTACGGGTTGTACGTACAAATACCACTCATTTCCATATTAGGGTTTTATGTTTGCACGCGTACTTTCATCTCATTGTAATTCTTTGTCCCAGCCTCCCCCCACCCCCTCCCCACCCTCGTCTTTAGGTTTCAATCTCCCCCAGATTTATTTTTCACTGATTCATATTATTTTCGGTTTCCCCTGAAAACATTACAGACCTCCCAAGTGTCACCGCATTGATGCAAGAAAACGGGGTGTAGGAACAAATGGTCCCGGAACAAATGGTCCCGAAATAATTGGTTCCACTTTGTTAGTAGGAACAAATGATTCCGGAGCATACGGTCCTGGAACTTCTGGCCCCGGAACAAATGGTCCCAGGTACCTCTCCGGGCAAAATGATTTATAAAACTCCACGTGGGTTCTATGTTTAAATTTGTTGTATCTTGATGGAGTGCAGTTTATAATTTCTTTAGTTTCTTTATTTTTGTTTTCTTTGTTTTTCAGAAATCATTAAACCGGTTATCTCAATTTGCGCTATTGTAACGATTAAACGCGGCATTTCTGCCACCCATGCATTTTTTTGCAAGTGCAGGGCATTACACAACTGGCCATTTTTGCGATTTTTTTTTATTCACACTTTCGTCGTTCTTCTCAGGTCTTTTTTTTATTTTAGTCTTCGCCTTTTTTATACGTTTAAGACGAATATTCTTAATTATTATTACTTCTCTCTCTCTCTCTCTTTCGTTATTTGATTTTTGTGATATTTTCATTCCGGTCTTTTTTATTTTAGTCTTCGCGTCTTTTATACGTTTAAGACGAATATTCTTATTTATGACTTCTCTCTCGCTTTCGTTATTTTTTTTTATATTTTCATTTTTCTCTGTTTTAGACTTTTTTGGTGGATCAAAATATTGTTATTCCAAATATCTGCCTTGTCATTACATAACGAATGAATGTGCTACTTGCAAACACAGGGGGAAAAAAGAAGCCACGTGAGAAGCATGCGGCTGCATGATTTACGGAAGACGTAGAGGCATGCCTCAGAAAGAAGCACCATCAGTTTCTTCTGAGCAAGCACTTCACGGGTGCGTGCGTAGTGAGTTCTCGCCCCCCTCCTGCCCCTCTGAAGTTTCCTCAGTCACCCCAACTATTTCCAGGCGCGGCCAGATTTAACGCTCCCTTTCCGATTAAGAAGATAGTTTGTGAGTCCGGCTGTGTTCCAGGAAGCCGCACCTGTCGCGAGACGCCGCTAGTAAGCCAGGTTGGTGACAGGCAGTCTCGAGACATGCGGACTGGTCGCGAGCACCGGCTGAGCCGCTGATCAAGCCAGGCTGTCGCGACAGTCAGCACCATGGCCAATTTCTTCTAAAGAGGGCAATGAGGGCCATCTCAAGCAAAGAAATATATGCTACCGAAGCGAGTGCGCTACCCCCCCCCCCCCCCCCCCCCCTTTTTCCTGTTTTGACCTTTGCTTTTTATGCGGCGTCTAAAGGGGCAACTCTGCCGGTGGTGGTGCATCAACCTGCAGCAATCGACTGCTTTTCATTGAACCATGACGTGTGACTGTGTTTGTTTCTCGAAATTTTTGGCAGCGTAAAGCCGCCAGCAAGACGAGGGAAAACATGTTTATGTGTTTCCGCGAATAAACGGCATATATCTGTGCTCAAATACAGCTGCGAAAAAAAGTTTGTTGTCGATGGTGGGTGACAAACTTCGCGTATGAGCTCACCTGCTGCCCTAAGCACGACTTCACGCTCCCCGAAACAAGGCGTCAACATTAACAAATCATGTAAGCCAGTAGTCTCCTAAACATTGCAGCGAGATAAGAGGCGTAATAATAGCTACATTGCCCATTTTCGGAGAAAACAAAAGTTATAAGCTGCAAGGCGCAAAATTATCAAGGTCCAAAATCTTGATTAGTGCCACTTCACTTGATCCGAACTGCAGGTATTGAAGCATTTCAGATGAAGAGCACCGTAACGCAGCATAGCTAACGCAATAAACCATTCGTCGGGTAAAGTTCTTTTTTGAAATAGCGATAAGTCGGCGAGCGTGATGCACTATTACAGCTCTATGTTGTCTGATATTCTGCGGTTCCGGCCCACTCACATTTTCGATACTTCACATAACCTCAATAATAGTGTCACTGTAAATAGGCTCCCCGCACAGGCTCAACTGGGACTCCCTTATCAAGGGTTAATAAACAAAAGAACCCAAGCAAAGAAGCACGGGAACAGGAAACTCAGCCCTAGCAAATATATTATATATAGACAGAGGTCAAATTCATTGTGCACAAACACAAACATGTAAATATAAATACAGTCTAGTCCACTTAATACAATATCCAAGTGCCAAGGAAATCCCATCGTAATAACCGATAATTGCTATAAGCGGGTTGCGAAATAAAAAGACAGAGCAGAGCTCAAAACATTTTATTCGCATGCCAGCAAGGTCGTACTACTACTAATTTGCGGAAAAGAAGCCACAGTCGGTCACCTTTGCCGCGTGTGAAGCCAGCGCGAATCTTTTCCAAGAACATCTATAGGTGCTTCACCTAGCTGAGGTAAATGTCCTTGGCGGAAACAATGTCCCCGAGGGACTGTGTCACGCACTGGGCCTCTTACGAAGACACTACCTGAGTAGGCTGCGCAACCGCGTCATTAGTCATCACTGCTGCACTTTTGGTGCACAATATAACCGGATTCATTCGTTATATCCGGTATCGTGGCACTGGAGCATTGTAATAAGCGCTTTATTTTACCATAGAAAGAATACGAAAGTTGATGGTGCCATAGCTGTTCATCGTTATATCCGATATATTGTTATAAAACGGTATCGTTCTAAGTGGACTCGACTGTACTATAACCCCATCCCTTCTTTCCTCAGACAGGCGCTCATGGATAGGTGCAGTAGTGGTGGGACCATTTTTTTCCTACTTTGAAGTTGGGACTGTTTGTTCCGGAACCATTAGTTCCGGGGCCATTTGTTCCGGGATTATTTTTTCCGCGACCGAAGAAAAAGCTATACATTCACCATGACCTCACACAGCTTCCCTAATGAGCAACAAAAAACCACTTGAAGCCGCTGAGGACGGAATAACCAGTATCGCTGGCGCCTGTCACTCCCATCGAGGAACAAGCTTGCGGGCTACACCCTTTCGCGCGTCGCAGTCTTACCTACGGCGCCCCCTCTCCAGTAATCGCTCTTCGCCTTCGGTCGCCCCCGCCAAGTCGCGCAATCATGGACACCCCGGACCACGGCCGCTGGATGAAAGGCGCACTGCGTGCGCTCTCATCCAGCGGCCGTGCCCGGACATACCTCGCTTTCTCCGATTATAAGAAGAAAAAAATTGAGTTGGCTGGTTTGGCAAGAGTTGCGACAGTCGTCTTCAAGTTTTCAACATCCAGTTTATAGATTGGAGAAGCACAAGTGACACACCCCTCTCTCTACCAAGGGGACTGGTAGACGGCGGTGCTCAGCCCCCCCCCCCCTTCCCTTTCCCCACTTTTAGTAACGCCACTGTAAGTGCGATGTTTAGGGAGGCTGTGTGAGTTTGGTTAGTTTTTAAGTAGAACCCACTCTGAATGCAACGAAGACGAGATCGTTAAAATAATTTAAAGGCAATGTAAACGCGCTTAAGTTAGATCATTTCCTTTCTTTTTTTTTTTTTTCGCGGTGGTTTGGCGGAAAAGGGGTGGGGGGGGGGGGGGGGGGGGGGGGGAGAGGGGCGGGAGGAGTGATCGGAATGGGCTAAACGCAGCAGCGTCTTGTAGCGTTGGGTGAAATGAAATCAAAGCGCTTCGGTAACACTTAAAGAATTAGGGTTGGTCACATGAATGTTGAAATAAAGCGAAAGGTTGAACGGAAGTAAATTAAAAACGTTATTTTTATCGTCTACTGCCGGAATGGACCTTTTTCCAGTAGCAATCTGCGCATGCGCGGGCTGCCGGTCCGCCATTCTTGGCAGGCGCCTCCGGCAAAATAAATGAAAGGGCGCCCCTGAGCTTTCTGAGTGGGAAGCGGCTATACTGTCGTCCAAGAAAAAAAAAACTGAAATGCGTAGGAATGCTTACGTATTCGTCGACATTTCTCCGAGTTCCTGGACATTGTTTTCTTACGAATGCTTTATGGTGCATGATAAAACCCCATCATCGTTGTTCTCTTGAGAGCATGTCGCTCAGTCGACATTTTGAACGTGAAGACAGCGGTGGGTTGGAATGTGCCCTGGGACTGCTCCTCTGTAGCTGAGATTATCAATCGGAGTAGCTTAATTTGGTGTCAAATTTCAAATTGAGTATTTACGCGTTGGAGCTGCCTCTGGACAGTTATATGCGCTGCACTGAAGAATTATGCGAATTAATTTAAACCGCACTGGGATCTCTGTAGTGCGCCGAAGTACCGTACACACGGACATTTTGGTTTTTCGCATACATCCGAAAAACAGGCACTGCGGTGGGGAATGTAACCCGCGTCCTACGCAACGCAACGCTTTGGCCGTCAGCTACCGTGGCGAGTGTCGGTTTTTGTGTCATTGCTTAAATTGTGTTATCCAACGTATCATTGCTTAAATTATCCAACGTGGTGTTGCACGAAGGTTTCAAAAATTGGTACAAAATCACAACAGCGTGTTGCGATAACCCAGGCATGGCGATAGCTGCTGTGCCGCCATTCGCAACCAGGTCGCCGAACAAAAGGTCCATACTCGAAATTACGAGGAAATTGCTCCAGACTCGGCCCTATAGCATATCGTTCGTGCAAAAACTTGTAAGAAGGTCGTTAAGTCGGAGATATCAGAGGCGGGAGGAGGGGGGGTCTAATTGTTTCTTCCGCTGTGGTTGGGTGCTACACTCTAGAAAATCGCCGCAGGTGGGCTTCACTATAACGCCAAGAACGACCAATCAGCATGACCAAACATGCGAATTTGACAAATGACGAGGCCAAGCATGATATTAAAGTTTTAAAAAATGGAGTCTGCGCTGGGTCAACAGCCCAAGGCATGCATGCGCTGTTGTTCCAGCGTAGACTCCGTTTTTTGCTCTATCCCCATGCTGGGCGTCGTCATTCACCAAATTCCCACTTCGATCACGCTGATTGGTCGCTCGGGAGCGTTGTGGTGGCGCCCACCTTCCGGGATTTCTTAGAGAGTACGGGAAATTTGATCTTTAGTTGAGATCCACGAGTTTGTTTCGAAGCCATGCATATAAGAAATCAAAAATTACGAAAATCTACCCTGGGTGTTTTTTTAATTATCAAAGCATTCCTCATTTATCCTGGGTGCTGCATATAAGCATTGCCCTTCGTTTTCGGGTTTGAGGATGTTCTAAATTTAGGCAGAGAAATCGGGGGCTTTTTTGAAAGTTGGAACAGGGTGAGAAACTATAGTTTCTCATTGGTTGGTTGAAGACGTTGGTTGAAACCTATAGGTTTCAACCAACGTCTTTCCAGAGTTCAGGCTTTGTTTTTATAGACAATGAAATAAATATATGACATAGTTTAAGACCCGCAGACCTTCCACACGTGTAACGTGAGCTAAAGTAACTGACTGGAGTGCGCGAGAGTGAGCTTGTCGGTCACGCGCAATCTCTACAAACGTTGCGGACGACGCTTTATTTTTGTCGTTGTGCGACTGAACTGCTTCAATTTGTAATATAAGAATAACATGAGGTGGATATTTGCTCTAGAACGGCAAGAGCCTGTCCAAATACCTCTCATGTCTTTAGCTATGTTTGGGTGGTTTTTACAGCGAAGCTGTTAGCCTCTCATTGGTCGGAAAATTTCGTGTCGTAAACAAAAAACCCAGACGGGTACCAGCAGTTCTCGCCCAAGACGCCCAGCGCATGCGTCAGGCTATTCAGGCGTATCGCATAGAGCTCAGTATTCGTGTAATGAAAAAACCCCAAAGCAAGCATGGAAACCGCACTACGGATGATAAGGCGCCGGTGAACAGTGGGGACCATTCCCCCCCTTCCCCCCATTAGTTCTGGTAAAGATTAGGTTTGCAGCTGCTCTCGAAAGGGGAGGGTGTTGACGTCACTCGAGGGCTAGCGCATGCTTCAGGCTAGGCAGGATTCAGCAGTTCTCGCCCAAGACGCCGAGGGCATGCGTCAGGACCCAGCATCTGCCGCCAGAAAAGCCGAGTTCAGGCGGCAGGATTGCCGAAACACGAGGAACATTCCACACCCTCCCTCATCAGCATGAGTAGTGGTTCACAACAGCTGCGCTGAACACATCCACTTTCGCAGGGCGGGATGGAGCCCATTTTCTTCATGTCTGTACACGTGGAGCACACTTGCAATCAAGGTTTAGCAGTCTTTAACTCATGTAAACAGTATTAAGAGGTAAATAGCGCTCAACAGATGCCGGCGCGAAAAAACGAGAAGCGAGTGCACGATCGCAAACCTGGAGCAATATATATATATAAAAAAAAAACCTTTGGGCACTTGTTAACACTTTTTCATAGACACGCCAAACACGTGCAGAGCTTTCATTGCCTCAGGAAACACAAATCTTTTTGCAATAGGGACACCTCACAGTGGTGTAGAAAAATGGTTCCGGAACAAATGGTCCCAACAGCAAAGTAGGAAAAGGTGGTTCCGGAGCAAATGGTCGGGGGTAACGAGGGAAAAAAATGCTCAAGGTGCTGCTTTATAATCGACGCAGGAAACAAAGATTTCAGCGATAGGGACTGACATAGGTGTAAAAAATGGTTCCTGAACCGGTTTGGGTTTAACGCGGGAAAAACGTTCACCGTGCTCCTTTCCCCCATTAAATGAAGATTAAAGTGGTGGCGCTGTGTCTACAGTGGGAAAAACTGCCCATAAGGTAATCAGTTCATTTTAATACATTTTGGGGGAAAACGAAGGTTCGTGCTTTTAATTAAGGTATCTTTTTGCGTGGTTATATTGACCTGCATTTTTACAGAAGCTGTACGAGACCGGCATAAGTGTATTTGTAAAAATCGCGTTAAACCTGGTTCGCTTCCGAAAATTTGCTATTGATGGAATGTTTCCGACCCCATAAGAAACTACAGGCAGAAATAAGCTCTTAGGAAAGGTAAACTTTCGCTGAAAGCATAACCCATAGCAGTAACTCACAATAAAGACCGAATTTCTAACCGAAGTGGATCATTTGACGCCGGCAGCTGATCGCGGAGGCCATGATTTGACCAACCGCGGTGGCTGAGTGGCTAAGGCGTTGTGATGCTGTAAAAAACACGGGTATGAACCCGGCCGAGGGATCGTCACAATTGATCACCGTGGTCATGCGACGACAGAGCCGCTTCAATTTGTAATTTAGGACTAACGTCAGTGGGACATTTTTTCTAGGCCTGTGGTAGCGCATCCAGTAATTTCCTCAACGTCTTTCGGAATTTTTGAATAATCTACAAGCGCTCTGGCGAAACTCACTTGCAATAATGTTAGTTCGCCCAAGCTATCACCTATGTAAACAATACATGGTGCCTGCAGCGCCTCAGAAAACTCAAGGCACAGTGAAATGGGGGACACAGATATGACGTTAACTAGCAATTGAAATTTGTAGCGCAAAAAACCACCATATACTCATATTCCTAGGCCACTGATTACTGAGCGCACCAATTTTTACGTTTTACATGACTGAGACTCCGTGACGCGCCGTCTAGATGCGCAGTCTGTTTCGGAAACAGGGCGAGAGAAATTGCGCAGCATTTGCGTATTTCTCTCGCGCAGTCTCCGAGATATATAAATTGCGTGCCTGCACTGCTCGTGGTATTTAGAGGGAAATTGAGTTAGTATGCTTTCCTGGTGACTATATAGTTACCATAAACGTATACCAACTTTCCCGGTTTTCCGCGCTCACGTAAACAGTACATTTAAAGAGACTCATAATAACATAAGGGACGACATATAATTTACTGCGATCCCATCTTTCGTTTGGATTTAAAGTTACTGCTAAGGGTTTTGCCCTTAGGGAAATTTCCCTTTATTTCTGACAGCATTTTTTGTGGCAGTAGATATTTGGCCAGAGGAATATTTTTGAAGAGAAATAAGGTTTGACCCGAATGGTGTGGGGATCTATCGAAATCCATCTTACCTTAAAATGAAAGGCCACATGGAAGGACCCGGCTGATTCTTGGCGTCAGTGTACCCATTCATCTACACGTCCACCGTCTTTCATGAGACGCCGGATCACGCTGTCGCTTCTGCCCCTCACGCTAATGCCGGTCGTTGTCCCTCAAGAGGGCGCATGCTGCCCCTCCCGCAGTGTTCTTTTTGTGAGTGAGGGGTGGGATGATAAGCGGCTTCTAATTACGCAGACCGCAATTCGTCGACTTTGACGCACAGCAGCGATTCACCAGCGCCTTTTGTGGTGGTGACATCTTGTACACCTCATTTTTAACACAGCCGGGAGATAGCTGATAGCACGGGAAATAATTGCACAGGATGAGCGCTGATTGTCAAGTAAAGAGCTGTAGTTAAAAATAAAGAATGACCCGGCGGCACGTGTCGGGCATTAAAAAATGCTTCGATCAGTGTTTTTGCCATGGTGCGTATCAATTAAAGGCCACCCGCAGCGAAATTTCACCGTTTTTGATAAACTTATTTATAACTTGCAGTTCATTTGCCAAAGCAACTGGTTCTTCGTAGTACAATGTACCAATTGGCCCTTCAGCACACCCTTCTGCAACTGGTTCATGACTGGTAGTAACGTGCAATGTCTCTATAATACACGCATTTCAACCAGCACCGTAGCAGACAACGCTGCACTTGTCGACGGATCGCGCAGCCAGACATGAAGCAAACGTTACATTCCTGCCAGTGCGGTCCAGCGGCCGCTCGTTTTTACCCGAGCAGGCGCCGGGCTAAAGCCCCATCATACTGTACCTCGTCCGCCGCCCAGGTTCGCTTTCCGGCTTTAATTACGTCACTTCCGCCTGGTCGTAATGACCGCGATTTTTACAGCGGAACTGTTACACCATGCGTTATACGCTAGTTTCTATAGGAGGGCGTAGCGTGCTAGACCGAGCGCGTAGACCAGAAAACATTGTAGCGTCGATACAGCCAGAGTGGTCACGAAACTTCGGCGCTCGTTTCATATAGGGACCGAGCGCGCCACTACAGGCGCCACCGCCGCACGAAGGTCATCCAGCCGCCGCTTTCGCGGCGTATTGGCCTGCTCTAGGCGTGCAAACGCTCGCTGCTTTTGGTGTCTGCGCGCTGATTAAGTGTTTTTTTTTTCGTAGTAGTTAGCGATGAATGGTCCAGTCATCACCTGCCTTCAATGGGGTTTTATTTTTCGTAGTAAATTATCGTAGACTTCGGCCGCGAACGGCAACGGCTTCTGCGTGCTCTGGCACAAGCGCTGCGCCGTCGTGTTTTCGGATTTTTAAATCTCTATTTCTTCTTTCCTTAAAGTTAAGTTGTAAATACCACACATACGGTAGCTGCGTAGTCACAGACTAATGCGGGCCTATCGATAATACAATAAAAAAAAACTGAAAGAAACCAAATACGCGTCGTTCAGACTACGCTTAATGAATCCGTTGATTGCCCTGGAATGCAGAGAACACTAAAAGAAATAGCCCAATAGTATCGTCGTTTCAATGAGTGGGTACATACTTGAGAACATCTAAAAACGATCCAGAAACGCGAAGGATCAAAACACGAAGAGATATATGTTGCACCATGTGTCTTTCCGCTTCCACGCTTTACAATCCTTGCAAAAACAGGAAGCGAAAAAAAAAACAATAAAACTGATTTTATCACACGCAACAAAAATTCAATGTTACGAAGGGAGACAAAAGAGCGTGGTCCAGCGTACAAAAAATTATTTTTTCGCGCTGCGATGTGGAGCACACGGAGGAAACAGAATATTGCCACGTAGCCAAGAACGACGCAAAGCTTTTCTGAACGCAGCGAGCTAGCGAGCTCCTGTTCTACAGAAGACTAGAATGAAACACAAACGTCGAAGAAGCAGTCCGCAGTGTGACGTGCACAGATGAACGTCAATAAAGTGAGTTGCGCGGCGTTTGCTATGCATGCATTACTCTCGGAACGTTATTAATTTCCGGTCCATGGAAATGGGACCGAGAACATTGTCGAAGAAACAAAAAATCAAGTTGGCGACAAGGTGGCACCCTTTTCGTATCAAACAATATTGCCCGACGGGACGTATGACAAAAAGAGCAAACGGGCGCTCCGGTTGAAACGCCAGATAAGAAACCGGAATCGGCCACGCGCGGTTACAAAACAAACAAGACGAACCCTAAGGGATAATTCGCGGAAATATGAAAAGTAAAATCACAAGGACGTCCCAAAGCTTTTTACACGCGAGCCTGAGCTCAAGGTAATACAAGTTTGCAAACAGGTAATGAAGCACCGCTACAACCTGACTGATATGACAAAAATCCGGCTTTAAGTTAGCCTTGTACAATTCTAGGTCCACGATGCTCTCAAAAGGGTACATTGCTTTTTCCATTCTCACACACAGTGCATTTCCACGCACTGTCCCACACTTATAATCGAAGCTGAAATCTCCCGTTTCTTGCCTTGGAATGGCGCGCCTCCATTTCTCGGTCAACAGAACAAGGAAACATTTTCTGTGGTATCGTTGTACAAGGAACGACATCCCGGGACGCAACACGTGTTAGGCATCGTCGTTTCACTACTTAAGTCGCATCACAAGAGCGCGAGATGCACGTTACATTTTTTTTTTCCCGCACAAAACAAACACAACTCGCCGCGGCTCCGCCGTTCGAGCCAGCGCAACACCGCCCGAGGAGTGACCTCAGTGAGAGGGTGGCGCCACCGCGCGGCGGCCAAACGCAGCATACGAAGCTCTCCCATTGAGTTACGGAGCAGTTTCGTGACCAGTAAAGCATTGAAGGACTATGATACAGCGAAATGTAGCAACGGCCACGGCCTGGGCTACGGCGTACCCTATCCACTCACCACATGTGTGTCTTTAGCGCTCGCGTAACAACTACTGCACACCATCGCCACACACGCTTGTGCGTTGTCGCAAGCGCCCCTCACCCCGGCAGCGCACCATTAGGGAGTTTTAGTATAGCGGAAAGCACCACTTTAGCGCGCCCATAGCGTTAGCGGGCACGCTAACCATAGCATAACGAGGCGCTATCCGTTCGCGATTGCGGCCCGCAAAACGTTAACGCTACAGCTAAAACGCTATACTAAAACTCTCTATTTCCGCTCACAACCATTGCGTAGTCGGGGCGCGCTTCACAGCTACAGCGCACTCTTTTCGCTTACCAGTGGTGTGTCGCCTGTAGATGGCGCTATAGCCAAGCCGATGTACAAAGAAAATAAAAATAAGCATATAAAACTGCAAACAACCAAGGTTGTCGCTTTGGATAGTGGCGTCACGGACAGCATAGCTCCGCTGGTCATCCACCTTTACAAAGTGGAATGGTACTGATTTTTTTTTGTCACTTTCGGTTTCAAACTCGCTGATTTTTGGTGGCCGCCCATATTTCAGCGGTCATGTTTTGTATCTTACATTCTTTATAGTTTGATTACACTGAAATATGGTTTTGGGGAGGTTGAAATTTTCCCTCCAGTTGCTTTTTTTTCTTCTGCTTTTATTCCTTGACTTGTGCCATTTGACTTGTTTGACATCAGTTGAATGGCTTGATTTATTTGACACGTACACACATTACAAACTTCCCCTGCCACATAACTCAAGTTAACAAGAAGCAGCTAAAATCGAATAGCATTCAAGGGTGTTGAAGAGTTTGCCGCTGCCGAAGTTTTTTGGTATAATTCTCGGTCACATTCAGAAGCTATGGATTAGTCTATTCCTAAAAAAGGAAATGGCACGCACTCTATTACAGTGTTTTTTTAGTTAAGACATTGTGAGGTGAGGTTCCCGTTGTGACCACGACAACGACGACAACCGCGCGGGAACGTACCCACGCAGTACTTGTGCGGGGATTGCCCTTAATGTGGTGGCGCGAAGTGGCAAGCCACACGAGGGGCTGACGTGGGTCAATGTCAAGTGGCCACAACCGAGGTGCTAGGTAGGCCAGGCGAGAACAAGGGAGAACAGAGAAGAACGCCGGGAGGAGTGGACGTAGCAGGTCGAGGAGCGCGACGTCCAGGTGGAAGACTCGAAGCTCGTCGGGTTTTGAGGACCCGAGCTCGAGAAGGGTCTACCAGGCGTCTCGGCATCTTGGGGCCAAGGCGCGACTCCTTAATCGTGGAGGCACGCAACGTTGGCGTGCTCCGCCCTTGGACGACCCGCCGCCTGCTGCCCGTCGGCGACCGGCAGTGCACGGTGCCTCCTGCCCGCTGCTACAGTGTGCCCGATCATGAGTGGGGGCCGAGCAGACCGTTGTGTGCTAGGACAACAGTGCGTCTTTCTCGTCGACGTTGCGGCACGTGCGACGACTTCAATGTAGCCCCGCGACGCCTCGCCTCGCATCGCCACCAGAACCCACAACGCCCTATACGGACAACGCTTCATCGTCCCGAACATTTGGTGGGAGCTTTTAGATGTGAAGCATGTCATGGTCGGGGCTATGTCCCTCCCTTGTTGTTGTTGCGCCGTCCACACCCCCACTGCGCATGCTCGGCTTGCTGAACGCCCTGTGGTGTCTTACCCTTTAATGGCTCCTGGAGCGACAGTGTTGCCGGTGTCTTCCTGGGGCGGCATGAGACGAGCACGCTTCACGCGCCTTCGACGTTTCATCCGCGGCGGCGGTGGCGTGCGTCGGCGAGTCTCGGCGGGCCGTGATTACAAGCAGTCCACAACCATCCGGGGAACATGCATCGACCTCATCTTCAGCAAATTTAGGGTTCATCCACTACAACAGCCCTTGACTTTACATTTCACAGACCATAAGGCGGTCATAATCAAAGCGGGACGCCAACCACAGCTCGACGTCACCTAAGTTGAACATGATAATGATAATGCCTAAATAAAGACAAACTCATACCACGTACTTCTCTCTCTCTCTCTCTCTCTCTCTCTCTCTCTCTCTCTCTCTCTCTCTCTCTCTCTCTCTCTCTCTCTCTCTCTCTCTCTCTCTCTCTCTCTCTCTCTCTCTCTCTCTCTCTCTCTCTCTCTCTCTCTCGCTCTCTCTCTCTCTCTCTCTCTCTCTCTCTCTCTCTCTCTCTCTCGCTCTCTCTCTCTCTCTTTAATGCGTCTCCACTCTAACACCCCCCCCCCCTCCAATAAAATTACACCATCCTCCCGTAGGATGCTTATGGTCGAGCATGTTCCCTCCCTTGTTGCGCCGTCCACACCTCCACTGCGCATGCGCGTTTCTCCTCCATTCTCCTCCTCACCCTACCCACGCGTCTCCTTATAACTCTAACACCACACACCAACTCTACTCACACTACTTACTTCAACTCTACTTACACACCAACCAACCCCCACTGCTGCTTCGCATCCTCCTCAGGGTTCCCCCCCCCGGGAAAATGGTGAAATTTTCGTTGGTGTTTTTTTAGAACTAATACTTTCCTGTGTTATGTATATTTGGCGGAACTTCGAGTTGTAGTTGCTTGCCGTGTGTGTGTTGGGTTGAGAATACATGTTTTTGTGCCGTTGCCAAGTGCCCTCGTCCATTTTTTGGCACTGTGACAAGTCTCAGTCGCCCCTGAATCCTTCAAAAAAGAACCTTCGGGGGTTTTCCCTCACAGACATTTACTTGAGAGTTACCGCTCGTCCAGTGTAATTCTTCGTCGTGCTGTTCCATCTTTAACACTTTGTTAAACATTAAGGCGCACTAACGCGCCAGCTCGCTACACGTCTGGTACAGCTTTTGTAATGCGACATTGTCGATGTAAGCCTGCAAAAGCACGCATTCGTTAGCCGCGTGGGCTTTCTACTCCTTGCTTGTGATTGGGCAAGTTGGCTCCCGATCACGGGAAAACTTCAGCTGGAACGAATGGAAACGAAGGACGGTCGAGATGCTGACAGCATTGTGTCCGTGTTCCTCTCGACCGTCCTTCGTTTTCGTACGTTTTTCTTTCCCCCCTCAAAAATCGACTAAAATTGACCGATTGGTTTAGCGGACAATTTTTTCCCCTTAGCGCACACAGTTGGCCCTCCAGTAAGTTTTATACCTTAAAAAGTAGCAGGTTAAACTGTTTTACGGGAACGTCTTTCCGACGTTAACCCCGGGAACATTTTATTCGTGCTTCGCCATTCGGACCATCTGTTCTGGAATCATTTGTTCCGGGACCGTTAGTTACGGTGCCATTTATTCAGAGCTATTCAAGCTTTCTCGATATTCTGGGGAGACCCCCTGCGAACCATGATAACTTTTACAGAACCACGGAACGCTGGCACGCTGGCACGCTGGAACGTTGGCCCTCCGGCAAGGGGTCTGCTAGCAAGAGCAGACGGGTTGAGCTGGCTCGCCCATGCAAGTATGCTCTTTCCGGCACGCTCGGGCTGACTCGCTGAAAATGGCTGGGCTCGTGAAAACAAAAACCCTGGGGATGCCATCTCTTAAAATATATGTGGTCACGAGATAATGCAGTTGACGAAAACACCATGCTGGTTAGAACGAAAAAAAGGCTCCCTGTAAAAGCTGAAGAGCGATTAGGTTTGCTAACATGAATCTGGGCCCTAGATTATTAATCGATGAAGGATGAAGTTAGATTCACCCGTGAACAGTTTAGATGAAGAAACTATGTGCCAACGAAGAAATTCCGTACAAGAAAGAATTAGGTGTGGTCCGCTGCATTTTTCCTTCGGTGTTATTTTAGGGGAATGCATATTGAGTGAAGTAGTTGTGCAGTGGTATCGTTATGTAGTGCGAGGAATTTGCTGCGGTTGATGCTGTTTATTAAAAAAAAAACAATACCGCGAAAGTCATGCAGAATTCAAAATTCCTACGAAACATGGTGATGTTTTTGCATTGCTTTATCTCTTTACATTGCCTTCTCTCTTGCTGTCTTAAGGTGTCTACATACACAGCATCTCGAGAACGTAATATGCTGCCCGGGAATTTCGAGAGAAAGATAATTGCTACGTAAATTAAGTGACTTTGCTTTGAGCAAAATAATTGTTCACTTACCAACCATCCCCGTTATATGCGCCCGCCTGTATCTCGTACATTTTAAAAGCAAATTTTCGCATGATGGTTTTTTTACTATTTTACCAAGTTTTAAAGCCCCGACTACTCTTTGCCGATATAGCAGGAAAAGTGACGGAGTTCTTCGTGTTTTTATTTTTACTAACCAACTCTGTCTGTACGTATGACATGAAATTTCCCCTATTCGTGGCTTCTCCGGCTGGGATCGCTGGCGTGGGAACATTAAAAAAATTGTTATTGACGACTAACACCTTTTCGCACTTGAAGAATCTTAGGAGTTTTGCTTATTCCGGAGTGCTAGTGCCGCACTAAAGACAGGCAAACTATTGTTTTGAGACGTTCAGCGCCTGCAATTAGTATAACAATGTAAGAGAGAGAGAGAGAGAATAAACTTCTTTATTAGCAAAAAAAAAAAATGTGGAGTGGTAAAACCGGTTCCTGTACCATAGTGTGTAAGCCAAGGTTACTAGAACTGTGTGAGCTGAGTCTTTATGTTGAAGCACTCTGGCGTAAGCGACTGGTTCAAGCGCTGCCTAAGAACATCAGGTCTCCAGCTGGGAGTGCGAACTCGCCGGGACGCCCACCGTAAGAGGACCGGATCTCTGCTTTGCTGCGACTCTCCCCATCTCTAACCATGGGGCTTCCCTGCACCAAGGAAACCTTCGCCGCTGGGTCTTAACAGCACTCTCATTGAAAACGCCAGCAAAAGAAAATGGTACAGTTTGCGGCTTGTATACATATGCCCAGGAGGGATCCAGCGGGTTCCCAAGGAAGCAGTCAACGAAACGATCAACTTACATAGAAATTTATTTACAAAACAAGATGAAACTGTCAAAGAACAACACGAGATGCACGCAAGTCCTGGGATAAGCTGCCTTCACTAACAGCGATATGTTGATTTTCTTTTCTTAATTTCTCTGAGGTGGACAGAGCAATGCATTCAATCGGCCGGGCAAGCCGTTCACGTCCGTTCGTGATTCGCGGGGCCCTTGCTATTTCGTGGGCTATGAGGTATTTTGTCTCTCTCTTTCTATTGCACAAAACGACACACGAATGCCACTGAATTTGCAAAATAAACCGAACATAAGCCTATTAGAATCCGATACATTGCGGAAGCTATAGCACATTTTCTCAGAAAAAAAAAAACGCATGCCTAAAAGCGCGTGGTCCAGGTAACTACAGTAGAAAAGTACACGTTGTCGCACGCTGTGGTTAAACCGCTTCAAAAAAGACGGGAGTTGCAAACACAACACGGGAACCAAACCTGTCGACGCTAGGTCCGCCTTTCTGCTTAACCACTTTTATTTTTATCGTTACCCTCAATAGCAAACCGAAATTCCAAACGGCACCTGTTGCCATACGACCACCCCTGATTTCCGCCTTCCCGTAGAGGTCGTTTCCCCCGTTAGCTCTACCCCCTGTCACCGCTGTAACGGTGCGTGCAGTTGCACCTGTTCATGTTTCTTTCGGGTCATACTCGTAAGATGCGCGCACCTTTAACTGTGCAAGTAGATGACCTCATTTGGCAATTGCAACACGTCATCCTGTACTTCTTCCGCAGCGGATAGCCGATGCGCTCGCTGCACATTGTGAGAGGGTAATACGAACGGTCCTTCATCCAGCCGCGAGACGGATGTCGCAGCGCGCGGATGGTTGCCAGTGTAGAAGAGCGAATGTGCACGACGGGCAATGTTGTGAAAGGGCGAAAGAGTGCCAGTCGCACAGCATCAGCCTTTGCGAGCGATAATATACAAACAGGAGCAAGCGTCCCTGTATGCGAGCCATTTCCCTGCCTTGGAGGCACTGCCGAGTACTTTCTGGAGCGTTTCGCGCCGCGCACACAGCGGTCGAGTTCCACGCGACTGAGTTCACAACCTGGACGAACTGTTTCGTTCGCCTCCCGTGGACCGCTTGTAGTCGTCGGGGTAGTGGTGGCCGTTAATGACGAAATCGACCGGTGCTGACTCGGGCGAGTAGGCCGAGTTGGACAGGCCGTTTCCAGAGCGGCCTTGTTTCTTGGAAGCGCCGGAGAATGGTCGCAGTATGATCTTCTCCAGGTTCAGCATGGGCACCTCGAACAGCATGGTGCCGATGAAGGCCGCCGCGTACGAGAAGACCAGGTCAGACACGACGTTGTTGGCCTGCGCGAATACACGCATGGAAGCGGGGGTAAGTGCATTAGGCGAGGCTTGTACCACCCAAATTTCCTCCGCACTGCCGCTTAATTAAAATACTAAACTTACTCAAGGGTGTTTCTGAAGGGACCGACTAAAAGGAGTAATGTCAGTATAGATTGCGCCAAGGGGTTTGAAATATTAGGATGCCGACAGCCGGCTGCCCTGCAGACAGGGCATCATAGAGCCCGAAGGAAACAATACCCTTCTTCAGCAGTAAAGAACTAGCAGGCAAGCATTGCTGGTAAAAATCACTTTGGCGTTCCCCCTGGAAATCGGCCACTGAGTGAATATTTGTCGATAAAATCTGTCGGCTTTGAGTGGGCGGCCCACCTCTCCTTGATTGCGCACTGTGTACGAAGTGAAGCGACACAAAATGTTGATAAGCAAGACACCATGACAACATGAAAGTAAATGCTTGCACGAAATACGACATGAATGTATATATGTATAGAAACACGGTAAGCTGCCGTTATTATTCCAAACATCTGTTTTCTATATTCAGGGGCCTGCGTCGACCGACGGGGGATCCGAACTATTTTATTTTACCGTTATCACATTCCCCCTAACCATAACAAAAAGGGGGTAGAAATAAGTACTGAATGCATCTTTGGAAGCATGTAAGTGCTTTTTGCACTTCGGACGTGCATACACAGTCGCGATGTCTGACGCCAAATAGAAACTACCGTATTCGGGCTCTTTACCTGCAGTTAACACCGGTTTCTACACCTGATTAACTACCCCGCCCTTCCGTCCTTCATTCTCCTCCTTTACGCTGAGAGTCGAAAGAGGTAACGTTACGCAAAACCTGGACGAGATAGTAGAAACTCATATTACACTTAAGCACCTGTTATAGGTTGCTGATGCGAAAGTATTAATGTCTGATTGAACGCCGGAGGCGCTTTGCGCCCGGCTCTCTTGGTCGAAAGAAAGGCTTCGTGTCTCTTGAGACGCATTGTTTCGCGATCCGCGTCCGTCTTAACGCTTTCGAATGGCTTCGATGTGTCTCGTATACGCGTTGCGCCGCTGCTGGTCCTACCGCCATGTAATGACGCTGGCGAATTTCGCTGCCTGCTTGTTCGATAGCTCGGATGCGTTCTTTCGCTCGATTAGGTCATTTGCAATGTACCGGCGTGGACAGCAAACGTTTGCCGAGTTTAAGCTCGCGCTGTATAATGCCTCTTGCTGCGGAACGTTTCCCAGACTGTGGGATAGGCGCCGTTTGCCGGCTTCCGAATCCGATGCCGACCTTCTCGCTTCATAGACCATTGATGCTTTTTCATTGAAAAAATAAAAGTAGCGGTACGTTTTTATATTGAGCTGTACGCTAGCAACGACAAGATAGGAAACAGTGCGGAAACTTGAAATTTGGCTCTCCGTGTACCATTAGAACTAAAGAGGCGCAGGAAAGGGTGCTTAGGGGATAAAAGAGAAACCTGCAGGAATAGACGGAAAACTATAGATCACCCAAAGGGCGGAGGAGACATTGTGCTGAAAACCTTGCAAACTTATTTTAAAAAATTTTCCGGACTTCATAGTACCCCTAGCACAAAAAAAATGATAGCATAATGCTGGCTCATAAGAATGGTGATGTCAAATAGCTTAATAATTCATTCCCAGCTCAATAACATCCGTTGGACAGCCGGGGTGACTGAGTGGCTATCGTGAGACAGGATTAGAAGTAGGCGCGACCATTAACTCGATGGAGGGACGAAATAAGAAAGCTCGGGGGCAAAAAAAAAAAAAATAAAAGAACTCGGGCAGCGCAGGAGAGAAGTGGTTTGTGGGAGAGGCCTTCGTCCTCCAGTGGACATAGACAGGTAGGATGCTGCTGGTGCTGATGATTATGCAGACAAGAGTGCATTGGCGCATATTTCCTAATCTAGTTTTGTATACATATTTGACTGTTTTTATCGCCATGAGCATAAAGTATATGGTAATTACCGGCCCCACGTTCTATAAACGGACTTTTATACGATAACTGACGATCACTATGGACTATAAAGGTCGCTCGGCGAAGTGCTCAGCGAAAATAAAATTAGCGAAGCTTTATTTGTTCTCGATGATAGATGGGACCACTTGGCAGCAAAGAGTATAGTAGAAAAGGTCACTCATACACGCCCCCTATAGCGATAGAATTAATATAGAAACGCATAATTTCCAAACAAAATTTACGCATTGAATTTATTTTGTGGTCGTCAAGCTGATTTTGTTGTTATTTCTTTTTCTCGCGACCCCTGGCCGTCTGCTTCATTGGCATTAGGTTTAGCATGAGCTACTCTTCCTTAAAATACAGTAGCATGTGGCCCTTTGGAAGAATGATCAGCTGTACTTGCCATTTCTGGAAAGTGCCGGAGGTAGAAGCGCTCCCTGAGCTGGCCCTGCTTGTACCACATGACCACCGGATGCAGGAGGTAGGTCATGAAGGTCAGCCTACTGAGCGGAATCAGCGCCTTCCATTGAAGAAATTGGCCGATCCATCCTGCGTGCACAATGCGCGCCCAGGCTGATAAGAGCTGAGAAATACTCTAATAAGACAATATTCTAAAATATACAGTGGGCCCACTTCCCCCACAACGCACTTAAACAACCAATAATTGCGACCAAAGGGGCAAAGCAAGCCAGTTCATAACAAGGGCCAACTCTTGATTTGACTCGTGAAATGACGTCTGCGCTGTGACATTCGCAATAAGTTTCACGCCGCGCACATCATTTACGTAGTCAAATCTCAAGCCAAGCATTGTCATTGACCTATTTAAGTTGTCAAATTGCAATACTTGGTCATTCAGGCGCCTACTGGGGAAGCAGGTCCACGGGGGTTTGGGGTTTTCTAGCGTTAGGAGAGTGCTGTTGGTCGAGTACGAAAAAAAATGCATTTAAAAATTGCAAAAAGAAAACACGAATCAGACTATATTCTCTTCAACGCGCTGTAAAAAGCTTTTAAAGTTTCAGAGGTATGCACCAGCTATACAGAAAAGCCACACTGAGAAAACCTTAACACCACGATATAGGAACACCAGTTTTCTTCCTCTTTGAGAAACTGACGCCTTGATGTAAAATAATTACCATTTAATGCGTGAATTTACATGTCAATTATCAACTGCAAAGTTGTAGAGCGCCAAAGAAATAGAACACCAAATATGGCAGTTTCCAAAAAAGTGTGTCTTTTATTAATGGAGATTTTTCGCGCTCAAAAGAGTACGGGCAAAATTCAAAGGAGTCGCTTACGGAGCGCATCATTCATGTCTCTCACGGTTCAGCAAGCTCTCGCATTGGATATGGTCGCGCTGGATCACCCCCGCGCAGACGGCGTTGGGTGCGTACAGCTGCGATTCCGCGCAGTGCTTATATTTTTAGGCACGTCATTGAAATACCACGAATTCTCTCTCGTTCCAGGAGTTATCGGAGAAACTTTGGTCACAGCCATTATTTTCACGCCCCACAACGCTGAATTTGAAGTGTTCAGCTACCTGCCGCGGTGGCTCAGTGGCTAGGGCGTTGCGCCTCTGAGACCGAGGATGCGAGTTCGATACAGGCCGCCGTAGCCGCTTTTTAGATGGAGGCAGGAAGCGATAACTCCCCTGGGCCGAGATGTCGGCGCACGTTAAAGGTCTCCGGTGGCAAGTGTTAATCCGGTGCCCTTCATTACGGCGCGCCTCATAGTTTAGGTGCACATTCGGTGGAATTAAACAAAATTTTTTTTTGAAAATGACACACACACACACACACACACACACATATATATATATATACATATACATACATACATGCATACATACATACATACATACATACATACATACATACATACATACATACATACATACATACATACATACATACATACATACATACATACATACATACATACATGCATGCGCACGCACACACACACACACACACTGTTAAGAGATGCAAAAGCTCTACTACACTGTTGCGTACGCACCCCCGAGGCCGAAATGTGTGGCGAACAGAATGTAGGCGACGGTGGCTGCCCAGGCTGTCCGATGGGTGACGGCGAACACGTAACCCGCGATTCCCACCGTCTCGTAGTGCTCGTGCCAGTCGCGGATTCCGTAGATCATGGCCAGTTGAAGTGTGATGGCCGCCGCCCAGCCGAGAATGGCCAGCGCCTGGAAGGCGTTGTGAGACACTCGCAGGTGGCTCTCAAACGGAAACGCCCTCGCCAAATTCTCCTGTATAGTTATATAAAAAACAACACTCGACAGCCAAAGCTGAAATGACGATGAGCATGATGATCCGAAATTTATGGCTGCAAAAATTGGGAGGCGAAAAAAAAAACTGTCGTATGTAGCGGGATTCACAAGCACCTCGTTTATAACGGTAAAAGGATGTGCTGCTAACAGGAAATGCGTTGTTTCTCTTCTTTGTTATAAACTTGATAGTCTATACTGTTCGTATGCGCGAAAGTCAACTCCCTGTCAGCTGAGGAATGCGGCGCCCATCGGCGGTGTGCATTCCCTGATGTCTGAGTGTGTCGGCCAGGGAAGGCGCTTTGCAAGTGGTGAGAGAGAAATAATTATTTATTGGAGAGTTTAGCTCCAACCCAAACAGGAGCTGGCTACTCCAGGCATTGGAGTATACAAAAGGTACAATACTTGCCTTAAGGAACCACAAGGGGTTAGATTAAGTACATTGATACAGCAGCGAATGAAAGATGCGCACTCAGTAACTACTTGCTCTGTGTAGTACACAAGCACACCCATATATATATAAATATATATATATATATGTATATATATATATAAAAATATATATATATATATATATATATATATATATATATATATATATATATATATATATATATATATATATATATATATATATATATATACATGTTTCTTTACAGCAGTGGAATATAGTTTTAAAAAAAAAACCAAGAGAACTATGCACATCTACATCCAGACGACATCCACGACGCGACACAGATAGTTTCGCCAATATACATAACACCCTTGTGTGTTTCCACACCCATTTCAGAGAATTGTCCTGTGATAGCCGCCTACATTTCAGCGAGCTAATCGTCAAGCAAGATTTCAGCGAGACGCCGAGGAGGCTTTCCATTGGAAAGTGGATCTGAGCTGGCTGGTCCTTGCAACTCCTTTTGGGAATCAGCATTTTTTCTCGCCCCTTGGCTCCAAGCTTATGCTCAACCACTTGAAATTGTCATGCGCACTGCAAGAGGGCAGATCACGCGTAGAAATACTTTATTGATGGGATAATAAAATGCCCATGCCCATGAAAATCAATGAACCCATTCATATGCGTCCTCTTTTTTTCAAAAGTTCCCATCTAGAATTTTCAAAAGCAATTACTTTACAATATACAAGCGTCACTTCGTTCCCCTGTCCTCGAAGTCCAATGTACTTATGTTTTATGTGAACTTGCTGGTTTCTGAAGCGCCTAAAAAGTATAAATGTAGTATTTCCTCGTTACCTGACCGATGGAGATAGATTTTTGGTGGCTTAAAGCCGCACAAATTTGATATACGACAAAAACTGTGTGTTTTTTCTATGGTAAATTTTTCGAGACTAATCGTAGTGCAGCAGTACGTCTGCATCGTAAAGACCAGCGCTGGAGAAGATCCGACATGATAAACCTCTTTACTGAGGCGCTTGAAGACCACCGAATAAATGCTAAGACGTCGCTCTCATAATGCGCGAAATATAAATCAGATACGGGCACCTACAGCTACACCGACAGCCGAAAAAGTTGGCACACATTGAACTTTTGACAGCTGCGCAGGAAGGCAAGACTCAAAGGAAAGGTGTTCCTTACTCACGTGTTGTCTTTGTGTACCTCGAAAAAACAACGTAAGCAAAATTATCAACCACGTCAAATTGGTAGCACAATAGAAGCCACCTCTGGCAAATTTTGGTTATGTATAGGGGTAATCACTATTCGTTCGTTTTACCCACCATGGCCGCTCACTGGACAAGTAATTTCGCTGCTGAGAACGAGGTATAACAGGTTCGATTCCACGGCGCGGCGGCTGGAGAGTTTATGGTGTGGAAAACAAAAACAGCAGTTTTTATTGAGTTTAACGCCCATTGTAAATGTGCAGCTAGCTGATGCACGTATTCAGGGCCTTCTGCTCCGGTGCTCCAGTTTCCGGAGGTTTAAAGCCCCGATCGGAATCAGTGTTTCCGCTGCTCGTGCTTAGCTACAAACGTGTTCAATTAAGGATTGCACACACCTTGGCAAGTCAACTGAAAAGCAACACAATATCAGTTGTTGTATAGATTCCTGCGAACAGATAGGCCAGCCGCATGTCTCAGCGCACGCAGAAAGCATAAACGCTGTAAATATATCAGGTCCTAAACTAGCAGCTCGTAGACTACCCTCACATACCGTTCGTACACCCATGTCGCAAAACCCTTACCATTCGGTCAACACAGTACTAACGCAACAAACATTTTCGCCACATTTTTGATGTTGCGTTTCAGTCGTACTCCATGCACCCCTTATGGCGCGTGGAATTAGCTTTGTGTGCCGTCGTTATGTTGCGCCAGCGAACGGGCGTCAGAAAGGGTTTGGCGCTGTGCTCCCAATGTTCCACATGACTGGCTCCAGTCGAAGGTAGACATAGGCGAACGAGGAAGTACGCACTTCATATAAGAAGCTAGCCATAGACTTTGTGCAGCCTGAATGAGCCAAGAAAACAAACGTCCTGCGCCGCCCCAGCCTATGGCACGCATACCTTGCTGAAGCGAATCTTCTGCTTTCGGTAGAAAAGCAGGCCAAGGAAGAGTCCGACAGCGTACGGTCCGTAATGGGTGTACGGCCTCCAGTGAATGTAAAAGGCTTCCTTCTTGATGAGGCTGCAATGAATAGAGGGGAGCGCACGTTCTTCTACGGGAACAATTACGCACGTTTTGTCGAGGAAGGCGACAGAAGAGGCATTGACCGACATACGGACCGCAAAAGATCGCCATGATACGAGGGCGTTATTTGGAACAAATGGGAGTCAAGGTTTGTTTCCAATACTGAGCTTTGCATTCCATTTTATTTCTTTTCCTTGTGTATCGCCCCAAAACTGATTCTCCCCGAGAAATTCGTACAAGATTGGGTTGATTGCCCGTTAATTTCTTTCAATATGCCATATTAAAAGAGGCAATGTCTATCAGCATCACGCGTAGTTAATTATTTCTGTGCTGTAATAACAACTTAATAACTGTAAAATCTTGAGGCGAACGACGATTGGACATTTTAACACTATTGCTGTTTATCATTTCTGTGGCAGCCAATACCAATTTTGAATAACTGAGGTTCACCCGGCAAGTTACTGAAGTTGCGACAACAATATGTGCGATGCATATACCTTGTCGTTTCAGTTATTCACATATTTCTGATTGATGATCAAGTCAACCAATCGACCATGGCCTTTAAGTTAACCACAGAAACATTTTTTGTATCTTGGAGACAAGAGAGCTCGAGTAGCTGGAATGCTGCTTGTAGGTGTACTCACTCAACGTCGGGGTGCAAGAAGATCATGATGGCCGGGAAATTGTAATATACTATGATGACTGCAGATATAATGAAGGAGACTACTAGAAACATGATGTTGATTAGGCTGCCCAGGACTGGATGTCTGTGGAAAAAACAAGAGGACCCCTTTGCTGAAAAGGATCTCTCCCCATACTCGGACACAGTGCCCCGTTCCCATTTAATGAGTTTCACACATTCACCGTCCTCTAAAACTAGGATAGCAATGTGGTAGATATGTGCAATTTGTAAGAACATCTTTGTAATTAATCAAGCCAAATAACTAAAAAACGCCAAGAGAAAGCATTATCACAAGAAATGCCTTGCGAGGTTTCTGCACTACATAACATTTAATGGGAACACAGTTTCTCCGAATACACTGACAAAAACAGACGTTGAAGAAGCAGCCTAAAAGTAGTTAGTCGAGTAATCGAATGCAACAGCGTTAAATCAGCTGGCATTGATAATGGTGCGCCGTATAGTTCCCATAAATGTAAAACGGCATCCAGAACAATGTCGATCAACAATAGAACATCCAATTCAATTTGCGGACATCATACACTGCTTCGCTCTTGGACAAGATATCGCGTGCGGCCTAACGTATGCAACAATAAGCGGATACTGGGAATACGATATCGGTGCGTGGTCCGGCACTGGCAATAAAACGTAACCATAACAAGCCTCCTTGGCTCGGTACACCCTTTCTAAGGGTGTACCGAGCCTATGGGAAAACGGAATGCTTCAGTTACAGGATTAAAAAGTTAAAGGCTAATGAATGACGTCTCTCCAAAATACGATACTAATTGGCGGTATAATGGGCCTTGGGTATAATGGGCCCTGCATGGGCCTTACTTCATCACTGCAGTACGGGACGGCGCCGGTGTATATAGAAAAACATGCAGACGAGAAAGCAGAAGCACGCGTGAAAGCCTAATCCGGAAGCGTTTCTTACTTGTACATCGGCAGAACGATCGCAAGGGCAAGAATGTAGAACTGCATGTCACACTGCAGATACCAGGTCGTCTCCAGACACTGCGGAAAATGTCAGCACAACGGTGCAACAATGACTACAACTGGGATACAAAACAGAAAAGGTATCATTCCAACAGATAGGGGACTATTTTTCTTCTCAAAGTATGCTCTTTTCTCTTTTTTATTTTCCGGCGTGAGGATCATATCAGCGGCAGCCCTTCTTTTTCCTTTTAAACTAGATGGGTAACCTAGCAACACGTGATTATTAGTAGTATTTAGCGTGAAACGCGGCATGCTGGCGACCATTGGAGAAAAAAAAAAAACTACAATTCAACAACCCATTCATATAACTAGAACAGCTTCAGTTAACTTCAAAGACAAATGGCGTTGTTCAAACTCTCGTTAGCAACTGGTTCGGTGACCCGATGCCGACTCGAAGGTTGAGAATTGGCCACTCACTATGGAGTCGTAAGTGGTGACGAAGTTTGCGAAGAACAGCAGCGTCTGCCACCAGTTCTGCTCGCACTTGTTTGCCTGCACGTCCACGATCTCGTGCCATACTGGTCCCCGGCCAAACACCGGTAGCAGAATGATGATAGCCACGGTGAAGCCCAGGGGCGGGACAATCCTGAAACGCCGAGTGACAACGGAGCTCCGATAAAGCGGAAAACTTGGCAGGTTGGAGCGGATTCGTATTGGAGCGCGATACCTACTGGCTGGAGGAAGAAAGAACTGGACGACACAGGTGGATGCTCTTGCTGAACTTCAGCAAAAACAGAAAAAAAAATGAAGAGGAAAAGCCAACTTTAAAGTTAAAACCCGAACTAACGAAGTCACCGGGAACCACGAACTATTTCGTTAAATCGAGAACTTTGTAAAATCAGGACTGTCAGTTTACAAGCAGCTGATTCCATAAATTCGATGTCTAAAGGGAGGCGAATCCCAGCAGCTACCATGATACCGTAATTGCGGCCGCCGCGGCGCTTGCCTGCCGATAATTTAGCAATGCACTGGAACTCCGCGGTGAAAATAATACGCCAGCCATGGCTCGCCCTGAAGTCGTCGCACCGCAGCAGGCGCGCTCAATACACCACTTTTTGTTATACCACTTCCCCGCTGAGCTCATCGTTCTTGGCTCTTATACCCTTGAACCACGTAAACGGAGCTTCCTGCAATTTTTCGTGCGGGGTGGTCTTGGGGTTCTTTTTCTTGGACGCAATTCCAGACGAAGTGGCATGGATGATGGTGTCCTTTCCCTTCAAGATTGTGGAAAGCGTGCTGGCAGGGACACCGTGGTTTGCGGCCGCGAGACAGCTGAGTTTATCTCGTAGAACTCTGTAAAAACAAAACTATATGTCTCGTTTTTTTTTTCTTTTTTTTACGTGGCGCAATATTCTTTGTGGCGTTCTGACGAAGCACATTAGAAATTGCTCCTTTTACAGTTAAAACCCGATCTAACAAAGTCACTGGGAACGAATAATTATTTCGTTAAATCAAGAACTTCGTAACATCGCGACTGTCAAATTACAACCAGCTGATTCCATAAATTCGATGGCTAATAGGAAAGGGCATCACAGCATCTACCATGACATCGTAAATGCGGCGGCCACGGCGCTCGCCTGCCGATAATTAAGCAATGCGCTAAATGTCCGCAGTGAAAATAATAACCCAGCCGAGGTTTGTCCTGAAGTCGTCGCATTCCAGCCGACGCGCGAAACACAGATTTTTGTTGTACCACATCGCCGCTGAAATGAACGTTCTTGGCGATCGTATCCTTGAACCACATAAACCGGGCATCCTCAAATTGCTCGTGCGGGTGGTGTTGAGGTTATTTTGCTTCGTCGCAATTCAAGATAAAGTGTAATAGATGATGGCATCAATTCTCTTCAAGACTGTGGAAGGAGGGCTGGCCGGAAGCCATTATTTGCGGCCACGGGACTGCTAGGTTTATCTCGTAGATCTCCGTAAAAGCGAAACTGGATGCATCGTTTTATTTTTCTGACATGGCGCCATAACCTTCGTGGCGTTCTGAAGAAACACACTCGATATTTCTCCAACTATCTATTTCTCGATATACTTCGTTAAATCAGGAATGACGTTAAGTCTATTTCCCTCTATTTCGTGAGTTCGAGTTCATAAAAACATTGAGCTATATAGGCACCTGCTGGGGAATCCGAATTTGTTCGTTAGATCGGGAAATTCGTGAGATGAGGTATCGTTAGATGGAGTTTTGATTGTACAATTGTGTCTTTCTCGAGATACTTCGTTAAATCGGGAATTACAGTGAATTTGAATTTCACAGTGAATTTGAATTTCTCTAGTTCGAGTTCATAAAAGCATTGAGCCGTATAGGCATCCGCGGGGGAATCCGAATTGTTCGTTAGATCAGGAAATTCGTAAGATGTGGTTTCGATAGATCGATTTTTGACTGTAGTTGCTTAGGCAGCCGCTATGTCGTCCAGTTCTTCTTGCTCTCTGCGTGTTCCCTCTGAAACGATGAACAGCATAGCTATTTCAAAAGCTGTACTGTATGCTACAATATACTCGGAACTTTTCTAATTCATACAAAAATGAGAGAGAGAGAGAGAGAGAGAGAGAGAGAGAGAGAGAGAGAGAGAGAGAGAGAGAGAGAGAGAGAGAGAGAGAGAGAGAGAGAGAGAGAGAGAGAGAGAGAGAGAGAGAGAGAGAGAATAAACGTTTATTTTAATCAACAGGGGGGATTTTAATGAGACGCATTTATTTATGCAGACCCCACTTCCTTGAAGAAATTACATTAACATACAGAATTTGGCTGTTTCGGTTTAGTGTCAGTTTCTTTTTACTTTTTTGGTTCATTAAAAATGACCCGTCTTCGAATAATCTGCACATACTGCCGTACGTTCCTTTCAGATAATTTTACTGGGCATTACGACACAGAACAACGCGGTATGATTGAACTGAATGGGTGTTTCTGGTAGTATTGAATCCTGGTTTCGCTGAATATTAAATTACTTAATACAGGAAAAATTATCCCTAAATTACAGAAGCGTCACGTATTTGTCCAAGAGGTAAAGGCCGGTTACATTATTCCCGTTGAACATGTCGAACAAAGTCGCTTCAACTTTTCGTGCGTCCGTGAGCCGTTCTTTGTTCAAATCTAACTACATTGCGTGCGATGCCACGAAATATGCTGCCAAACACAGCACACCACGGCCCGCATTGCTATTTCCGCCGTGGAAAACGTCGTATTTAGAAA